>NC_058130.1:381920673-381966425 GCF_016433145.1 Gracilinanus agilis
TCTCTTTCTCTCTTTCTCTCTCTCTCTTTCTCTCTTTCTTTCTTTCTTTCTTTCTTTCTTTCTTTCTTTCTTTCTTTCTTTCTTTCTTTCTTTCTTTCTTTCCTTCTTTCTTTCTTTTGGCCATTGAATAACTTCACTGTCTCTCTAATGACACTTTTGTTTGGGGCTATCTTGAAAGACAGTGATTTCTCCTATTAAAACTTTTCAAGCAAATGTCAGATGACTATTTTGCTCAGATTGTAGAGTTTACTCTAGTTCAAAAAACATCTTGACTTTGATGGTTTTTAAGGGATTTTCCAACTCAGGTTCTGTGATTTTATAACGTGTTATAGTCATCCTTTATTAAATACTTACGCTTTGTAAAACAATTTCCAACTTTTTTTTCTAGTCTAACTCCTAACTAACTTTTATATTATATATTATATGCATAAACATTGAAAATTGGTTGAGAAAATCAATTGATCCATGACAACTTTAAGCATTGTATAGTTTGTCTCTCAATAATTTCTTCTTTCAAGTCAAGCTTATTAGATATCACCACTGAAATACCAGATTTTCTGGAGTGAGATATTGCAGCACAGTAAATTTAAGAATACTCTTCTATTTTAATTTGTAAACATCTTTTGATGTCAAATAGGTTTCCTATAGACAATATGCTGTTGAATTCTATTTTTTTCCCAAAATTCATTCTGTAATTCTTTTTCTTTTTATAAGGGAATTTGACTATTTATTTTCAAACCTTCCCTCTTAGAATCAAAACTATGTGCTTTTCCAAGGCAGAAGAGCAGTAAGGGCTAGGCAATGGAGTAGTTAAGTGACTTGCCCAGGGTCATATAGCTAGGAAATATCTGAGGCTTGACCTGGCTCTCAATCCACAGAGCTACCTAGCCACTCCCTATTTACTTAAAAAATTAATTTTTATAATTACCAAGCATTTACTTGCTCTTCCTCTACTCCCTTCTAATTGAACAATTAAAATAAAAAGAGAAAAATTCAACCCTTATAAGAAATTTGCATAGCCACATCAGTCAGTAGACATTTATTAAGTTCCTTCTAAATGTTAGGCATTGTGCTAAGCCCTGGGGATACAAATAGGAAAAAAGACAGTAAATGCTCTCAAGGAACTTACAATCTAATAGGGGAAGACTATACCCAAAAAGGAAACTGAAAAGAGGAAGTAGGGATGGTGGTGATAGGAGAAGGTATGACGGAAAAGTCAGAAAAATCATAAAATAGTACAGCCAGGTGAGAAATGAAGAGATATGGTGAACTGAGTTTGGAATTTCTGGCTCCATCCCTCCATCAGAGGGCCAGAAGGTGGTGAAGGGTTGGAGTAATAAAGTTGACGGAATCTTTCAGGATCATAAGTTTTTCCCAATAGTGAATTTCCTGGGTTATGTATGGTAAAGAATTCAGTCAGAGAAGTCCCCAAATAGTAGAGCCAGATGAGAAATGCAGAGCCAATTGAAACAAATTTTCATATTGGTCACATCCAAAAATGTATGTCTTGTTCTGCATTTTAAACCTGCTGCTTCTCTAGAAGGGATGGGTAGCATGATTCCTCTTTGGTCCTCTGGAATGATGGTTTATTATTGCATTGATCAGAATTTTAAAGTCTTTCTAAGTTCTTTTTCCTTAAAATGTTGCAGTTATTGTATAAGTTATTCTTTTATTTCTGCTCACTTCATTCTACATTAATACATAGTTACCTCTGAAACTATACATATGGTACAGTAGTATTTCACTGTTTATATATCATATTTTTTAAGCTTTTTCCTAATAGATAGGATGCTTCTAGGTTTTTTTTGTGTATGTGTTTTGCTACTACAAAAATAGTTCCTATAAATATTTTTGTACATATTGCTCTTTTTCCTCTTTCTTTGACCCATTTGGGGCATTGGCCTAGTAATAATATCTTTGGGTTTGCACAATTTAGTGACATTTTGGAAATAATTTCAAATTGTTTTGTAGAATGGCTGGACTAATTCACAGCTCACATTTATTTATTAGGATGTCTGTTTTCCTCAATCCTCCAACATTTTTCAATTTCTTCTTTTGTCATCTTTTAAATTTTTTTTTTGTTGTTGTCTCTTTTCCATCTTTTGTCATCTTTGCCAATATGATAGGTATGAGAAGGAGCCTCATTTTGCTTTGTTTGCATTTCTTTAATTACTGGAGATTTTGAACATTTTTTCCACACTGGTTATTAAGAGCTTGGATTTCTTCCTTTGTAAATAGTGTATTCATAGCCTTTGATCTATGTATTGTGGAATGTCTCTTTGTTCTTAGACTTTTGAATCAGTTGCTCATCTTGGCTATAAGACTTTCACTAGAGAAACTTGCCTTAAAGATTTGTCCAACTTACCTTTATCTCTTCTAACTTTTTTTTATTAATAGAATTTATTTCTAATATCTTAGTCTCTCTCTTCCTTCCCCACACCATAGAAAGCATCATCTGGCCAACAGAGTAGTATATGTAGAAAATGTCCTTTGTGCTTCCATTTTTCAGTTGATTCCTAGAGGTGAACATTCACAAATTATTCTTGAGATATTAAATATATATATAATGTTCTCTTGGTTCTACTCATTTTGTTCTTTATCTTATGTATTTCTTTCCAAATTTTGACTTGAATTATTAGGATTAAAATTCTCTGGAGTCTGTAGATTAATTTATAATTATTTATTAGATAGTGAAAACAAGTTGGAGAGAGAGAATGGCACATAGTCACATGGTGGAGCCTAGCTAATCCAAGTTTGCTATTCACCTAGCCAAGAGAAACTGCCTTTGCAAGCTGCACTCTGGACAAGTCCCTAGACCAAGAGACTTGCTTCTTCCAGGATCCCTAACTTATAACCCTGATGATGTCACTCCTTCTGGGTCTCCCTGGTTAGACAGACTTGACCTCAGTTAGGGTCAGAGGCCAGTCTTTAAGACTCCAGGGAGCCACAAAGGCCTTTAGTGTCCTTCATGCATACCCAATCAAGGGGTGGGATTTCAAAACTTTCCTTTCTAAAAGGAAAGAGAGGTACAAATTTATATTAAAAAAAGTAATTTTTGCATTGTTTCTTGTGGCTCATTTCTCTTCTAATTTTAACTATAATAGGTATGTTTATGGGAAAACCTTTTGCTTTTATAAAATCAAAATTTTTCATTTTCTTTTTTTGTGACCCTTTATCCCTTGTTTGGTCATAGATTCTTCCCTAATCACATATCCATGTATTTCTTCTTTGCTTCTCTAATATGCTTATTATGTCATTTTATGTCTAAATCATGCATACATTTGGCATTTATTTTGGTACACAGTGAAAGATGTTGGCTAATACCTAATTTATGCCAGATAATTTTCCTATTTTCCCAGTAATTTTTGTCAAAAAGTGTATTGTTACCTCAGTAGCTATGGTTTGGGGATTTGCTGAACTTCATGCTGCTGTGTTAGTTTGCTTTTGCGTGTTTTGGACATATTTTGTTCTATGGCCAATTTCTTTATTTTTTTTAACCAATACCAAATACTTTTTATGATTATTGCTTTGAAATTTGGTTTCAAATCTGCTAGGCCTCCTTCTTTCTCACTTTTTTTTTGTTATTACATTTGAGATTTTTGACATTTTCTCTCTCTACATGAATTAAAAATTTTTATTCACATGAATTTTTATAATGATTTTTCTGCCTCTATAAAATAATCTTTTGGTAGTCATTACTTGATATGTCACTGGATAAGTAAATTAATTTAGCTAGTATCATTTTTATTATATTTGTTTAGCCTGACCATGAGAAATTAATATTTCTCTAATTATTTAGGCTTATATTTCTGTAAAGAGTGTTTTGTAATTGGGTTAATATAGTTCCTGGTGGTGTTTTGGCAGATAAGCTTACAAGAATTTGACACATTCTATAGATATATACATATTTTTTAAATCCTTACCTTCAGTCTTGGAGTCAATATGACTCCAAGGCAGAAGAGTGGTAAGGGCTAGGCAATTGGGGCCAAGTGACTTGCCCAGGGTCACACAGCTGGGAAGTGTCTGAGAGACCAGATTTGAATCCAGGACCTCCCATCTCTAGGCCTGGTTCTCAATCCACTGAGCTACCTAGCTGCCCTTCTATAGATATTTTTAATTGAATTTCTCTTTCTATCTCTTCCTGTTGAATTTTGTTGGTGATATGCAAGAATGTTAATGATTTACATAGAGTTATTTTCTATCCTGAAACTTCTTTGAATTTATTGTTTCAATTCTTTTCAGTTGACTCCAAGACTTTCTAAATAAATCATCACATTTGTGAAAAGCAATCTTTTTAAAATATGTTTATTCCTTCAATTTTTCTTTCTTGTCTTAGAATTCAGTCTATTTACAAAGTTATGATTGTTACTAAGCTCAGAAGAACTTATGTCCCAAAATACGAAAAAAAAAATGCTAGATGTGAGACAACTAGAGGGCATAGGAAATAGAATGCTGCAAGTCAGATTTGAATCAGATACTTACTGGTTATGTGACTCTGACCAAACCACTTAACTTTCCTCAGCCTTAGTTTTCTTATCTGTGAAATGGAATAATAATAGCACCTACCTCACAAGACCTTCATGGGGTCACATAAGATCATAAATATGGAAAGAACTTTGCAAACCTTAAAGTACTATGTAAATGTTAGCTATGACATTATTCCTGAGCCAAGGTCAGTAACTTTCAAAGAGTGTAGAGAAAGAGAAAGGACCATAAGACTGGAAAAAGGCAGATGTCCTGATTTTCATTAAAAGCAAGCCAATTAAATCTGCACACTATAGGCAAATAAGTTTGCCTTTACTTCCAGGAAAAGTTCTAGAATGTAAAGTGTTATTGTAGGTTTAGTTAATGAATATCTAGAAAGGGAAGCACCACAAATAGTAAATATGCCATCAAGAACAAGCACACTATGGGCACATTAGTATATTTTTGTTAGAGTTAAGATTTGGCCCAACTAATCTGGAGAGTAATATGGAATTATATAAAAAGAATATGCAAAATATCCATATCCTTTGACCCAAAGATTGCACTGCCAGGCCTGTAGTCCAATGAGGTCAATGACTAAAAAAAGAAAAAAAATGCCTGATATACATTGTGACAAATACTTTTGTGTCAATCTAAAAGAGTGACAAAATCTTTTTTCAGTCAATCTAAAAGAAAACAGAGACAAAGCTTCAAGTCAATTATAGGTTTATTAAGAGAGGCTGGTGTGCCCCTACAAAGCTGGGTCATGGGGCTTCCTCACACTTTAGACAACTGAATGAGAGTTTCCATCAGTTATATATCCTAACACTTCCTCTTGCTAGACCTCCAGGGGGTCCAAGGCCACCCCATCCCCCCAAATATACCCTAGATGGTAAGACCTTGGAGGGTAATGGGATATATCTTAAATGACAGTTCTGGTTAAAGTACCTGCTTAGAGGTCACAACCCCATAGGCTTTCTACTGAGAGGATACTCAAAGAGCATTGCCTCCTGGAAAGGATGCTCTCAGAAGGCACAGCCCCTCCTAATGAGTCACAAGCTATTGCAAAATGCTGACTTATAGAGAGTTACAGTATAAAAAAGAGAAATAGCTCAATATACTGCATGATAGCTAATGAATTAGTTTTCATTATAACCTTATAAATATATTTCATATAACTCCATTCATCGTTAGTCAATCATTTCCTCAGATTAATCATTTTCTTTGGCTAAATTCTGATTTATACTAATATCTGGGTTCTTATTTAAAGGGGTCCCTTCAACACCAAAATATTTATAGTAGTATTTTTTTGTGGTAGCTAAGAGCTAGAAACAAGCTGAATAATAATCACTGAGAAATAGTTAAACAAAGTGTGGTACATGAATTTAATGGGAAAATATGCTATGTGAATATGGAGACTCATGCAAAGGTGGATGAACTGATGAAAATAAGGAGAACTAGAAAAACCATATATATAGGCACACACTGACTACAACATAAATGGAAACAACAACAACAAAAAACCCATAAAAACCAAATGTGGCAAAATGATAGTGACCAATGTTGGCCCCAAAGGAGAAATATTAGAAACTATCTCCACCCACTTCTTTGCAGAAATGAGAGACTGTGGGTATAGAACATAGCATATTAATATGAGACATTTTTAAGATGTAGGTTAATTTTACTGAACTTTACTTTCTACCTCTTTTTCCCTTTTTTCCATATAAGGTAGAGGTCTCTGGAATGTAATAGGGTAGGATCTTATGGGAAATGTTAATGATGTGGAAAAAAAAGATATAGGTAAAATGTATTTTTGGAAAACCAGTTGTGCCACACTGACCTCATTTCCTTTTTCCACTGATAGGGTTACTAAGCTGGTACATCAGAGGAATGTTGCTGAGGTGGTTTACCTAAATTTTGGCAAAACATATGACAAAAAAATACTACCCTTGTGGAAAAGACAGAGAGATGTGGACTAGACATTAGTAGATGGGTTCAGAATTTGTCAAATGGCCTGTCATTAATAGTTCAGTTCATAGGAGATGCACATTGAATTGAATTTCCTGTCTGAACATGATGCCCATGTTTGAATGCCCATTGTTCAAAAACTGACTGCTCTAATTCCCAAGAGGATGTATGTTTGGTCTGGACTAGGCAAGGATTCTCATTGGTAAAGAAGCAGGTGGTTTAAAATGTGGTGTGGTCAGCATGCTTGAAGAAAAAGAAAGAGGTAAGTTATGGTTCCTCTTAGAGCAAAGAACCAGGCAGAGAAACTGCTAGAAGAATCTTGGAGCCAAGGGAATGACTTTCATACAAGTAGGTTTAGAAGACCATTTATTATTGAGAGCTAGGGTTTGGAATGCTTTCATGTGAGAGAGTTTCAAAAGGCTCCATAAAGCTGACGGTATTGGAAGTGGGACTTTTTTCCATTGGGCCAAATTTGCCTAGGTAATTATTTTCCTCTTCCAATGTAGTGGTGAATTGGGAAATTATGGAAGGCTTGCATTATAATTCTTTAAGCAATGATAAGAGTTTGCATTTGTTTGGATATGGAGAATTAGGAGTGATTCTTTAGCACTATTATGTTTCCTTATTATTCTTCATGTCAGTTACTCAATGAAGTACTTTGCTATTGGGTTTGTTGTTCCTGCCTGGTCTATAGTAGAGAGTGTGTTGAAATTCGGTCTGGATCTGTAATTTGTAAATAATTAACTTAGCTACCTTGTGCTAAATCTGAGGTAGTGAGGGATTTAAAGACTGAGATCCCTGTTAAAAATGTCAACTGAAAAGGTCTTGAGTGGAGTGCTTAGAGATCTATGCTTTTCCTGTGCTATATAATACTTTAAATCAATGACTTGAAAAAAATCATAGACCACACATCCATCCACCCACCCATCTATCTATCTATCTATCTATTTATCTATCTATCTATCTATCTATCTATCTATCTATCTATCTATCTATCTATCTATCCATGTAGCTAGCTAAATATAATATAGGACTGACTAGTCTCCATTTCACATGCTTATCAAATTTGTAGAAATCCACAAACCTGGAGCGATCACTGACATGTTGAAAAAAAGAGCCAGACTCCCAAAAGATGATGACAGAACCCTAGGTAAAACTTGATAAAAATAAAATTTCATGGGAATAAATATAAAGTCTGAAGCGAGAATGTGTGACAGATACTGTGGATAGCAGGTCACTAAAGGAGTTCTTGGCTCTTTGGGGTAGCATATGGGAACTCCAACCCTGGAATTCAAACATTGGAAGTATTCTCCATCTTTGGGACTTTCTCCCTCTATTTGGATGCCTCAAACAATCTCTATTTAAGGAAGGCACTAAACCCAACTATATCTCATTCCTCTCCAGGCTGCATCTCTGCACTTCCTCTATGAATGTCCTCCCCCTCTGCCCCCACTCCTTCTAGCCTCCTTTTATATGTTGTCTTCTCTTATTAATATGTAAACTCCTTGAGGGAAGGGATTGTCTTTCTTTCTACCTGTATTCATATTTCCAACACAGAACAGTGCCTGACATATAGTTAAGCAATTAAAAAATTCCTGTTGATTGACTGACTGACTTGAAAATATTCTGGAAATCTTTTCTTGTTGCTTTCAATGTTGAGAACTGAGTAACTGGAAAGCATGGTTTTTGTAACAAAGGTCTGTTCCTTGCTTAAGATAACTAGGAGATAAAGCAAAGAATGCTTAATATTGCTAATGGTTCTCACACCTGAGATGGTCCTTTAGTCCAGTACTTTTAGCAAAGGCCTAGGAGATAATGTGAAGAGGGCTATAAGGTTTGGAAAGGAATTTTATGTACCTGTAGCTTAGCTATAGCATGCGCAGTCACCACATCCTGTTAAATGGGCTAAATCATGTTGAGGGTAAGCAATAGGTCTCAAACCTGTCAGTGAGTTGGGAGGGTGTCTACCTTGGGCATATGAAGACTTCCTCCGTTGGAAAGGGTGGATGAGACCAGTTTGTTCCAAAGGCCACAAATGTAGCAGAAGTAGGCACTATGGAGTGCTTACAGCTTGGTTAGATATTGAAGATTCCTAGGTAATCCACTGCATCCTGAACCATCACCAGTCACCTTGACTTTTGTCTTGCCACTGGACTTTGATGACTGGAAGAGAGAGTAAGACTGATGACTTTGTGCAAATCTGTCTCATTTAAATCCAATTTAATTTATGTGCTAGTTAGAAAACATCACCAGTGATGTCATTTTGGTCTTCTTCAAATATAATAAAGGACAACAATTAATGTGCCTATAATGTAGCTGAGGATCTCTCTTATAACTTAAGTTTATAGAGGTTTGCATCCAAAAATCTTTGCTGTGAAGTTTTGTCTTAACTGAAATTAAAAAAAAAAGATTTTTGGAAATGTACTGGTGGAGGTGAAGAAAATAATAGAAGTGGAGAAAATAACATTAAGGGAGTTCGGAGCAGAAGCTAGACAAATTTACTGGCATTAGACAAATGGTTTGGGAAAGAAGATAGTGCCCTTTGTGGTATTTGGCTATTTCTCATCTAAATTAATACATTTCATTTTAACATTTAGAATGAAAGCCTTTTCCGTGAGTTCTAGAAGTTTTAAAATTGGAAGGAAACAGAAACAGTTTTTCCTACCCATTTCAATGATTTCATCTGGTTGCAAAGGTCTCTTTCTTGATGTGGGATTAGATGGTAAATCAGCATCCACACTAGGGAGAAGAATACATACATAATTTGTGTATATAAATGTCATTTATTTAAATAGTCCATAAAGACAACAAAGATCTCAGAAAAACAGGAGATGGGAGAGGGGCTGTGAACCTCTAAGTCTATATTAGGGTAGTAATGTAGCCATTCCAAATAAATGAATAAAGAATGACTTCCCAGCTTTTATATGTGTGTATGCACATATATACACATATGTATATATGTTTATATATACACACATATAAGTGACATGTACATATACATGCCTATATTTATATCTATCTATCTATCTATCTATCTATCTATCTATCTATCTATCTATCTATCTATCTGAAAAGTTCCATCTCTGATATGTATTAGGGATAGATTTCCACTTTTCAGGAGCTAAAGAATGGCCATTGGTGGGGAAGCAAGGTGTTTTCTGTTGCCTCCATTTCCAGATAAATATTTTTTAGATTCTTTGAGTATTGCAATAGTGTTGAAAATCAAAGAAAGGAGAGACAGAAGTGGATAGAGTATCTAACATCCTCTCACTGGATTTAAGAGAGATGGAAGTCTGTTTTTCATGGCCTTGGCTGGATATCTGAGAAACTCCCTGTGCAGGTGATCATGAGCTCATACAAAGAATAAAGGTGCCAATGTTTGTTTGCAGCCCAAATTAAATTTAACTCTTTCTTGTCCTGAGCCAGTCTCAACTTTTAAAACATATAGTAGATATAGTAAACAGTTTAACATTCATTCAGGGATTTTTTTTTTTGTTTTGTTAGTATTTTATATACCACAGTGCCTTGCTTCAATGACATAGGTGAGTACAGCAAATGATTGTTCAGGTCTAGGACAGGTCCTAACAATATCTGGCATCACTACCATTTCTGTGACAATCTCCTCTAGAAGGAAGAGATATCCCTATAAATTTAGGCATCTTGAGTCAAAATCCCTACTTACTCTATTTAGAGTGAAAGCACTCTAAAGGTATTTGAAATGCAGGGAAGAAGAATTAGATTGTTTTCTGTTTGGTAGTAGAGATCAGAACTGGGAGCCATGGAAGGAAGTTGTAAAGACACTAATTTGGACTGGGTGTAAGGAAAACTTCCCAGCATTTAGAACCAGATACCGTGGAATGGATTACCTTGGGAGGTGGTGATATCTTACTAGAGATCTTCAAGCAAAGGCTGGATGATCATTTAGTGGATATATTGTTGGAGGGATTCTTGCTTAAGTGACAGCTAGACTATGTGACTTCTGAGACTTCTTCCAACCTTGGGGTTTATTGAGGAAAAAAATCATCTTGTTTTATTAAGAAAATGGAAAGATAAAGTGTTTTAAAAGCCAAATAACTCTAATAAGTTCTATTACAAGAATAACACAAATATCATTTTAATGTGATACAGCATGCTGTAAAAACCTACTCCCATGATCTAGTAATAGTCTAATGGTACTGAACAACTAATGAATATCAGACTTATGAGACTCAAAAAAGTTTAATATATCAATAAGATAGTCTGCTAGACTATCATCTAATGTTGTAACTGTTGAAATATTATAGATGGATAATGTGAAAGTGTTATTATTTGGCTCTTTATGTTTTCTTTGAAGAATGGAAACGGAAATGAAAAATCAAATTGTTAAATAACAATGGGGAGGGAAAGGAGTGACAGAGTCATAAGGGGAAATTGCATATCATAATCACAAGACAAAGCAGAATGCTTAAAAAATGCAACTTATTTGAGTTGTAATTGAATAAAATATAATGCTTATCTTAATAAAATATTAACTTTGCCAGCATATTAGGATGGTTTATACAGTCTCAGAGGAAGTGATAACCAATATTGCCTTCACTTCTTTTCTAGTTCTAAAAAGAGCCTAGAGATAATAATTTGCAGACATTGTAAAAATGTCTGTGAATATTTCAGTAATAAAGACTAAAATATGCTTTATATATTATGTTGATAAATTCTTACAGTTTTCATGTAGTTACACATGCAGTGTCAATTTATGAATGCATTTATGATTTTCTACTATTATAGATCATGGGCTAGATTTTCAGTTTAGAATTTTCTTATAGAATTATCTAAAAGAAAAACAACAACCATGGTACATAATGATCTAGATCTTCATTTTATCAGTCTCCCAAGGGAACTTTGAAGAAATAGTTTGATGCCCCTAGATTCAGATTCCATGGTCTTATAAAAATTAGCATAGAAAATGAATAGCTCATCAAAGTTTTCTAGTTGCACATCCTTCCTCCAAGAGGTAGAAAGATAGCAAAATACATATTCACTTGGCAAAAATTACTATTTTTGCTAAGAATATGAATGATCATCTCCAAAACTAACTTGGTGAATAATAAAAGACATGATGACTTAATGAATAATAGCATCATTACTCTATTTTTGGTTTTATTACCATTTCATCTAATGATATTTGGTCTGATTGCCTCGGCAACAAGAACAAACTGGGATTAATCTTCTAAGTTCTTTGCTAGTTGGTTCTTTGTGATATTATAACTACATGTTGGTCAAATGTCCCAGGAGAAAACTGAAAAATTCAGCCAAACATCTGTATGTTTTCTTTGTATCAAACTTTTCAAGGTTTGGTATCAAGTACTAAAAAAAAATCTGGGTGATTGAATTTTTATTTAAATATTTAGCTTTTCTTCTAGATGTTGTGGCAGTATGAAGATAAAGTCAATAACTCTCTATGTAGGATGATAAATCATATTTTTATTTATCCACATTTATAGCTATAGGTATATCCCAGTTCTCCTTAAATATAAATCATTATGAGGAATCATGTTTGTCTTCTTTGGAAGCCATAGATGTTATTAGGTAACCAAAGTTAATAGAAGTTAATAGAGGCTAAGTCCAGTCAAACCATATAAACAATTATTAATTTTTAAATATTTATTTAAATTTACTTATTTTTACCCTGGTTATATGATTCTGGTTGTCTTCTTCCCCTCTTCCCTCCCTACTCCTGGAGGTGACAAGCAATTTTACTGGGTTATACATATATTATCACTCAAATCCTATATTCATATTATTCGTTTTGTAATAGACTAATCTTTTAAAACCCAAATCCCAAATCAAATACTCATATAAACAAGTGACATATTTTCTTCTGGATTTCTACTCCCATAGTTCTTTCTCTCGATGTGGATAGCATTCTTTTTCTTAAGTCCTTCAGGGTTTTCCTGGATCATTGCATTGCTTTTAGTAGCAGAGTCAATTATGTTTGATTGTCCCACAATGTTTGAGTTACTGTTTATAATGTTCTCCTGGTTCTGCTTTCTCCATTCTGCATCAGTTCATTGAAGTCTTTCTAGTACTTATAGAAATCAAGCAGTTCATCATTCCTTACAGCACAATAGTATTCCATCACTATTAGATACCACAATTTGTTCAGCTATTCCCTGAGGGACACCTCCTCATTTTCCAGTTTTTTTGCTACCACAAAAAGAGCAGTTTCAATAATCAATTATTAAGTAAGAGTAATAGTTAGCTTTTATATAGCACCTACTATGTGCTAGGCACTGTGCTAAATACTTTACAAATATCTCACTCGATTCTCAAAACAATCCTGGTTGATAGGTGCTATTATTGTCCCTAATTTACAGTTGAGTAAACTGAGGCAAATAGAGGTTAAGCAATGTGCCCAAAGCCACACAGTTTGAGGCTTGATTTGAACTCATCTTCCTAACTCCAGGACCACCACTCTATTCACTGTGTCACCTATTTCCTCTAATGCAAGAGACTATATAAAAAGCATTTACAAAAAAGATATATAAAAGAATAATGTAGTATTATCAGAGAGAAGGCAATAGTATCAAGCAGTTTAGATACTAGTTCACATGTTGCATGACATTAATAGGGAAATGGGGAAGAGAGAAGTGTTTGGAAAGAAGAAAGATAACAACATCGGTTTTAATCATGTTAAGTTTAAGATATCTATAAGACATCCAGGTTGAGTTGCAAGACTGGAGGTCAAGAGAAAGAGTGAAGCTGAATAAATACATCTGAGATTCATATTGAATCCATGAGAATTAATAAGATCACCAGGAGAAACAGTATAAAGAGAAGGGCAGAGAGCATAGCCTATGAGGGAGCCTCATGTCCTAGATGAAGGTCTAGCAAAGGAGACAGAAAAGGAGTAGTTAGATTGATAGGAGAAGAAATAAGAGAGGGCAGTATTATAAAAGTCTATAAAGAAGAGAGTATTAAGGAAAAGAGAGTGATTGACAATGTTAAAAGCTACACAGACATCCAGAAGAATGAAGCTCTACAAAAGACCACTAAATTTGGCAATCAAAAGAGACCACTGGTAATATTAGAGAGAATGGTTTCAGTTAAATAAAGAATTCAGTTGATGGAAGGCAGAGTTAAGAAGAGAGTAAAAGGAAAGGAAGTGAAGGCATCAATTATAGATGACTTTCTCCAGGGAGTTTCACTATGAAAAGGAAAGATATAGGATGATAGCTAGTAGGGAGGGATTGGTCAAGTGAAGGTTTTTGAACCTGTGGGCAATATGAGTTGTTTGTAGGCAATAGGGAAGCAGCCAACAGATAGGGAGAGATTAAAGATAAGAAGGTGCGGATGACAGAAGGGACAATCAGTTAGAGCTATTTGCCTTGGTAAGAAGAAAGGCCACCTCTTCAGGAGTGAAAGATGAAATGGGTAGGGGTATTGGAATGATTTGGGATGAGAAGGAGAGAAGAAAAGAGAATCTAATTAATTAACTGGAACTTTCAAAAATTTCATATGTACTCCCAGAGTACATTGTACATTGTGGTGAAAATCTACATCATTGTAGACTTGTTTAGGAACTGCCTCCTGAATTTACATCTATATCTTCATAACATTGGCTTCAGTTATGATCTTCAATTTCTATTTTTTTAGAAATCATAATGCAGATAAATTCACATTTAAAAATTGTCTCCTTAACTCAGATCCTGATAAAGTATAAGTTAGGAAAATGACACAAATTAGAGTTGTTAGGAAAAAAAAGTAGCTATATAAACTTCAAATAAGATAGAAAGGAAAGAACAATTAAATTTTCCCAAAGTTTTGCTAAACAGAAAATTTTCAATCAAAAGAAATTTTCATATACACAAATATCATTGATCATAATATTGCAGGACTCAGAAAGAATGAAAAGCTTTTAGCAGATTCATGAATTTGCTATTTTATATGTCTATAAATTTCTATTGTCAATGATAATCATTTGTTGGAGTTTAGGGCTCTTATTCATTATTATTATAGAGGTTGACATTAAGGGGTAATGTGCTGGGATTTTATATATTTCCTAAAAAGGACTCTGACTCACTCAATACTTTTGCATCACTCTGGTCATACTGTCATAGACTGATTTAAAGTCATATTTCATATTAGAAGTATGAATCATGCCTTATTGAACAGGGTTAAATTTCTACTTTATTTGCAGACACAAAATATACAGAACATACTGATTCATAGACTGCATACTGTAATATCAACCAACAGTTTGGAATTTGGAACCTTACCCAGATGCCATGAGCCAGGGGCAAAAGACAGTTGTTGCCAACACTATAAAAAGGCATGAGCTGAAACAAACGCTCTCTCAGTTGTGAGAAAGGGACCCGGGTGGCGGGTGGGTGGGCCAAGCAACATGCTCAAGTTACCTGTATCCTGCTTTATTGATTACCACATTATCAACTACTGAATAGAGCTGTGAGATATATACCAATTACCTGATTATCAAGAAGAACATCACTAACCCTCAGTCCATCTGGTCAGGGCCAAGGAGCCTGGCCTGACCAGGGCCAGAGAGGGAGAGGAACCTCTCCAGCCAACTGACCCGATCTGATTATCAATTGATCGTCCATCTCTGTCATCTATAGTCTAGCATAGATTCCCAACACCCCATTCCTCAACCTTGATCCTTCCCCTGAGTTTATTATAATTAAATTCTTAAAGCTCATTTAGGTGAAGTCTGGGTTTATCCTAAAGATTAGTTTAACATTCTTGTATCTAAGGAGAAAGGGAATACTTTAGCTAAATCACAGTCAACCGCATTATTCATTTATTATCAACATTTATTCCATCAACCCAAACATTTATCTATCAACTTAACCCCAGAACAAGCAGCCAGGGAAGCTGTGTGATTCAATTCACAGCTTCTCACTGGATCACTTAGTTCTGGGCACTGTAGGTGGGAACTGATGTTCGGTTAAGCTGCAAATAGTGGTGGGACCTGGTGTTCACTGTCTCAACCTTGTTGTTCACTTAGGCTTCCTATCCTTACTCAGTTTAGGTTCTTATACCATCTGAGGACCTTGGTCCATCTTCAGGCCCAATCCAGAAGCACCATACCGCCCATAACAATACACTTCATAATTTCCTATATAGTCTATGAAATTTCATAAAGAGTGAAAAATCATAAAGTATTATTTTAATACTGTTTCAAAGTAATATCATTTTTTGAAATACCTAAAATGATGTACACCACAGTAATACTCATGACAGTTTAAAAAAATGTGTAGCTCTTCATCAATGTTGAATTTTGGTTCTATCTTTGGCACATAGGAATATGATTTATGTTTAAGCTTCTGTTTTATTGCTTCTTTGGTAACATGATGCAGGCAAAAAATATTTTGTTTACTGACTATAATTATGAAGTCATTCAAATCCTGACTTGGACAAACTTGTTTATCTGCCATAAAAGGTCAGGACCCATGGCTAATATTTGCTACAACAGATATTATATTAGTGAATGATGGATACTTCAAGTCCTCTATCTTCTTTTTACTGTAAGTAGATTGAAACTGATCCTTGTCTTATAATTTATAAATTTTCCTAGTTTTCCAAGCTTCCAAGGAGAATGCCGAATACTTTCCTCTAAATTTCTGGACGTTGAATAGATACTAATGGAGAAGTTGGGCTTGTTTAAATAGCCTTCATTGTACACTAGATCCTCTATGTTTTGGGAGAACATGGGACTCTGGACACAGTTCCAAAGGGGAAAAGAGTGTTTGTGATTACTCACAGACTAGCACACAATCCAAAAGAGTTTTAAACACATCTCGTCTTACATCCTATCACCTTGGAAGAACTGAAAGCATATAGATCCACAGTGACAGCTCTGAAGGTAACTACATAAAGAATCTAAAGTTTGGAATAGTGTTCTCTTCACCACAGTTACAAAGATCAACTTTAACAATTTTTTAAATTAAAAGGAAAGAAAAAGAATGGAAACATAAAAAAACAGCAAAAACAAAAAAGCTCAATGTAGAAAGTTATCTTAATGAAAGGGAAGACCAAAGCACAAACTCAGAAGAAGACAACAAAATCAATAATGCTATATCCAAAACCTCTAAAGAAAATAGGAATTCTCTCAAGTCCCCAAAGAATTAATGGAGGAGCTCGAAAAGGATTTTAAAAATAAAATAATACAGGTAGAAGAAAAATTAGGGAGAAAAATGAGAGTGATACAGGAGAATCATGAAAAAAATATCAACAACTTGGTAAAGGAGGCACAAAAAATATATTGAAAAAATTGATACTTTAAAAAACAGAATAGGCCAATTTGTAAAAAAAGGCATAAAAATCCAAGGAAGAGAATTTCTTAAAAAGCAGAACTGGCCAAATGGGAAAAGATATATAAAAATGAATGAAGAGAAAAACTTCTTGAAGGCAGAAGCAGGGAAAGCTCAAAGTCACTATGAGAATGCTCTTCAACTAATCTTTAAAAAATGCCACAAAATGACTACAGGAGTGAAAGAATCAACGTGGAGATAGAGTGAAGCAAATTTCATGAAGAGAACTTGAACAGTAGGCAGAGAGCATCTGTAGCACTGGGATGAGAGAGGAGTATAGCTAGCAGGAGGCTAGAGCAAGGAATAAGGAATAAGCCAACAGCAAGCCTCACCATCCCATATCTACTGTTCTAGGTTCTGAACCTGGGCCCAAGCCTACATTAAGGCTCTGAGACCCTGCCTGGGCCAACAACAGTCCAACTCAATGCACACTCCTTAAAGTTCTCAGCAAACTTGCCTGTGTGGCCCAGAATCCTAGCCCAGGGCAGTCTGTGCTGCCCAGCCTGACCTATGTAGGCCCAGAGTGAGACCAGGAGTCCCAGCCTGGGCTTGTGGTGAGGACCTGGATCTCAGTTTGGGGCAGGTGGTAGACCCAGAGCTGGGTCCCTGATCCTTGTCAAGGGAGGACCCCAGGATGCTGGCTCGTGGAAGCCTAGCTGGCCCTTGCTAAAGCTCAAGGTGGAGCTCCAGGGCAGGGCAGTTTGCTGTATTCAGTGGGTCTGACCTGACCAAGCTCAGAGTGAGACCAAAAGACTATACCCAAACCTAAAGCTAGAATTTGAGTAATCAGCAGTCTCAGGGGGTGATTGAATCAATTGTGTGAGATGGCTCTCAGAGCTCCCAGCCCATAGACCATCATACCATCTTGGAAGAACTGAAATTTTCAGAAACCCAGAAATAAGGCTAAGGGTAGTATCAAGGAAAAACTGAAGTTTAAGAGAGAGCCCTATCCTCCTGGAGAACAGAGCCCACCTTTAAAATAAAAGTGAAAGTCAAGAAAAAGGCTTGAAAAATGAGCAAATATTAAAAAAATACCTAACCATAGAAAAATTTTATAGCAACAAAGAGCAAGGCACAGACACAGAAGGGAACAGTGAAAGCAAAGCAAACACAGATAAAGCCCCAAATTAAAATATGAATTGGACTTAAATTCTGGAAGAGCTCAAAAAGTATTTCATAAATCAATTAAGAGAGGCAGAGGAAAAATGGGGAAGAGAAATGAAAGCAATGAAAGAAGAAATGGGCCAAGTGAAAAAGAAGGCTCAAAAACTGATGGGAAAAAATCATTTCTTAAAAATTAGAATTGGGCAACTCGAAACTAAAGACTTCATGAGACATCAAGAAACAATAAAACAAAAATAAAAAGAATGAAAAAATAGAAGAAAACATGAAATATCTGTAATAATGGAATAGGATGTAGATGTTATAAGAGGGCAATAGAGTGATATGAGACCAAGGGCTGGAGGTAATAAGGAAATTAAGCCAGAGGTAGGGTTGTAATAGTGGATAAGGCAGGCAAGGGACTAAAGGTAGAGTGAATAGGGGATAAGGCACTGTGGATAGGGTTTTTGTGGATCCCTAAGGCAGTAAAGTGGATAAGGAAGGTACAATGGTGAAGGTACTAGATTGAGATAGTAGGAGAGGTAAGGGAATGACTGGGTTTAGGGAATATAAACACAGAGGTATAAGGAGTTGTAAAGGATAGGATGAGATACTTTGGGCAAACAGCTACTGCCTAGGAAACACAGACTGGGACATAGGTTTGAAGACAGAGACACTAAAGGAATCAGACTGAGCCTTCAGATAGGAAGAGCACTTCTACAGACAAAGGTTAGGGCCAGCCAAGAATGACTTGAAACTGACTAGAGGGCTTCTAGTCAGTTTCTCAGGTTCACTAAGGAAGATTCAGAGGAAATATTGAGATCTCATTTCCTTCAAAATGGACACCTTCAATCCCTCAGGACCCAGAGAGAATGTTATTTCCTTACTCCTTTCTCCCTCTCTTATCAATCAACTAATGAAGTACCCAAAGGCTTTGATTATGTAACAAAACAGGGTTTATTGAAGTTTAGGGTTGATTGGAAGGGATAGAGGATACAAGGTAACTCTAACAGCTGCCTAAAGAAAGCTTCAGGTCGGGGAGGGAGACAGGAGTGTGAGACTGAGAAAGGACCTGCCTAACTCAGCCCCGAGAGGTTTTGTAGCCTATAGGGTTAGGAAAGTTGGATACAATAATTAAGGAGATAATTTGTAACAAGGATAAGCCCTATTTGACTACAGGAAACTAAACTGTCAAGTTTGAAAGCTAAATCCAAGGTCCACCCTCTTTTCAAAACCCCAAGAGATTTAGGAAGGGGAAAATGATGATGGGAACTAGGGAGGTTAGGGAGATTCAAAGAAAATAAATAAACTAACGAATTTTAAGAGAAAAGCTGCAGAATATAGGTCAGGTTTTTAATCCAAATATAGAGCTCAGATTGACCCTCCTACTCTCCATGAGTCTCCAGGGCCAACTGCCACTCCTCAAGATTCTAAACCCTTCCTCAACTGTCAGAGACTCTGCAGCAAGGCTTTGCAGGGCTGACATGCACACTATTTGCACTACATATCTCATTGAAAAAATAATGGACTGGGAAAATAGATCCAGGAAAGACAATTTAAGAATTGAAAGAAAGAAAGATAGAAAGAAAGAAAGAAAGAAAGAAAGAAAGAAAGAAAGAAAGAAAGACAAAGTTGGCCCTTTGGAAAAAGAGGAACCAAAAATTCACTGAAGAAAAGAACTCTACAAAGTAGAATTGGTCAAATGGAAAAGGTGGTACAAAAGCTCACTCAAGAAAATCACATCTTAAAAACTAGAATTAGAGAAGTAGAAGCTAATGACTCCATGAGACATCAAGAAACAATCACAGTCAAAAGAATGAAAAAATAGAAGAAAATGTGAACTATCTCATTGGAAAAATAACTGACTCAGAAAACAAATCTAGGAGAGACAATCAAGAATTATTGGACTACATAGAAATCATTATAAAAAAAGAGCTTAAGCATTATCTTTTAAGAAATTATCAAGGAAAACTGCCTTGATATTCTAGAACCAGAGGGCAAAATAGAAAATGAAAGAATCCACCAATCATCTCCTGAAAGGGATCCCAAAAGAATAACTCTTAGGATATAATAGTCAAATTCTAGAACACCTAGGTAAAAGAGAAAATATTGCAAGCAGTCAAAAAGAAACAATTCAAATATCATGGATTCACTATTAGGATAACACAAGATTTAGCAGCTTCTACATTAAAGGATCTGAGGGCCTGGAATCATATATTGCAGAGGGCAAGAAGTTAGAACTTCAACCAACAATCAGCTCCCCAGAAAAACTGAGCATAATCCTTTAGGGAGAAATAAATGAGTATTTGATGAAATGGAGGATTTTCAAACATTCTTGATGAAAAGACCAGAGCTGGATGGGAAATTTGACTCTCAAATTCAAGACTCAAGAGAAACAGCAACAAAAAAAGTAAAAAGGAAAGAGAAATCAAAAGACATTCAATAAGGTTAAACTGTATACCTCCCTACATGGGGAGATAATTCTTGTAACTCCAAAGAGCTTTGACATTATTAGGGCAATTAGAAGGAGTATACTTTGACAGAAGGCACAAGTGTGAGTTAAATATTATGTAATGGGGGTAGCTCGGTAGCTCAATGGATTGAGAGCTGGGCCTAGAGATGGGAGGTCCTGGGTTCAAATCTGACCTCAGACACTTCCCAGCTGTGTGACCCTGGACAAGTCACTTGACCCCCATTGCCTACCCTTACCACTCTTCTGCCTTGGAGCCAATACACAGTATTGATTCCAAAATGCAAGGTAAGTGTTTTAAAAAATTATGTAATGATATAAAAATATTATGTAATGATTAAGGCATAAGAAAGATAAATACTCTGGAACAAAGTGTCTCTCCACTGCACCATGTCATCTCCAATTAAAACGGCAACTTTGATAAGATATAGTTCCTCTGGTATCAGATAAACTTGGTTGTTGGATTAGGATTTCCTATTTAGGTATCAATGATCAAGTTAATGTTTATAAATGGTCTAAATACTATTATACTTCAGCTTTTCTCACCCCCTTCCCACTACTTGACCACCATTACTATACAAGTGCAAGAGGGCCACACAAGACTAAAGGACATTTTATTTCATGGATTTTTTCATGGATTTGTTTCATAGATTACTATGGCCAGATTTTTCATTGCCAAATGGCCAGTCTGCTGGTGATGAGTATCTCTGTATACATCGGGCTAGTCACTGGAAAGCAGAGTCTGTTGCTGGAATTATATTTCAAGTCTTTAAAACATGGTAGAATCTGTTAGAGTTTACAAATAGATATAATCTTTTTCATGAAATGTTGAAATATCTCTGTGGTACTCTATGGAAGGTGAATAATAGAAATATAAATAATGGCTTAAATAATTCTGGGGGGTATAAATCATATAAACTTGGATTTTGTAAAAGAGGAGAGTATGTCTTCAACTTTTATTTTATATTTTACTGTTTAAAGTAATGAATACTTTTGAATGGTTTCAAATGCTGCAAAAGTAGAATACTATATTCAAACAGACTTTGAAAATGAGAAGAAATGTATTATGTTACTATTGGGAGCTTCATGTGGATGAATTTCTGGTTTAGCTATAAATTGCCATCTGTACAAAATATAGTGACATACTGCAATCAATAGTGACCGAGCCGGATATTTGCAGGTCAGTTATGGCAAGGGAGGAAGGCAATTTCACATTGAGAATGAGTAATGGAAAAGATAAAAGGTAACCTTGACAGGTAATCCTGTTAAGAGGGAAATTGGAAAATATCTAAAGATCCTGATTTGTACTAATGGGCAATTCTATGGAATCACATCTTAGATGAATATACAGTATTTCAGGAGCTAATTTCCTTGATTCAGTAAAAAACCTTTTATGTGACCTGCAGATTCTGGATATTTCATGTGTGTGTGTGTGTGTGTGTGTGTGTGTGTGTGTAAAATCAGTGTTAACATTTGTTAAATAACAGGGACCCAGAAGTAATATAATGTTTCATTGGGGAGAGGAATGAATTAGTAGCTCCTTCCTTAGCATTCAGTATGTGCTTAACCCTGAATTAAAAGTTGTGAGAGATAGATGGTCCCTTCTTTAAGTTCAAGGAGTTTACAATCTTGTTGAACAGACAAGATAGACAGTGTAAAGCAACAGTAAATAGTAAAGTATTTAATGAGTGAGTAATTATGCCTTGTGTATGCCTGGGGCCAATATGGTTCTGTGTTAGTGTTCTTTCTTATAATGGCCTGCTTTATAGTTGTTTAGGGGGATTTGATGCATTAGGTGATTGACTTGTTGAAGGTCCAACCATCCTTGACTCAAAAGAATATTGGAAGGAATAGACTAATAGTTTTATATGAATGTATATTCAGGTTTAGGACCCTGAATCAGAGCCTTGGAAAGAGTAATGATCTCAGCTCAGTGCCTTCAACTCTCCTCTTGGGAAGCAATCCCGCTGAAGATGAAGCCTGGCAACTGCTCTTCTGATGCTATAGTCACAGCTACTAAAGACCCAGAAAAAAGTTCTTCCCATGAAAGGCCTTAGCACTGAAAAAAAGGTTCAACATTAGAAACATGCATGATTTTATCAGTGGAAATGACATTAAAGAAGAGGCATTCCCTTCCATGAGAACTGGAATGACCACCAGGAATTGATGCAGAGTGAAAGGAGCAGACCCAGAAGAACACTGTATACAGAGACTGATACACTGTGGTACAATCGAATGTAATGGACTTCTGTACTAGCAACAATGCAATGATCCAGGACAATTCTGAGGGATTTATGAGAAAGAACGCTATTCACATCCAGAAAAGAACTGTGAGAGAAGAAACACAGAAGAAAAACAACTGCCTGATCACATGGTTCATGGGGACATGACTGGGTCTAAATGATTACCCTAGTGCAAATGTTAATAATATGGAAATGGGTCTTGATCAATGACACATGTAAAACCCAGTGGAACTGCATGTTGGCTATGGGAGGGGAGTGTGAGGAGGGGAGGGAAAGAACATGAATCATGTAACTGTGGAAAATTTTTCATAATTAATCAATAAAATAAAAATAAATTTAAAAAAGAAGAAGAGGCATTCCCATCAGCTTTTACTGCTGAATCCTCAGGAAGGCTGAAGCCTTCTATATATGTTGTCACCCTCATTAGAATTGAGTCCTATTTGTACTCTCAGTGTTCAGCCCAATGCTTCACATTAAGTAAGCACTTAGTAAATCTTCATTCATTCATTTGTAAGAGTTCAGAGTAGGGAGAGATCATTATGAGCTGGAATAGTCAGAGAAGGTCTAGTAGAAGAGATAGGGCTGCAATGGAGCTTAAAGGCAGAGCATTATTTACGTAGAGACTAGAGAATATTACAGGCAGAGAAAAGACACAGGTGGGATGGATAAACGTTCAGAACATAACTCTCATTGTTTTACCAATTCAGTTTAAGCCCCCTCCCTTTTTTAAAAAAGGGGACACAGGGATTGCTAAAATTCATTTTCAGTTAAAAAATAGACAAAAATGTTTGGAATTTTGTAGTCTTTATACTATATGCTTGATTAACAACATGGGTGTAAGTCATATGCCCTGAGGTCTACATTAAAATGTCATAATACTTCACTCAAAATGCTCAAAACAAAGTAACTATAATCATAACATAAAAATCAATTTAATGTCAGGTTTAAAAAGGCATGTTTTTTATTGAGCTCACGAGATCATGATACTAGGACTCCGTTAAACTGGAGCAGAGAGTTTCTTGCTTCCCTTCCCTCCCTACCCTCCCCNGCTGCCCTCTCCTCTTTTCTCTTTTCCCTTGAGAGGTAAGGGCCAGGGCGGTGATGGCAAACCTATGACACACGTGTCAGCACTGACATGTAGCCATTTTCGATGACACATGGCCGCATACAGAGAACTATGGGGCTGCATGCCAAGGATGAAACATTTGGCTGTAGTGTAGTGTAGACACTCTGTGCACTATAGATGACAATTCTACCTATATTAATTTACCTACTTTGGTTTATTAAATACAGTTATATATAACAATTATACATTTTTGTTATTTAAACTATAAATATTGTGAAATTATGGTTTTTTTCTCAAAGTGACACACCACCCAAGTTATACTCGTTTTTTTGGCAAATTTGACCACACCAAGCTCAAAAGGTTGCCCATCACTGAGTTAGGGGTTAAGTGACTTGCCATGGGTCACACAGTTAAGAAGTATATGAGGCCAAATTTGAACCCAGGTCTTCTCATCTCCAGGCCTGGCACTTTAACCTATTTGGAGTCTTTTTGGAAAAGATACTGGGCCCTTACTTTCATGCAATAGCTGTGATGAAATGATTGCCTGTACCCATAAAAGATTTGGATTCTCTGCCATATCGGTTTGCCCCTGTAGTTGGACAGAAACTGCAGTGAAATTCTGCCACACTCTCATCTCTGAACAAACTAATTAAAAAGACAAAGGAATCTATGTCAAGAGTATACTAGCTTTGGAGTCAGAGGCTCAAATCTTGCCTCTGACACTTAACATTTGTATGTCCTTGAGTAAGTCACAGAGGAACCCCTCCAGGAGTCCCCTGACTTGCTCGTTCTCCTTCTGGACCAAGGGCCATCCTATCCTTTCCTCACTAACTCCTTTGATCTCAGTTTCCTCATTTGTAAAATGAATGCTTTAGTCTAGGATTCTTAATCTAGAATCTTGTAACTTAAATTATAGATCTAGATATACAGAAGGAGCTACAGATATAGCTGTAGATAGATAAATATAGATAGTTCAGTTCCAATGCAACTAATATCCTTAATAATCTTATGTATTTTATTTTGTGCATTTAAAAACATCATTCTGAATTTCAAAAGTTTCACCAGACTGCCAAAGAGGTTCATGAAAACTGAAGGGTTAAGAACATTTAAACATTAAGAATGTTAAGAACATTTAACATAAGGGTTAAGAACATTTAAACTAAGCTTTAATCTAGGCTAGAGGGTCTCTAAGGTTCCTTCTAGATCTATATAAAAAAGAAAAAAATGATACTGGAATGGTTTTCCATTTTTTTCTCCAACTCATTTGACAGATGAGGAAACTGAGGTAAACAGGGTTAAATGACTTGCCCAAGGTCACACAGCTCGTATCTGAGTCTAGATTTTAACTCTGGCCTTCCTGGCTCCTGGTCTGACACTCTATCCACTATGCCATCTACCTGCCCTACTATTATTATTATTAATTATACAAATCCTTTTATTGTTGAAGTGAGTCATGGAAATGAAACAAATCTTCCATTATAGCCTGTCTTGAGTTTTGGATGACATGTTCTTGTCACCTAAATCCCATGTTCAAATGGCTCAGTGATAGGAATGTATATAGCTTTATCAATGGAAATGTTACTAAAGAAAATATATTGCCACTTGTCTTTCTGCTGTGCCTAAGTATCAACCCTCTCACCTTCCCTCACTTAATCCTCCAATATATGTTGCCTCCCTCTATCAGAACATTATCTCCTTCAGAGCATGGACTGACTGCTTTTCTGTTTGTCTTTCCAGCCATTTCCTGCCCATCCAAGTAAGATTTCCTCCACTTTCTACTCCCACTCCCACTCCCATCACTCTTCTAGAATCCTGAGTCATGTCAAATTAGCCCTGCCATTGTGAGCATTCATTAATCCTGGCACAGGTGCTCTGGGAATATGAAAAGAAAAGGCAAAAATAGTCCCTGCCCTGAAATGAAAAAGACAAATGTGGCCAGGGAGGGGTCACTTTGGTCCCCAAATTACAAAGCTGGTGAGTGAGGCCAAGGGGAGCAGATTGACACATCCTATCTAGGAATAGTGGCTCCCTCAATTTGATCCCCTAGGATCAAATTAAAAATGCTTTGTTTGGCATTTAAAACCTTTCACTTAGCATTTAGTACTTAGCACAATAATTGGCACATTTTGTGGTTGCTTAGTCATTTTCAGTCATTTCTAATTCTTCATAACCTCATTTGGAATTTTCTTGGCAAAGATAAAGGAGTGGTTTGCCATTGCCTTCTTCAGCTCATTTGAAAGATGAGGAAACTGAGGCAAATAGGATTAAGTGACTTGCCCAGGGTTATGCAGCTAGTAAGTGTCTGGGGCTGGACTTGAATTCAGGTCTTCCTGGTTCTAGGCCTGGCACTCTATCCACTGCCATCAAGCTGCCCCTCACTTGGCACTTTGTAGCCATCTAATAAATTCTTGTTGATTGTACACAGTCACAGCAATATTGTGGAACCAGCAACTGTGAAAGACTTACCTACTGTCAGTAATATAATGATCCAGGACAATTCTGAGGGACTTATGACAAAAAAAAACACTATCCATCCCCAGAGAAAGAAGAGATGGAGATGAAAGCATACAATTTTTCACTTGTTTATTTTGGGTTTTCGTTTTGTGGTTTCAGTTGTATTTAAATTTCTGTTATAAAAATAAATAACAAAACAAATAATAAAAATAAACCAATAACAAAAACAAATATTATTTATCAATAATAAAATAATAAATATAAATAATGAATAAATAAAAAGCAACAAAAATAAATTCCTGTTAACTTGACTTCCCAATAAAACCCTGCCCTACCTTACCAGTCTTTTTTTTTTGCTTTCTTCACTCCTTTCCTTATATTTTACAATCCTGACATCATTTCATTCTTGATATTTCTCTCACATAAAACTCCATGTTCTGACTCTTTGCCTTCTCACTGACTATTTCCTATGCTTAGAAATCTCTCTCCTCACTTCCACTTTGATTCTCCCCTGGCTTCCTTCAAGTCCCAGCTCGAATCCCATTATCCTTAGGAGGTCTTTCCTTATCTATCATCCTCCTGATACAAGTGCTTTCTCTCCACTCTGTATATATCTCACGGGTGCTTTTTTATTTGCTTTTTATCTCGGAGGAACCATTTTTTTGCCTTTCTTTGTGTCTCTGGATCTTACCACTATATCTGGATTTTTGACAGACTGAGATGATTCAATCATAGTACAGGATTCTAAGAATTGTAATGCCAATGGAAGTGGGGAATGGGAGAAAGGGTACCTGAATGGGTGGAAGAGAAGGTTAGGAGTTAAGAGAACATCACAGAGTCAGAAGTGAAGTGAAGCAGAGCTAAGATTTTTCCTGAAACAGTTGTATATTAAAGGCAGTTATGTATGGGTCCACAGAGTAATTTGAACCTACTGTTCTCAGAAAATCTGGTTTATTACTGCTCTTACTCAATAAACTCCAGTGACTCCCTATCGCCCTCAGGATCAAACAAAAATGCTCACTTTGGCATTCCTAGCCCTTCATAATCCAGCTTCCCCCTACCTTTCCGTTCTTCTTATATCTTAGTCTTCTCTCCATAATCTTTGATCTGGTGACACTGGCTTCCTGGCTGTTCCATGAACATAACACCTCATCTCTTAGTTCTGGGCATTTTCTTTGGCTCTTCCCCTATGCCTGCAATGTTCTTCTTCATCATCTCTGTTTATATAAGGGATTCTCTACCTTCTTCCAAGTCTCAATCAAAATCCCATCTTCTATAAGGAAGCCTTTCCCAGCTCCTCTTAATTTTAGTGCCTTTCCTCTGTTAATTAGTCCCTATCTATCCTGTATATAGCTTGTTTGTAAATATTTGTTTATTTGTTTTCTCCCCTATTAGACTGAGAGGTCCTTGAGGGCAAGGGCTGTCTTTTGCCTCTTTTTGTATATTTATCAGTTTATCAATTAGTGCCTGGCACATCATTGGCACTTAAATGCTGATTGATTACCTGCCAAAGGTTTTCCCTCAGAACATTTCTATTAGGGAAAAAGTACAAGTAATATTATTTTCTTTTGGGAAATGAGGAAACTGTGGTTCATAATGAAAGAGGTCACTGTGGTGTGTCTTTTATTAAAGAATTTTAGAACTAAAGAATCCTTAGAAATCATCACATTCATAGTGGGCAACTCGGTAGCTCAGTGGATTGAGAGTCAAGCCTAGAGATGGGAGGTCCTAGGTTCAAATCTGGCCTCAGACGCTTCCCAGCTGTGTGACCCTGGGCAAGTCACTTGACCCCCATTGCCTACCTTTACCACTCTTCTGCCTAGGAGCCAATACACAGAAGTTAAGGGTTTAAAAAAGAAATCATCGAGTTCAAGTGAGAGAGTTCAAGAATACTTCTTCCCAACCAAATATCAGGCAAAAAAAATATCCATAATTTTAGTGACAAAAGGTCTAACCTTCCTGCCATCTACCTGATTACCTTTTATTTGAATTTGTCAATGTTCTGCTTCTCATGCAAAAGCATCATCCCCCAGAAACCATTGCCCCCAGCCCCTGATGAGATTAATCCACTCAGTTCTGGAACTCCCTCTCTGCCCCCTCCTGTTTGATCTATCTTTGCTAGTTGACTGTCAATTCCCTAATTCCATCATAGGTAGCTAGCCCTAGACCAGATCATGCTTCATATTTAATTCAGTTATCCATCTTATCTTGTTTTGTGCCCCTGGTACCAAATATGAGAACCTAAAGTTACATAGGCTTAGTGTTCCTCTAAAGGACATTCTTGTGATGATGCATATGTACAGGAAGCCATGAGCTCTGATTGACTGCTAAGAGAAGGAGAAACAGAGAATGAGATATAGAGGAAAGAACTGAGAGTGCAGATTTTGAATGCTGGATGGAAGGAGGCTCTGGAGCCAAAGGTATGTGGACAACTGAACCCAATGTGGCTCAATATTCCCAAGGCCTGAATGTTTAGATATTTTTCTCTCTGGCTGAGCTGAGATTTCAAATCACTCCCAGGTTGTAAAGCCCCCTAACTCTTGTGTATTCTGTCATCTAGGCTAATCTGTATAGCTTTCCTGGTTACTGGTTTTTATTTGCTTGCTTTGATAAACATTTGCTTGCTACTTGTCAATGATTTTTCTGTAATGTTTGATGCAAGAGGAAGTCCTTCTGAGCAAGATTAAGTTAACTATTGCCCTTAGTGTCTGGGGCAGAATTACTCTCTGGAGTGATCAGAAGAAGTCTTTTATCTTTAAACTCCAAAAGGACTGACCCTTAGACTTCAAATATCTGATACATATAATTCTAAGTCGAATGCTCACTCTTCTCAAAGACAGGAGATAGCCCAGCTAGGGCCACCCTCTTACTCCCCACAAAAGTAGAATTCCAATTTCTTGGAGACATAGAGTGGAGCCTGTCTTTTTTTATACACAGTGGACTCAGTCCTATGTTAAATAATCCATTTGTTCATCGTGTATCCATTCACCTGTGAATTCCAATCGTTCAGACTCTTGCTTTGAGCAGAATAATCAAATAAGCACAGGATTACTATTTCTTCTGGAATGGGAGAACAGGTTTATTGTTTGTGTATTAAATTCACTATCCCAGACCAAAGATTCCTTCTTCAACCACCTTACATGTATTGTTTCCCTTAGCTAGAAAAGAAGCTCCTGGAGGCCAGGCAGTCTAAGTTTTGTATTTGTATTCCTCAGGCTTTGCTCACTGTCTGGCACATAACAAGGGTTTAATAAATACTTATTTGTTCATGTTTTTTGTAAACGGATAATTGTATTTAATTTCCAACTTACAGAACAATGATTGAATCACAGAGTTAATTCCTTTAGCTAATGCCTCTAAAGAATTAGATTAATTATAAATTTATCATGGAATTGGGGGACTAAAGGAGACCCTAGAGATTATCTGGCTCAACCATGTAAAGTTTAGAATAAAGAACAATGACTTTAGAAACAGAAGACTTGACTTCAAATTACCTAGCTCTGGAAGTAAGGTTCCTTACAATTCAAAAATGTTCCGATCCCATTGTTGTTTAGTCATTTCAGTCATATCTGACTTTTCATATCCCCATTGGGGTTTTCTTGCCAAGATACTGGAATGGTTTGCCATTTTATTTTCTAGTTCATTTTACAGATGAGGGAACTGAGGCAGAGTTAAGTGACTTGCCTAGGGTCATATGGCCAGTAAGAGCCTGAGAACAAATTTGAACAAGATTGAGTCTTCCTGACTCCAGCCCCTGTGCTCTATGCACTTTATCTCTCTCTCCCTCTCCCTCTTCCTCTCCCTCCCCGCCACCCTCTCTCTCAAACTATAGAAGAAACTGTATCTCAGAGAAGTTAGTGATTGTGTCCAAGGTTACAAAATCATGGCTGCAGAGCCTGGTCTAGAACCCAGACCATTTAACTGACATCAGGAACAAAACTGCTTTGGTGTCTTGCTCTTCTCTTTCACAGAATTATATTTCTCTTGTAGCATTATTCATATGGAGAGGCAACTTTAATTAAATTGTAATTTTATAAAAGTTAGTGATTTATCTTTTTATTTAATGTTTGATCATTGCTATGTAAAACTTGTGCTAAAAAGAATTTTAAAAGTAGGGCCTTTTGGGTGACATTTTGTAGTTACATATGGTTAAGATGAATTTAATAAAAAAGGAGAGAGAATATTGCTTGTTAATTTTGCCAGCATTTATTTTTTTCTTGTACTATAGACCAGGAAAAGAATCAAAACAAGTCAGTCATTTTTGAGTATCACAGATTTCCTGATGGAAAGAGAAAACATTTTAAACTGGTACTAAGTCTATAAGCCAATATATAAAGAATGTATTACTACTGCCAAAAATAATAGCCATTTCATAAGGCACAAATGTAAGATCTTCAGGATACTTTTCCAGTTTTGCTCCTCTTTGTTTTTTCAAAAACAAGTACAGTTTAACTAAATGAAATAAAATGCCCATTATTAGTTGATGAATGAAGAGAATAGCTCAGTTCTCAGAAAGTTTCTTCTTTTTTCAAAGTAAAAATGAATGATCTTTAAAACCTATACTCAACTGAAACTATCTTTTAGGATATTTTTCCTTCTCCAGATAACACTGCCAATTAAGTGCTAACTATTGACCAGTCCTGCTTTTCATTCGCTGAATGCCAACCCCTGAACTTAATAAATAATTAAAATGAGAAATACATTCCAGCAGGACCATAGGAAGCATCATACTAATACTTCTTAAACTGTTATCATTAACTTAAAAAAATAGGGAAGTTATATATTTAATCTGAGGCTCAAGTCCATTTATATTAGACTCTTCTTGTTGGTGGAGAATGATTACTGTATGCACTGTTCCTACTGAGGGGCAAAGCAGGCATTTGGCAGGGAGGGAATCAAGCTTTCAGCTATAGCTTAGGGCTCTCCTTCCCTTATTAAGCAATGGTGGGGGGGGGCAGCTGGGTAGATCAGTGGATTGAGAGCCAGGCCTAGAAATGGGAAATCCTAAGTTCAAATTTGACCTGAGACACTTCCCAGCTGTGTGACTCTGGGCAAGTCACTTGACTCCCATTGCCTACCCTTACCACTCTTCTGCTTTGGAGCCAATACACAGTATTGACTCTAAGACAGAAGGTAAGGGTTTTAAAAAAAGCATTAGAGATCTTTTGAGTGGCTTAAACCTAAACTTTTTTTTCTAGATTAATAATATATGGCTGGGAAGAAGCAACATAGATATAACTGTTTTCTGGTAGTCCATCTCTAAGGAGAGCTGAAGTTATCCACCTGGCTCCAATCTCCTGTTCTCCTCCTGGAAAGATTCAAAATCTCCTGTGGAAAATGATAGATGGGGGGCAGCTAGGTAGCACAATAGATTGAACACTGGAGAGACCTGGGTTCAAATCTAACCTCAGACACTTCCTAGTTGTGTGACCCTGGTTAAGTCACTTAACCCCAATTGCCTACCCCTTGTCACTCTTCTGTCTTAGCATTGATATATTAAAAAAAAAGATGAAGAGAGGAGACTACTATAAAGACATCTATTCACACCTCCCCATTAGACACATTTAGACGACTCATAAAACACACATATATAACTTACATGGGCAACACATCCCTTACATATTTAATATATAAATGTATTTTCTAACATATTATCATAGACTTAGAGCTATAAGTGATCTTGGAGGTCATCTATTCCAATCCTCAAATTTGACACATGAGGAAACTGAGACCTGAACAGAACAATCAATAGATTGACCCACTCAAGTTGTTTACATATATAAAAAGGGCAGAATCAGAGAGTGATCCTGGGTCCTTTTAGTCAAGGTTCAGGCTTCTTTCCACCATGTAACACTGTTCCTCAGAAGGTCATTTGTTTGGTATTCCCTTGACATTTTTTTTTGTTCAATTGTTGCAGTAGGGTCTATTTATCATGACCCCATTTAGTATTTTCTTGGCAAAGATACTAGGATGATGTGCAATTTCTTTCTCCAGCCCATTTTACAGATGAGGAAAGTGAGGCAAATAGGGTTAAGTGACTTGCCCCAAGCAGGATTTGGACTTTGGTCTTCCTGACTCTAGACTGGTTGTTCTGTCCACTGAGCCACCTTGCTGATCTCCCTTAACACTGTCAATAATTAAAAATAATTACCAGGTAACATCTGTATTGTTGATGCTATAATATGTTGGTGATTTAAATTCATTCATTTCTTATTAAATATAGTCATTAACTGGTACCTTTGTGGGTGGTTCTGTTAGAAAAGACCAAATAAACATAGATGTGAATTGTGCCTACTTGTAGAGACTATTGGTGCTGTAACTGAGCTGTCTATGAAAGTCATTTTATGTTCATCTTGCTTAGTTAGAAAAGACACTCTGTGGAGAGGAAGAGTGCAAATCTGACAAAATTCACAGGGAGAGATTGTTTTTCAAAAAGTTTCATGCATGAATCAGGCTAAAAACACTGGTCTAACAAAGCCCTGATGGAGGTACAAAGAACAGGAAAAACTCAGTCTCTGCCTTCAAGGAGCTGACAAGCTCTTTCACAATTCCTTTTTATCTGTAATTCTGTGTAGATGTTGTGGACTTCTCAGCAGAATGCAAGTTTCTAGAGGACAGGGGCTATTTGGTGTTCATCTTAACATCCCTGTTCCCTGAGTCTAGTCTCATGTCTGGCACACAGTAGATGCTCGATAAATGCTTGTTGAATTGACAAGGCATGTACATGAATAAATAAAACTTAAAAACAGAACCTTTTTAAAGTGCATAAGAGAGGTATAAGCAAAATGTTACAAGAGTTCTGAGAAAGGAAAGATCATTTTAGATCATTTTTATTGCAACAGCCAGTCCAGGCTATTAGGACCATAGAGAAGGGAAGAGAATAAGCATTTATATAGCACCTACTATGTGCTACAAACTGCAGTATGTGCTTTATAAATGTTTGGTTGTCACGACTACTCTAGGAGGCAGATGTGTTTATAATCCCTAATGTGCAGTTAAGGAAATCTAGGCAGACAAAAGCTAATTGATTTACCCAGGGCCACTTAGCTAGTAATTGTCTGAGTCTCTATACTAGTCTCTACAAATCTGAACTCAGGTCCTTTTGACTTCAGGCCAGCATTCAATCTACTTTGCCACTTAGTAGCTTATTATTCTAGGTAACATATCATAGACATGGAACTGGAAGGGAACTTAGAGACCTTGTTGTCCAACTCCCTCATTTGACAGATGAAGAAATTAAGGCTCAGAGGGATTAAGTGACTTGAATGAGGCCATACAGTTAATAAGTAGCATCTATTGTGTGGAATGAGGTGGGCTGAGGATAGAGGCTTGAGAAGAAAGTTTTGAAACAGTGACTATGATGAAAGTGAACTAGAATCAATAAGAAGCAAATAAAAAGATTGCTGAGGTACCCATGAGGGCCAAGATGAGGTGATAGAATAAATATTTTTCAGGCTTTTTTTTCTTCAGTCATGTCTAACTCTTGGTGACCCCTTTTAGGGTTTTCTTTTCTTTTTTAATCTTTTTATATGGATACATGATTCTTCTTGTCTCCCTCCCCACTCCTGGAGTTGACAAGCAATTCCACTGGGTTATAAGTATATTATCACTCAAAACTCATTTCTGTATTGTTCATTTTTGTAATAGAGTAATCTTTTAAAACCAAAACCTTTTGGGGTTTTCTTGGCAAAGATACTGGAGTGATTTGCCATTTCCTTCTCCAGCTCATTTTTACAGATGAAGAAACTGAGGGAAACAGTGTTAAATGACTTGTTTAGGGTCACACAGTGAGTCTGAGACCAGGTCCGAATTCAAGAAGATGATTCTTCTTGATTCCAGGTCTGCTGCTACATCCACTGTGCTACCTAAATGCTCTAATATATATTTATAATGAATGAAATAAATGGTTTTGTGACTCATGAAAGACTCAGCAACCTTAGAGTCAGATTGAGGAGATCAGAGGTGTGTTTACATTTTATTAATAATAGTAAATGTCTGTCAGAGAGGCTGTTTGAGGTAGTAGCTGGAATCCTGGACCTGGAATTAGGAAATGCTGAGTTCAAGTCCAACTGCTGACAAATTTTATTTTATTTTTTTAGTTTTTGTTTTAACTTTGAGCTAGTCCCTTCTCTGAATTTCAGGTTTGAATATGCCTCAGTGGGAGGTACTGGCATTTCCTTAGTATTTTGACTTCACATATTTGCTTATGGCATTCTTTGAAAGTGAATAATTATTACAATTCTCATTTTACAGAGAAGGAAATTGAGGTTTACTAAATTGCTTCATGGAGTAAGGCTTGAACCCAGGTCCCTATAAAATAAAGTGTTGGACTCAATGGACTTGAAAGGATCTTTCCAAGCTCTAAACCTATGAGTCTAGAATCCTGACTCCAAGCCCACTGAATCCTGAAAATGCTTAATCCAAAGGAACAACTCCCTAAAAGTGAAATTCCAGGTATCCTGCGTGAAGGTAATCGACAAGGAATGGAAGAAGAGTCCTCAGCGTCCTTTTAAGTCATCGCAGTGATGACGCCTATCTCCTTCTTCCTTAGTGAAAGGCAGGCTCTGATTCGAGAGGTTGTCTCTGCTCCCCCGGCCGGGTAGGCTGCTGGAAAGCCCGGAATGAAGTTCCCCAATAGTCCCGGGGGATTCTGGGTTCTGCGTCTGGGGGTGTATTCAGCCCGTGGGAAGTCTCCTTCTCCCCTCCAGTGGAGGAGAACAAATGCTTCATTGAAGAGTTAATAACTTCTTTTGTGGAAGTCAGGAGCGTAGCAGCGCCGAGGAGTTCCCAGAAACTCACTCAGATATTTTATTTCTTACGTAGTGAGAAAGCCGTGGTGAGTAAAATGGCAAGGATTAAAACTAAGACCAACATGCCACCCGGATGAAGGAAGGACGAAGCACAAACAGAAAGTCACCAGACAGTTGGGTGCTGTTCTTTTAAAGAGACAGTGCGCATGCATGCCCAGAGTTCAAATTTCAAAAGCAATCATTAGACAAGTTATGGCAAGCTCTGTAATCAAGGCTCTCCTGATATTCTCCCACTCAGATTAGAGCTGAGGAGGCTCTATTAAGACAATCCCATCTTTTATTTCCTACCCTTCACCCTCCGCTTAAAAGTATTGCGCTGCTGGTTTGACAGGAGAAATGAGTTCTGGAGAGGTTAAAAGATGAAGAATTAAAGAAAAGAAATTTTAGAATTGAAGAAAAAGGAAGAAGTCTTTCATAAAATGAATATTTTTCTTTGTTGTTCATATGGCATGCTATATGAATTAGTTATAAAGAAGGCAGTCATTGAAGTTTAGTGATTTGAATACATGCGTTTTCTCACCTCCTACCATTCTTGGGTGGAGTGCTTGAGTAGGTGAGAATGGGGAGGGTAAAGGGAAACCACAATATAGAGGAATGAATAACTAACCCAGGTAGGGGAAGGCAGATCCATTAGAAGAGATGTGAAAAATCTGCAAAATATGGCACCTGTTGAAGACATTTGCGGGTAAAATTCAGCTCTTGACACCCCCAATACTAAAGAAAACATTTATGGGGCTACCCTGGAGACCACCAAGATGTTTTCCAGTAAATGGAGGAGGACTGGATAGGTAGATTGGAATCTAAGGGTTGACTACTTTAATAAAAACATCTATGTACATTTTTAGAGTTGCCAAATGTTTTGCAATAACATTTACCGGTTGTTAAACTCATAATAAAGGGTACATAATGATAGCTTGGTTGTTTAGAGTCAAAAATAACAATTCTGTCTTTTTCTTCTTCCCAGGCAACTAGGAAAAAAATAGCTCTTGGACTAATTTTAATTGGACTAAAAGCGAATTGAATAGGGCTTAGGTATGGTAGAAGTAAGTAGGACTGAACTGAGTGAAATGATATAAAATCCTTTTAGAAAACTTGAGAACCAGTCATATTTCTGTTGCTATCACAAGAAGACATAAGGCTACTTTTCTCCATAATTTTTTCATGTTATATGATGATATGGTCATTTTTTATTTTTGGATGTCATTTTCTTATCAGGAAAATAGACTACAAGAGGCAGCAGTAATGGACAAAATAGTGACATAGGAAATTTTTCAAAGGCAGCAGCTTATAACAATCAACATGACACCTTCCTTCAAATGAATGTCTTTGGAAAAGCTCAGTGGCAAACCTAGCAGACACATCTTAAAAATAAAACCAAATATACCCAACCTCAGTTTATGTGGTAGAGGTATTCTTGAAAAGTTGTGTACAAGCTCATCTGTCTTAGAATTGATATTAAGACAGAAGTTAAGTATTTTGATAAAAGTGGTGGGTAACCTAGGTAGTACGGTGAGAGCCAGGCCTGGAGTCTGGAAGATCTGGCTTCAAATATGATCTCAGACACTTCTTAGCTTTGTGACTTAATTCCAATTGCCTAGACCTTGCTGTTCTGTCTCAGAACCAGTTATTTTTTTAAAGAGGAAAAAAAGTAAAAAAGAAAGGAAGGAAAGAAAGAAAGAAGGAAAATTGAGTACAAGTTTTATTTTTGATAATATATCAGGGAATGTCACGGGAGTCATGAGATTGGTAGTCAGACTTGGAAGTCAAAAGAACTGGATTCCAGTTCTTGCTTTGACTCTAGCTGTTGGGATCCTTGGCCAAGACACTTATTGCCTATTGGGATATTGATTTTTTTCATTTGTAAAATAAAGAACTAAATGATCTCTAAGGACTTTTTCTGCTCTAGCCTTTTGGAATATGTGTATGTGTGTGTGAATTTTTCTATGAATTCCCTTGTGTCTTCTTATAAGTCAACCAATAAACATATATTAAGCACCTACTATGTGCCAGGCACTGTGCATAGTTCTGGAGATGTTAAAAGATGAAGACTTAAAGAAAAGACATTTTAGAATTGAAGAAAAAGGAAGAAGTCTTTCATAAAATGAATATTTTTCTTTGTTATAAATATAGCATGCTATATGAACTAGTTATAAAGAAGGCAGTTGAATTTTACATTTACAATGGTAGGAAAATCAAAATACAATTCATTTACTGGTTTATAAAAGGATTTGTACAATTCTTTGCCTATAACTTATTGTAAGGAGAATTACTTAATAGGAACATCTGAGGATTTTTTCCATTAATAAGATATCTTTAGTATATTACTTAAGATCTGAGTAGAGCATGTTATATAATACTAGCACATAGCTTGGATAAACATATGTTTCTTTGTCTTTTATGAGGAAACAAAGTTATAGTTCATTCTAGAGTCTCATGTAATTTTAATGCATGCATGGGATGTGCCCTGTTTAAAGAAAGTCTTCAAGACTACATTTTTTCCTATCAAAATAAATGCTTTATTAAATCAATAAACAATAGGCCTCAAAAGATTTTGTAGTTTCTGCACCTCTAAGTCAATAGTAGAAACAGAGTTCTAGAAATCATTTTCTGTAGTAAATTGTGAAACAAATGAGTGTAACTTTCTCATGTTTTCATCAAAGATGTTTTCTATGTTTGTGTAGATCGTTCCTGTAAAGATATATACGTACATATATATGAAAACAGGTACATTAGTCGATGATTGCTGATACTTTATTAATCACTGTTTTTGTAAATATGTTGTCTGTTATTTTCCATTCTTTTATATTCTTTCTTTTTGAGGCAGCAAGTGGCTCAGTGGATAGAGTGTTGGGCCTTGAGCCAGGAAAATCTCAGTTTAAATCTAACTTCAGACACTTACTTGGGCAAGTCACTTAACCTTTGTTTGCCTCAGGTTCTTTATCTGTAAAATGGGGATAATAATAGCACTTCAAAGGGCTGTTGTGAGGAGCATATGAGTAATATTTGTTGTTTTTTTTTAAACCCTTGTACTTCGGTGTATTGTCTCATAGGTGGAAGATTGGTAAGGGTGGGCAATGGGGGTCAAGTGACTTGCCCAGGGTCATACAGCTGGGAAGTGGCTGAGGCCGGGTTTGAACCTAGGACCTCCTGTCTCTAGGCCTGACTCTCACTCCACTGAGCTACCCAGCTGCCCAATATTTGTTTTTTTTAAAAAAGTATTTAGAAAAGATCCTAGAACATTAATAAATGCTATACAAATTCTTATTTTTCCTATCTCCTTTTTAGGAAGTAATTCAGTGTTTCAGTGGAGAAATTGCTGAGTCTGGAATTGGAAGACTTAAATCTGCCCTCAGATACTTACTAGCTCTGTGATCCTAGGCAACCCTGTTTGCTTCAGTTTCCTTATCTATAAAATGAACTGGAAAAGAATGGCAAACTACTCCAGTATCTTTGCCACGAAAACCCAAATGGGATCACAGACACAACTGAAATGATTGAACAACATCAACTATCTCTTTTTTTGGGATAGCTTGAAAATTGATCTCCTAAGTACCCTTAAGATTATAAATTCTCCATTACAAGAATATGGGAATGAGGGTACATTGTAATTCATCAGGGTAGGTTCAAGTGTCTGACTATACTGTCTTAAAGGTTATTCCTACTTCCTTGTGTAGTAAGTCACCTCCCTGTATGACCTTGAACAAGTCTTGTAAATTCTCTAGATGTCAGCTTTTAATCTGTAAATTGTGGGGGACTAGACTAATTGACCTATAGTCACCTCCCTGTATGACCTTGAACAGGTCCTGTAAATTCTCTAGACATCAGCTTTTAATCTGTAAATTGTGGGGGACTAGACTAGTTGACCTATAAGGACCCCTCCAGTTTTAAATCTATCGTCCTAGCGATTTTACATAGATATTGTGATGGTAGATCCAAATATGGAAATTCCAATATTGTCATTGATGAAAAGATCAACATCCCCTATTTTTTCCAACCCTTAATAGCAGATATGCTCTATCTTACATCAATTTAAACTTCTTCCAGTTTTAATATATAATGTTATTAGGATAATCTGGTTTAGCTGGTTCTTATGCTAAGCTTTACTTATGTTCTCCTTAATTGCTTTTCATTCTTTTTCTGAATTAATATATTCATATTCATTATTCTTCCATTTTCATTCTCTATGTAATATAGGTTTGGCACTACGATCCCAACTCCCATTCATACTAGAAGTTTGGGTGCCCAGAACACAACTCCTACATCTCCACTAAAAGTTCCAGGAGTTACCTTGAGGAAATGAGGGTTAAATTTCTAGTGCTCTACAGTTAATGAGCCCCCATAAGTGTTCTGCCTGTGAGGATTCTCAGTAGATGCCAATTAGTCAACCAGACTTTAGTTTTTAGAAAGAGATATTTTACCACAGCAATATAGAGGTATAATTCATAAAGGCATTCTCCCTATGTGACATACTCTCTCACAGGTACATACAGAGTTGAGAAAAAGTGGGCTTAAACTTACAGTACATAACAGAAAGAAGAGTGACTCATAGCTTTAGGAAACCCTTTTGATGAGTCCTTATGGTATCTTTGTAAAGCCTGAATCTGCTTTACACCTTTCTTGAGCCTATCCTTGGCTCCTAATACAGACATTGCCCACAACTTCAGGAATGTGGTTAGGATACTGATGGAGAAATAGGAAATTCAAAGTCCTCTAGATCTTCAAAGTTTATGAGATAGTCCTCCAGTGAAGGTGGAAGAAGAGAGGGTGAGGGCGGGACAGAAGGATTTTTTTCCCCATCTTATACCCCTTAAATGTTTCTCAGTTGATTAAGATGCAATGTTTTCTCTTGGCTCACTGCTCGCTTAAATCATCAACTAGCTTTATGGTTTTATGCCATACTAGCCAGTGTAACCAAGGCTGTTAGCCAATTCAAACAGATTTCCTGTTTAACTCAAGGAGTCTTCTTGGTCTTCTTCATTCACAGTCAAGGTGTTTTCACCTGATAAATATGTCAAGGCATATCATCTTATTACTAATCTTTTTAGGTAAGTTGGGAATGATTGGACTGATTTTTCTGTCATTAATTTTTCCCAGAGGAAAATACCCTCACATCTATAATGTTCTGCGGTTGAATAACTGATGTTCTTGGCTGCCATACCCTTCTATCTGGCAAGAAATATTTGAAAAAAGTATTGATGATGCATAGATGCAAATATTTTTAGTAGTCTATATCAGATTCCTAGTTACAGCAATTTCTGGATTCTTTTGGCCTCCTTCTTATGGTAAACTTCTCAAAAAAGTGGTGAGAAAATCAATGTCTTTAATTTTATTGGAGTGCCTGTAATTGTGTACAAAATCTTCTATTTATTCTTTCTTTTAGTTAGGCATATGCTTTGACATTTGCCCTAGCTAGTCAATGATCTGATTACACTCAGAATCAATTCATAAATGACTAATATGTTTATAACCATTTGCCTAGTAAGAGATAATCAATACGTCCACCACATTTTAACTGTCTTCTTGGAGAAAGTATTGGTGAAAAAGACCTGTGCAACTTTATAGTAATCTGTTAGACTTTGGTCTTCTATTTTGTAGGGTTGTTGTGAGGATCCAGTGAAATAATGTTTGTAAAGCTCTTCACATGGTGCCTAGAATGCAGTAGGTACTATATTTTTGCTTATTCCCCTTCTCCTCTTTTGTTTCTGGATTCAAAACCACATTTTTCAGTGAAGCTGTCATCTTCTCTCATCCCTGTTTTTGTATTGAAGTCTCCAAGTATCAAAGTATATCTTAAAAAACAAAACAAAACCTTTACCTTCCATCTTAGAATCAATACTACATATTGGTTCTGAGGCAGAAGAGAAGTAAGGATTAGAAGGTTAAGTGACTTGCACACACCTAGGAAGTGTCTGAGGCTAGATTTGAACCCAGGACTTCTTGGAAGCCTGGCTCTTTATCCATTGAGCCACCTACCTATCCTTTATCAAACTATATCTTGTCAAGATAGAGGATGATCATTTCAAATTCTTCATGAAGCTTCTTTACTGTTTGGTGTGGTTAACTTTCTTTTGGGTCTGTTTTCTTACACTCATTATACGATTGTAGGCCAGGTGTCTCATTAAATTCTTTTTCTTGTTTCTTCTGAGTACATGATAAGCCAGTTTCTTAATTGCCTTCCTGAGTAGAGGTTATAAACTGTCCTTATCATTTAGCTGGAATTTATTTCTGTCTTCTGGTTTCTTTATTAACAAGAACGTTAATGTCAGGAAGATTGCTTCTTTAGTAGGTTGTCAAATCATTACTAGACATGACAAATATGTCATGTTAAGTGTACCAACATTCAAGAATTCATTCTGGGTGATGTTCCAAAAACTGTACCTTCTGCCCTCCTTTTCTATTACTGGAATCTATTTTGTATTTTTGATCATTCCATGAGTTTCAGTGACCAAAAATATTTATTAGCTAGTGATCAAATTAATGGTGACAAACCTCTTTCTATTATTTAACTAGACTTGTCCTCAAATAGAATATACATATACTCTTTTGCCAGGTCTAGGCTTGAACCACTTCTTGCTTAAAGGAATGTGCCAGAACCTTCACTTTGCTGTCATGGATTTTGATTACTCAGGAACATGTTCATGCCAAAGAGAAATATGAGACAAAGAATTTGGAGAGAAAAATATACTCTGGCAGGAAGGGTGGAAGGTGGGGGGAGGGAGGGGCAGAAAGAGAGAGAGAGAGAAAGAAAAGAGAGAGAGAGAGAGATCAGGTTTCTGATGTATTACTGGGGAGAAAGTCAGATAAAGGCCACCAATTTCTTTCTTCCATTCATTCCCCCTCTCTCTTCTCTGTCTCTCTCTTTTCTGCCTCTCTTTGTTTTTGTTTATATAAATGTATACAATAATGATAATAATTATTATTATTTGTAGAGTAGGTATGGATTTACATTATTGAAGGGAATTTCCTCATTTGGAATTCCCTCTGAAATCATGAGTTCAATCCAAAAAGAAAGTGTCAAGACACTGGGCTTTGCACAAAGAATATAATGAAAAAATGGAAACAATCCCCTGCCAACCCCTAACCCAACAAAAACCCATCCCATTCCCTGCCCTTGAGGAGCTTCCATTCTGCATCTCTAATATGCTTATCATATTCTATTTGGTATTGATATCTTTTGTGCATGTGTTATATTTTCTTCTACCGGATTGAGAGCTTTATGAGAACAGGGACCTTGGTATCTTCCTTAGTGCCTAGCACAAATAAAGTAGCTCAATGTTATCTACAGTTTTCTTTTTCTTTTTAAAAAATATAGGGAGCAGCTGGGTAGCTCAGTGGATTGAGAGCCAGGCCTAGAGATGGGAGGTCCTAGTTTCAAATCTGGCTTCAGATACTTCCCAGATGTGTGACCCTGGGCAAGTCACTTCACTCCCATTGCTTACCCTTACCACTCTTCTGCCTTAGAGCCAATATACAGTATTGACTATGAGATGGAAAGTAAGGGTTTAATAAAAAAGTATATATATATATATGCATATATATAATATTTTATTTTCCCAATTACATGTAAAAATATTTTTAACATTTATTTTCTAAAATGTTTGAGTTCTAATTTCTCTCTCTTTCTCTCTTTCCCTCCCCTCTCCCTAAAGCTGTAAGCAATTTGATCTAGGTTATACTTGTGTAATTAAGGCAAAGCATATTTCCACATTTGACCTACAGTTTTCAAAGTACTTTCCCCACAAGGCAACTCTGGCAAGTATTTAAAGAAAAGTGAAAATGGGAGAAGTTAAAGTCCAGCAACCATCTCACAGTTTGTGGGCACCTGAGCTGAGATTCAAACCCAGCTCCTTTCACTTTGATCATGTTTTCTTCCACCCCAGAAATCTGCCCTTCATGCCACACTCTGCTAGACCCTCAAGATCTGTTAAATCTAATTTAGTTTAATTATAGCCATATGAGGCATTGCATTTGTACCCAACACTTGATTGTTCACATGAAGATTCTCTTTTTGTGGACATATTTCCTGGATCCCCACATCATTCCAGGAAAATACCTGGATACAATCACTTTCACAAGATAATGGAATTCCAGATTCTTCATGAAACTGAAGTCCTGGTACGAACACATACTAAATAGATCATCCATGAAGAATTGTTTTAAAAATGACTCAATCTCTAATTTCTCATTTTTACTCAATTATAAAACTTTCTCTAGCCCTTTATACCTAACAAGGCAGATAAGCCAGACTAACGGAAGCAACCTGATGACATGGATGAAGACAGCAATGATCACATACCAGGTAAGTCAAAGCACCATATCCATCACCCCAAGCACTATGTCCCCATGTATTCCAATAGAGATAGCTCAGGACCCTGAACTCAAGGGATGTAGGAATAGCTGGGCCCCTAAGACTGGTCCTGCTTCAAGTCAATCCCTTCTCACTGCTCCCCTGGACTATTGTACTATCCTTCTAAGTTCTCTAACTTCTGGTCTTTTTCTTCTCTTTTACATGGAAACTTGGCTAAAGAAATTGTTATGCAGGAATGTCATAGAATGTCACTGGGCTGTAAGAAATGATGACTATAGAGAAGCATGGGGAGACTTTTATGAACTGATGCAGAGTGAAGTAACCCATGGTCACTACAATAAGGGAGATGGAAAGTATCACAGCAAAATAATCGAATTGGCTACATTCGTTTTATTTGTACAAATTTAATGTATTATAAATTATTCATTTTATATTTTGCAATGCTTTCTATCTGTTATTTATTCATAAATTCTTCTCCTATTCATAAAATTGATGGGTAATATGTTCCCTGTTCTTCTAATTTTCTTATGATATCTCTCTTTATGCCTTGGCCATGTGTCTATTTTGTTCTTGTCTTGGTAATCTGTGTAAGATATTGTTCTATATCCAGTTTCTGTCAGATTGCTTTCTTGTTTCCCCAATAATTTTTACCAAATAGTGAATTCTTATCCCCCAAATTTGGATCTTTACTTTTATCAAACACAAGGTTACTATGATTTTTTTACAAGTATTTGTTCTATGTTTGTTCTATTCCACTGCTTTACTTTTCTGTTTCTTAGCCAGTACCAGATAGTTTTGATAACTGCCGCTTTATAATATGGTACAAAATTTGGTACTTCTAAACCCCCTTCTTTTACATTTTTCTCATAAATTCTTTTGATTCCTTGACCTTTTATTCCCTCCCAAATGTCTTAATTATATCTTATGTCTTAATTCATTTTCCCCCCTTTTATTTTGTTTAATCATGCTCGACTCTTTGTGATCCCATCTGGAGATTTCTTTGGTAAAGAGACTGGAGTGGTTTGCCATTTCCTTCTCTAGTTCATTTTACAGACGAGGAACTGCAGAGTTAAATGACTTGCCCAGGGTCACAAAGCTAGTAAGTATCTAAAGCTAGATTTGAACTTAGAAAGATGAACCTTAATGTTTTCAGACCTAGCATCTAGTGACTGTGTCACTTAAGCTAGCCCATTTATCTATTAAATTATTATAAAATCCTAGAAGACAGGAACAACATCATTCTCTCTTTGTATCCAAACTACCAAGCACAGTTTCTTGTAACATAGGCACATAACAAATATTTGTTTAATTTTCCCAATGATACTTTCCCTTTAAGAGAAATCTATATTTTGTCCTCTAAACTAATTCCATGCTGAGAATTTGTGTTCTTTTTTCTGTGACTGCTAAAAAGATGATACAGGACTTAGAACTCAAAGGAAGCTTAAAGACCATCTAATTTAAGGATTCTTAACCTTTTATTCTGTCATGGCCTCTTTTGGCTATGTGGCAAAACCTATGGTCTCCTTGGAATCATGCTTTTTGTTCACATTTATAATTGAAAAAATTGCTGTTTCAGTTAGAGGCAAGTAAAAATAAGGTTGTAATTTTTTTCTCTATCCAGGTTCATTTTTCCTGAAATCTACTTATGGATCCCTAATGGAAGTGGGAGGGACTTGGATCCCAGGTAAAGTATTTCTGCTCTAGTTTGACCATTTCATTTTGTAAATGTGAAGATTCAGTATCCAAGTAATTCTCCTTTGGTATATCATACAGTAAAGCATGGTGGGAATTTGAACCCATGCCTCCTGACTTCAGAACCAGTGCTCAATCTACTATTCCATGCTGCCTCAGTCCTAAGCTAAAGATCAAGAGAGATAGTACAAATTAATTTGTATATTCATTAATATGTTCCTTATGTATAACTTAATAAAATATTTTAGTTAGAATTATACAGTTATTCACAGGGTTGAATCTGAAAATTTTCAGATTTTTTTAAAATTTCTTTGAGGAAATGTGTAGGGAATTCAAGGATTTTACTCTGTTGTTATGTCACCTATTGCTATTTCTAAGGGAATGGCTCTCATAAATCTTAATAATAGGATTCCTAGACTTCATTTGAACATCACTTTTGCCACATCTGACTGGCTAGACCAGTTTCCAGGTGCCATTTTGTACACATAGATGTAATATAGGCATAGGGATGAGACCTGTGATTTCATTGGTATAAAGAACTCCCTCGTATGGAAGAAGGTGTGTGTATCAGAGGGAAGACTTGAATATAAGGTTGTCCAGGGTGCACCACTAGCTCTGTTTACTACAGCATGCTACCTCTCATTCTGTATATAATTGGTATAATAGCTTCTCTGGGAGTCAATATTTATGGCTGTAATATGGAAGATGGGTGTCTTCAGAATATGAAGGTGTGTTATGGCAACCACTTTGTGTGTGTGTGTGTGTGTGTGTGTGTGTGTGTGTGTGTGTGTGTGTAAGAGAGAGAGAGAGAGAGAGAGAGACAGAGAGAGACAGAGAGAGACAGAGAGAGACAGAGAGAGAGAGAGAGA
>NC_058130.1:381966745-382092090 GCF_016433145.1 Gracilinanus agilis
AGAGAGAGAGAGAGACTCAGAGAGAGAAATGGAAAGCACCTGACCAGTAATGTTTTAGACAAGTGCCCAGAAGTAAATCATGACTCAAACACTCTTGGGCGTTCCTTTTTAGTTATTGGCTAGCTAAGCAGAGATGTTGATTCTTAAGGGCAGAAATGCAAACACACCCATAGTATTCCCTAACAGCTGTATACCAACACAGTATGTTTTATATGCCTCCCTTCACAGCTGGTAACAATTATCTATTGTAGACTGACTAATTTAAAAGAACTGCTTCAGTAGATTGTCTAGGTGCTCAACAAATATCAAACAACTATGTAGCATTTTACGAATTTTATTTTTAAAGATGTCTCATGACATTCCAGTACCAGAGTTGAATGGCATCATTTCCATTTTACAAGTGGGAAAGTACAGTCTTGGGGAATTTGGAAACTGACCAAAGTCACCCAACCAATCAAGCCAAGACTAACATTCCTAATATTTTGTGTGTATTCAGTCCAGTAGAAAAAAATGTCATCCCATGTTGGATAAAGTGATTAGAATAAAAGAGTTTCTGAATTGTTAAGAACCTTGAATAGGTTTGAGTGAGGGGAGGTTAACCTGGGATCTATAAACTACAGGTGTTCAAGGTTCTGCTTTGGATCTCTCTCTCTCTCTCTCTCTCTCTCTCTCTCTCTCTCTCTGTTCAAGCTCTCTCTCTCTCTTTCTCTCTCTCTCCCCTTTTTGGGGATCTCATCAGTTCCTGATCAGTTCAATGATCATCTTTCTGAAGAAGATATTCATATCTATGCATGTAGACAGAGGCTCTATCATAAACTCCAGTACAGCTTCAGAACCAAGAATTAAGGTCAGAACCAACAGATTGTCCCATCGGCATTTCAAAACCTATATATCTGAAAGAGAAATTATCTTTCTCCATGAGTTCACCCTTATTTTAAACTTTGAGACAAATAGCTGGTGAAAGAGATAGAAAACTGAGTCTGAAGTCAGGAAGCCCTGAATTCAATTTCTGCCTCTAACATTTACTAGCTATGTGACTCTGGGCAAGTCAATTAAAAAAATCGATTTGCCTTAGTTTCCTCAGTTGTAAAATGCAGATAATAATAGCTCTTACCTCCCAGGGTTAATTAAATGAGATAATATTTAGAAATTACTTTGCACAATGTCAGGTACATAGCAGGAGCTTATTAAAATGCTTATTCTTTCCTCCTTCTCCCTGGGAAGATGTCACTATCCTTCCAGACACTCAGGTTCTGGGGTTCATCTTCTCTTATTCCCTCTCCTTCTTTCACCACATCCATATCGAATTAGTTGGCAAGATTTATTCATTCTCTTGCTTCAATACATCTCTGTCTCCTCTTCACTCACATAGCTTACCATCCAGACATCAGACCCTTATCAAGTCTCACCTGACCTATTACAACAAACTCCTAATTGGATTCTCTCCCCAGTCTCTCATTTTTTTTCTCACCCTTCCTCAATCCAGTTGCAAAAATACTTTTCCTAAAGCACATTTGAATATGTCACTCATCTGTTCAAGAATCTTCTGTGGCTTTTTATTGATTCTAGGGTAAAATTCAAAATCCTCAGCTTATCATTTAAAGACTCTTACAAATATTTTAGTTAACCGTTTTGTTTTTGTTGCACATGATTCCCCTTTGCATTTTATGTTTCAGCCAAATTGGTCTACTTGCTCTTCTCCAAACTTGGCATTTCATTTTCACCTCCATGCTTTGTCTCTCTCAGGGAATGCACTCCCTCTGCATCCTGAAAATTGCCATAGGACTCTATGATCCAGAATATAAGAGATTATGAGCAGATTGTGGATTTTAATGAAAAAAGAAAAAAATGCCCCCATCACAGTGATTTGTCTTCAAATTACCAGTGCTCCCAGTTACATAATGCATGAAAAGGAAAGGAATAAATATTTATATAGTTTATATATGTGAATGTAAATTATAGGCACAATACAAAATGCATTAAAAAAAACCCAAATATCACCTCCTTTGATCCTCTAACAAGTCTGGGAAGTAGGTGCTATTATTATCTCCATTTTATAGTTGGAAAAACTGAGGCAAACAGAGGTTAGGTGAGTTGCCCAGGGTCACACAGTTTATAAGTGTTTGAAGTCAGATTTGAACTCAGGTTTTCTTGATGGCAGTACTCTATTCACTGTACCACCAATTACTTCTGCTAAAAAACAAAAATACAAAAAACAAAACAAACATTTGTTAAGTGCTTCTTGTGAGCCAATCACTGTGCTATACACTGGAAATGAAAATGGAAAAAAAAGATGGTCTTTGCTTTCAAGGAGGTCACATTTTAATTTTCATATAGGTTTTCAATGCAAGTCTGAAGGTTCCATGATACTTTGGGTGCAGAAACAAAGTAGATGGTAAAGAATCTTCTCTAACATTGCTTCCACTGATAAAATCATATCTATTTCTGAAATTGAACTATGTGACAACACCAAGGACTTTGTTGGCAAGAACTTTCTTTTCTGGATCATCAGTAGCTGTGGTTGTAACATCCATTGATGCAGTAAACAAATTTCATCACCATAGAAGTTATGACCAGGGATGATGGCTGTAGGGGCTGGGCTGGAAGCCAAACTGAAGGTCTAGGGGGTGCTACCACTACCAGAGCTCTTGGGACCACTTGAGAGATGATGACACTTGGTGTTAGTGGTGGAAGAGAGAAAGATGGATCCCTTTTACGCAGTGACTTCTCCCATCAATGATGGCTCTGTGGAGCCCAGACTTGAAACAGGACCAGTCTTGGGGCATAGCTATTCCTATAGCTCTTTGTGCTCAGGTTCCTGGGCTATCTTCATTGGGATATGAGATGGGGATGTAGATATAATGAGTTGACTTGCCTGGTCTATGATGGTTCCTATCTCTCCCTGAGATTATGAGGCTGCTTTAGCCAGTCTGATTTGTCTGCCTTGTCGGTGGTGTCATTCATTCATTGTGTGATATTGACATATTTAAAAAGGGTTGGAAGTTTTACGAATGGGTCAAAATGAGAAATTGTGGATTGAGTTATTTTAAAAACATCTTCATGATTGATTTAATTAACAGGTATTTAATGCCAGGATTTTAATTTCACGGGGAACATGGATTTCCATTATTTTGTGAAAGTGTTTGTATAATATGGTAACAGACATATAATCATGTCCCTCTGCTTGAGGGACCTTGCTTGTAAAAAGGAGTGCATATTCTTCTAATGCAGAGATTTCTATATCATGTATAGTTCATGCAAGGATCTCTTTAAATCCACTTCATTTTCTACTTTTCCAAAAAGGTAGTGTGGTATACTGGATAGAGAGCTAACCTTGGAGTAAGGAAGATATTAGTTCAAGTCATATCTCTGGCATATACTTGCTATATCTTTATAGGTATGACATAACTTCATAATGCTCCCAGATGACTGGAAAATCCAGAATCTGTGGAAAAATGAACAAATTAATAATAGCTTTTATGTGTCTTTTCAAGTTATACAAAATGCCATACATATATTACCTCATTTAACTCTGTGAGTTAAATACTATTATTATTCCCATGAAGAAACTGAGGCTAACAGGGAGTGAGCCACCTGCCCATGATCAGTATGTGTTAGAAATGAGGCTCAAACCCAGATTACCATGTTGCTTCTTTATACTTTCTTTTCTCTTTAGAAGTTGTATGGCTTGTGGAAATTGAAAGAAAAATGGCTCAGCTGCCCAGAGAAAAGAAATGACTTGACTTAAAGCTTCCAAAATTATTGCTGTGAACTGTATGGCTCAGTTGAAGCAACACTGGATTTGGAGTTTGAAGATCTAGTTTCAATTCTTTGTTCTATCACCTCTGTGACTTTGAGCAAGTCGTTGGAGGTCCTCTTTGGGCCCCAGTTTCCTCAACTCTAAAATGACAGGATTGGTTTAGATGGCCTTTCTGATCTCTTATAACATTAAATCTATGACCTTGTGAAGCAGAAAGTTCTTTGGTCTTTTTGCTTTACTCTTGGAAGGGTGGAAGAGATTGAATGGAGTTATAGAAGTCTAAAAGGTCTATGGCTTTGAGTTCTGATTTTGCTCCAGTTACTTTCATACTCTAATCTTAGATTCAATATTGAAACTCTGTTTTCTTATGTGAAAAATGGAGATCATAGCATCAATCCACTTTATAGTGCTATTGAAAGGACTAATAAAAATGGCAGCCAAATGTATTGCAAATATTTTGTCATTTTTTTTACCTGAATAGAATTATATGTAATATAGGCTCTGGCTGACTCTCCTAATCCCTGCTCCCATTGACACACTGGATCCACAGAGGGCTATTGGCTACTTCTCTTATGATTCACAGGGAGAAGGGAGGGATTGGGGCTTTTCAAGTAGTAGCTTTTGTAATTCCTAAGTAAATACAAGTGAATTAGTGTATACTAAACACCTACTCTGTACTAAGTGCTGTCAATAATATCAAAGAAAGGTACAAACAAAAAATATCATTCCATCTGTTAATGTCTTGTCATTATCAATGAATACCAATTAACTTCCTCAAAGGGTTATTTATTGAGAAAGTATAGCAAGGTCCAAATATACCCATATGCAAAGTGGGCGACTGCTAGTATTACATATTCCCACATATATGTACACACATTGCTCTGTCAGTTCCTGAACTGATGAAAGAATATTCTTCTTTGGAGCAAGAATAATTGGGAGGGTTGAAAATGGGCTGCCTTTGTGAACCTCAGCTAAGTATGAAATAAAATTAATTTATTAGCTGGACAAAATGGGCGTGATCTATTTTTTGTTGAGTGGGGAATTTCCAGGTGTGTCTTCCTATTCCTTAACTCTTTTAAGTGAGATTTTCCTAGCTCTGAACCAGATGTGCTCTCTTGCCACCAAAGCTGCTAATGCCTTTTAAAAAAATTTCCTCACCTTTCCCATCCCCATCAGGGACCATGATTCATACTTAACTCCATACTGAGAATCAGACACTACATGTACATTTCCTATTCCCTTCTCCCACCACTTATTTCATATATTTTATGAACTGAAAAATGTTCCCTTTTCCTTTAAGAATGTGTTTCTAAGCCTGGGGATATATTTGTATATATTATCCACCAAAATGTCCTTGAATTTAGATGCTTCTGAAGGTATGATACTTCAATAAAAATTTCATGTCTTATGAGGAAAAAATAGAAAATAGCTAAAGATCATTGAAATGTATGTAGATTTGTGGTCCTTCCTTAACATTAAAAAGAAAAAGAAAAACAACCCTCTAGGGATCCATTCATCTCTCTCACCCTTCTGAGAGTGAAGCAAAAAGGCCAAAGAACTCTCCATTTCACCGGGTCATAGATTTGGTATTATAAGGAATTCGGAAGGTCATCTAAGTCAATGCTATCACTTCAGAGATGAGGAAATTGGGACCCAAAGAGGGCCTCCGGTGACCCGCCGAGGGTCAAGCAGATGATGGGGCAAGGATACAAATTAGATGATTACAATATAGAATTCAATACAAATTAGACAAAATACAACACAGATCTAATATAAATTAGAGCTGGAAGGGAACCTAGAGACCACCTGATCTGACTCTCATTTTAGAGATGTGGTCACTGAGACCCAGAGAGGTTATGCCACCAGCCCCAGGTCACACAACTGCTACTGGCAGAATATGGTCTACAAACCATATTTCTTCATTCAGCTGTTCTTTCCATTAAATTATACTACTGCTCCAGAAAATCAGAGAATTACTAAGAAGTTATCAGATTTTATACTAATATTAGCAGATAAAAAAGATCCTTTCCCCTCTTAGATAAAATGATGCAAAGTGAAGCCAGCAGAATCTGGTAAACAATAGATATGACTCTAACATGTGAAAAGAAAGAACATAAAAATAAGAGTAAACTGTATAATCATGACTCTTTGTTTCCCAAAAAAAGGGATATGAGAAGTTACCTCTTTCCCTTCTTTGTAGAAGCGAGGAACTACGGATACAGAATTCTTCATATACTGTTGGATTCTTCTGAGGTCTTGGTTAGATTGAATGAACTGCTTTTTCCCTCCTTTATTTTTTTATTCTTGATTGTAAGAGAAGCCTTTCTGAGAAGGGGTAGAGGGGGACATATTAGAAAGTTAAGATTATAGAAAAACAAAAAATATCAATATAGAATATAGAATCAATAAAGAAAGAAAACTTTCCCTGCATCTAAGTAGCATATCCCAAGAAATTTCCTTATATAGAATATTAGAGAAATTGTTCACAAGACAACTTTTCCCAAAACTTTTAAAAGATGGGCACTTCTGGAAATAGTATAAAGCAATTTTCTATTCAGTTCATTTAATTAACAAAATAGATAACATGGCACAAAATTAGAGTTGGGAAGGAGGAGAGGAATCAAGGACTTGTGATCTGAGAGAATATTTTTGTGTCTTTTCCACAAATGAGAGGAATCTGACTCTTCTGCAATTGCTTTTCGAAGACAAAGTCAACTGTGTGGGTCCTGCGTAACCTTAGATGGAGTGGTCTCAAGGCAATTTTTCTTTTCGGAAGATTTTCATTCTTTTCTAAGCATTTTACTGTGGGAAATGCAAACTTTTATCATTGCTTCTCTCCATATTTTGCTTCTGAGGATTGCTTCCTTCTAAAATCTTTGAAAACGTTTCAAAGATTTTTTCTTTTATCTCTTTTTTTTTTTCAACAAGACCCTAAAACAATTTTATTTCCTCTTCTCCATAGCAGTGTAGAAGCCACAGAAACAAGTGCAAAACCTAACCCTGATCCCATATATCAATGATAACTTATACCTTCTCTTTAAATTGCCATCAGAATAGTATGCAATTTTGTAGAAGTCCCCTGACTCCAGCGACATTTGAGTATAAGATATACACATCTCAGTTTGAAATACATATAACTATTAAATTAATGAAAAGCAAAATAATCATTAGATATAGATTAAATAATAAATTCAGGTATTTTGCAATTTATCTGAGATTTTATCTCATTTTTTAATTAATGGACATTTATTTTCCTCTCTTCCTCCCCCAATTTAAAGAAAAAAAAAACCTAAATGTGCATAGTCAAGCAAAACAAATTCCTACATTGCCCATCTCTCCAAAAGAAACAAAAACAAAACAAAACAAACAACCATATCTCTTTCTTTTTGTTGAGGCTATGTATCACTCCTCTCTTAGGAAGCCAGAGTCCTCTAGAATCCATGGTTGGTCTGTGTATGGATCAGAGCCAAGTCTCTCAAAGTTCTTTGTTTTTACAATGTTGTTACTATTGTACAAATTGCTCTCCCGGTTCCAAAACGCTGCAACAGTATTTATTATTATTTTTTTCTCTTCCTTCAGCCCAGAGGTGCAATTCATCTCTGGAACCTCTCTTTCTCCTGCTGTGCAAAAGGGAAGGGTTTTTGTTCTTAAGTAAGAGAGAAAAGGAGGAGTTAGTTGAAAGCTGTGTTGAGCGAAAGGGATTTTCTGACAGGAAGAGCCATCCCTGCTCAATTAGGAATTGTATTAGAACCCCCCCACCCAAGAGAACATTCGGGATAGGAATCTAAAAAGAAGCAAGTTCATCTTTTATTGGGGATAATTGTTCTGTAGCATGGGGCACACTTGCTGCAGTTGATGTTCCAGAAACAATGTATCTTTCACAGAACCCCCCCCAAAGCAGCTCGAGGCAATCTGGGAACAGCGGACCCATTGAACCGAAAATAAAATTCCTAATTTAAACAAGTAAGTCTTTTGTGCTAGACGATCCCAGCCTTGCCTGCCAGTGTCTAAGCTAGGTCGGAAACAAGCTTCGACGGAAGGGATCCGAGGAACTACGAGGCCAGCCAGCCCCGCCGGCCCAACCCCAAATTACAGGTAATGGGCTTTGGGAAGGAAATTGGAGGAAATAAATCTCCAGGTGGGATAAATAAGACAAGCTGCCCCTCCTGGGTTTAGCAAAGGCTTAGGGGCTTCGGCCAACTTAATGAGCCTTCTTGTCTGCCTGGATGAAGAGTTAGTGTTTTCTCACGTGAGGAATTCTCAAAGCACTTCGCTAGAGAAGCCCGGGAGAGCCAGCCAGCCTATCTCCTTAGGTGAGCAAGGACTGAAGGGGAAGAGTCACCTTAGGAGTAAATGGGCATCCAAGAAGCTCTCGCGGTCTATACTGGCTCTATATTCAAAATATAGCAGCTTACTTCTATATAGCACTTTACAGTTTATATCATTCTTCTCACTTAGTCTTCGCCATGGGGAGTGGGGAAGGTGCTGATTTTGGAACCAGAGGAGCTCAGTTAAAATCTCAACTCTTGAATGGGTCATATTTGTCTTTAGCCCTAGCAAAATGAAGAAGTTAGGCTTAAGGATCTTCTGAGGTCCCTTCTAGTGGCTAGGTAGCACAGTGGCTAAAGTTCTGGATCTGGAGTCAGAAAGCCCTGGTTCAAATCCAGCCTCAAACACTTATTGTGTTACCTTGGGCAAGTCACTAAACCCTGTTTGCCTCAGTTTCCTTATCTGTAAAAGAGCTGGAGAAGGAAATGGCAAACCACTCCAGTATTTTTGCCAAGAAACCCCAAATGGGGTCACAGTGAATAGGATATGACTGAAATAATTCAACAACAAAAGGCCCTAGCTAGGAATATGCTAGCACTATCTCAAATGGTGGGGAAGAGCTGATTGTTAATTTTTTTAAAAACTCTTATCTCCTGTCTTAGAATCAGTACTATGTATTGGCTCCAAGGCAGAAGAGTGGTAAGGGTAGGCAATGGGGGTCAAGTGACTTGCCCAGGGTCACACAGCTAGGAAGTGTCTGAGGCCAGATTTGAATCCAGGACCTCCTGTCTCTGGGCCTGGTTCTCAATCCACTGAGCCACCTAGCTAGCTATCCTCTTTTTTTTTTTTTTTTTTAAACCCTTACCTTTTGTCTTGGAGTCAATACTGTGTATTGGCTCCAAGGCAGAAGAGTGGTAAGGGTAGGCAATGGGGGTCAAGTGACTTGCCCAGGGTCACACAGCTGGGAAGTGTCTGAGGTCAGATTTGAACCTATGACCTTCCGTCTCTAGGCCTGGCTCTCAATCCACTGAGCTACCCAGCTGCCCCCACTAGCTATCCTCTTGATTGTTAAATTTTTAATGTGAGCTCTATCTAATGTTTTGGAAATCCCCAAATGCTACAAATCAAGGCTTGGCATCATTTCATTGATTGTCTGGAATCTGTTCTCTAGACTTAAGAAAAGTATGGAAAAGAGATAATAATGTAGATTAAACCTAAAAGTGTGATGGGGGGACAGCTAGGTGATTCAGTAGATTGAGAGTTAGATGGGAGGTCCTAGGTTTAAATCTGGTCTCAGATATTTCCTAGCTGTGTGACTTTGGACCAGTCCCCATTGCCTAGCCCTTGGAGCACTTCTGCCTTGGAACTAATACACAGTATTGATTCTAAGACGGAAGGTAAGGGTTAAAAAAATTTTTTTAAGTGTGTTGTGGGTACTTCCTCCTTCCTCTACCCCCAAAAGCTGGGTGTTAAACATCTGCTAGCATACTGCTCCTTTGAGCTCAAAATCTAGGTTCCTCTGAACAATATCATGGAGATAGTGCAATGAACCTCCTTGTTTCTCATATAAAGGAAATGAAGTTAGGGGGATTAAGTAATAATAGTAAGTAATAGGTGGTATGTGTGTATGTGACACTTTATGGGCAGAGCTAGGTGATATAGTGGCTGGAGCACCAGGACTGGAGTCAGGAAGATTTGAAGTTCAGACACTTAGTAGCTGTGTGACCCTGGGCAAGTCACTTTATCCCTATTTGCCTCCATTCCTCATCTGTAAAATGGGAACACAGTGGAAAAGGAAATGGCAAAAGACTCCAGTATCTTTGCCAAGAAGACCCCATGGACTTTGCCCATGGCAGAGTTGACTACTGAACAACATTTAGCATTTTGAAAAAGTTAAGTGACTTGCCCAAGGTCATACAGGTGATATGTAGCAGAGCTAAGATTTGAACAGAGGTCTTTAGACTCTAGAACAGTGATTCCCAAAGTGGGCACCACTGCCCCCTGGTGGGTGCTGCAGCAATCCAGGGAAGTGGTGATGGCCACAGGTGCATTTGGGGGCGGTGAATAACTGTAAGGGGGCAGTGATAGTATGTGACAGGGGGCCCTAAGTAAAATTTTTTCTGGAAAGGGGGCTGTAGGCCAAAAAAGTTTGGGAATCACTGCTCTAGGGTGAGTGCACTTCTCAGGACAGTTCCTACTAAAGCAGCAAAAACGAGAAGTAGTGAACTGGGGACAATGGTAAGAGTTCTATGAGGTAGGTACTATTATTTCCCTCTTTGACAGAAGAGGAAGCTGAGGTGGAGAGAGATAAAATGACTTGGCTAAGATCTTGGGGTGTCTGAGGCAGGATTTGGTCTCTATATAGTTTTCATGATGCCTATTCTAACACTATTTACACTATGCCATCCCACTACCCAAGATAGCCCAGCCAGAACTGAAAGCAAGCTCTGCTGACTCCAAATCCAGGGTTTTTTCCATTCCATCTTGTTGTCTTTCTTCACTCCCTAAACATTGATGCATGCACCCAAAGCTTCAGGAAGTTCGGCTTCCCTTTTCACCTCTGCCGTTGTCAGTTTGTAAGAGAACAATGACGCTAAGTTGGATTCTCTCCAGCTAATACACCTGCTTCACATTAACAGCAAGTTCCAGTACCTCTGATCTCCACACATTCTGGACTTTCACCCTCTACCTACAATTTATTACTTCCTACAACTTCCATTTTTTAGGAATCTGCATCATGCCAGTCCAAATTACTGTTGTCCTCAGACCACTATTTCTCATTGCTGCTTTAGTAGAGGCAAGGGGTTGTACTGAGAGCACATTGGCTCTATAGTCTAAAGCCTGAAGACCTCAGTTCAAATTTCAGTTCTGCTACTGTGTGACCTTAGGCAAGTCACTTAACTTTTTCAGACCTCAGTCTCTCTATCTGTAAAATAGAGAGATTAAAGTATGTCCTTTTAAATCCCTTTCAGCTCCAAATCAACCTAAGATTAACCTGGTAGTACTTCAAATAAAAGGAAAGGTGGATTACTGACTGTAAGACTGGATTGGCATATTAGGAACAAATGAATCCCCATGTTCCATTTTGCCACTTTGATTTTCAAGACAATCCTATACTTACACAGGAGCACATAAACTAGATCTGATGATTATGGACTGCTAAAGTCTTTTGTTGGATAACTTCAAACAATTTATTAGAAAGAATTTATTAGGTCTGGAGTCAGGAGGTTCTGAGTTCAAATGTGACCTCAGATACTTCCTAGAGGTGTGTTCTTGGACAAATCATTTAACTCCAATTGCCTAGCCCTTGCCCCTCTGAGTTAGAATTGATACTCTATCAACTCTAAGATAGAAGATATGCGTTTTTTAAAAAAGAAAAATAATAGACAATATTCATTAAGCATTTACTATGTGCTAGACATTGTGCTAAGCATTTTACAAACATCTCATTTAATCCTTACAATAATCCTGTGGGGAGTAGATGCTATTATTATTCCCATTTCACAGTTGAGGAAACTGAGGCAGGCAGAGACTAAATGATTTAGCCAGGGTCACATAGTGATTATCTGCAGCTCTATTTGAACTGAAGTTTTCCTGACTCTATCATTCCTAAGGAATGAGCTGAGAAATCATGTAAAATCCTTTTAGAAAACTTGAGGGTGAGTCATATTTTCTATTTTGCTATTATTGGAAGACACAAGGTCACCTCTTTTGAGGCAGGGATTGTAGAAACGGCAGTCAGAAAATGTAGGTTCTTTCTGTTATTCAGTCATTTTTCAGTTCTGTAGGACTCTTTGTGACTCTATTAGGGGTCATTTTGGCAAAGATATTGGCTTACCATTTCTTTCTCCAGCTCATTTTACAGATGAGGAGACTGAGAGAAACAGGGTTAAGTGACTTGTCCAGGGTCACATAGCTAGTAAGTGTCTGAGACCAGATTTGAACTCGGAAAGATGAGTCTTCCTGACTCCTTGCCCCAGAACTCTTTGTGCCATGGAGCCATCTATATGGGTTCTGCCACTAACCATTTGTTGCTGTTGGGCCAAGTTCATAATACTTCTCCAGGTCTTGGTTTACTCATCTGTAAAAAGAAAGGTTTTGTCAGATAATCTCATACTTCTTACAATTTTCCAGCTTTTAATTTCTATTTGACACATTTGAAAAAAAACCCTGGGGTTGGGTTGGGAATGAGGTATCAAGAGAGGTAGGTAGAAGAAGGGGAAGCATCATTCAAGATGTTGGGATCAAGTTTCAGTAAATACATATTTACTGAAAAAAAAAACTAGAACATGCTTTGTTAGGCTAAGGCTTAATTTTTTTTTTAGTTTAAATTTTTTTTAGTTACACATAGAAAATCTTTGATGATTATTATATGACATTTTGCAATTCAGATTTTCTCTCTCCTTCTTTCCCCTCTCCCTGAGGAGGTAAATAGTTTCATATAGTTATGCCAGTGCTGTTATGCAATACATCTTTCCATAGTCCTCATGCTGTGAGAGAAGACACATATATGTGCAATAAAAACTCATGAAGGATATAATGTGAAAGATGGCATGTTTTGATGTATAATCAGATTCCAACAGTTCTGTTTTTGGCTGTGGATAGCATTTTCTATCATGAGTCCCTTGGGGTTTTCTTGGCACCTTGTTTTTGGTGATAATAGTTTTAGTCCTTCACAGTTGATCATCATATAATATTTCTGTTACTGTAAATATTGTTTTCCTGGTTCTGCTCACCTCACTTTGCATCAGTTGATCCAGGTTTTTCTGAACTTGTCCTGTTCATCATTTCTTATGGCACAATAGTTTTCCATTATAATGATATACCACAACTTGTTCAGCCATTCCCCAATAATGGACTTCCTCTCTTTTTCCAATTCTTTGCCACTACAAAAAGAGCTGCTAAAATATTTCTGTAAAAGATGGTTCTTTCTCTTATCTCTGATCTCTTTGGGATACAGACCCAGGACTGGTATTGCAGGGTCAAGGGGTACGCATACTTTTATGGCCCTTTGGGCATGATGCTTGGAAACTATTGTAATAGAAAGATCTGTCTGATATGTTCAAAGAAGCGCATGAAGCTCCATTGATTAGCAGCTGCCATGAATTTCCTTGGTTTTGAGAATGTGATTCTATGGTATATCATCATTCACTTGTCTTGATAAGGCCATTCATTCATTAATTCAATGATCATTTATTAAATGTCTGCTATGCTCCAGGCACTGCTAAATGCTGGGAATCCAAAGGTAAAAATAGTTCCTGACCTCAAGGAACTTGCATTCTATCAGAGGAAAAAAACCTATGCACAAATAAATACATACAAAACTTTAACAAAGCAAACACAAAGTAATATCAGAGGCAGGGAGAGTCCTGCCAAAGGGGATCCAGAAAGACTACCTGTAAGAGGTGGCACTTGAACTCATCTGTGACACAGAGGTGTCAAGAGGAAAGAACTGTCAGGTATGGGAGAGAGCCTGCGCAAAGGCACGAGGGAGAACAGATTTGGTTAGAACTTAGAGACCAGACCAGGGAGTGACATAAGTATGTTAAGGCAGATCTGGGACCAGACTACAAAGGGCTTTAAATGTACTTCAGAGGCATTCGGATGACCCTGAAGGTTTACAAAGAAAACAGAGAAATTTGTGTTTTCATTTTGGAGACAACCAGAAGCCACTGAAGCCCCTTTATACTACAGTTCCCTTTATTCTCATTATACCTACCTGAGGGCAGCTAGCTGGAGTCAGAAAGGGCTGAGTTCAAACACAGCCCACCTACTTCCTAGCTGACTGACCCTAGTCAAATCACTTAACCCTGTTTGCCTCAGTTTCCTCATCTTTAAATGACCTGGAGAAGGAAATGGCAAACCATTCTAGCATCTCTACCAAGAAAACCCCTAATGGGGTCCCAAAGAGTCAGACATAACTAAAAATGACTGAACAACAGTAAAGTACATGCCCTGAGCTCACCCTCAAACCATAACATAAATAGATTTTATCATGGACAAATATGACTTGAAAATTCTCTTTTACAGAAGAGGTCGATACATGTGGGAGGGGAGAGGGGCAGAGGCCAGAATGGCTGTTTCCTTGTGTAATGGTTCATAATAGGTTTCCTTCAAGTGTCCATACTCTTGTGCATTTCAAATATAATTTTAATTTTGAACATTTTATTGACATACAACTTTCTGATAAAACACTTTTATTCATTATATCCTGCCAGGTAGTCCAGTAGTGTCATCTGGAAATATTGCCTTAGAGCAACTAGGCGATAAAGTAGATAGAATTCTGGCCCTGAAATCAGAAAGACCTGAGTTCAAAACCATACTCAGATACTTAACAAGCAGTGTAACCTTGAGCAAGTCAGTTGACCTCTGTTTTGCCTCTGTTTCCTCACTTGTAAAATGGGGATAATAATAGCATCGAGATTCTAAAATTGTTATAAGGATCAAGTGAGATAATATTTGTGAAGTGCTTAGCACAGTGCCTGACACATAGTAGGTATTATATAAATATTAGCTATTACTATTAACTTTATTATACTGTCCTATATAGCATCTTCATTTCTTGGAAAGATTCATATGGGCCTAAAGAGCAAAAATTGGTACAGGAACATCAATATAGTCTTTTAACTTTTGTTCCACCTAACACTGGTGCCAAAGTTGAGCAACTGCCTTCCAATCAGCTTTTTAAGGTCAGGACATTCATACTGGGAGCTCCTTATAACCCTATCAGCAATCAAATGGAACAAAGTGCGTTTATTTTGTATCTGATCTAAAGAAGAGGGAGAAGTATCCACAAGATGTCACTAAAAAGCAGACTTATCTATAAGGGCAGACCCCTGGCAAGGACCACCAAGGCTAGCATTTTAGTGGCCCTCGGTTGTCTATGTCTAAAAAGATTCCCTTTTTGTGTTGCCTTTCTCATTTTATTTTTATTTAACTTGAAATGAAAGGCTGTTTTTATCCCCTTTTCATTCTACTTTTGACTTAAAGATATTCCACTTCTCTCTCAACATCAGTTTTCACAATTCCATCCAATTCTATTAATAACACAATCTTAATTTTGGATTTTTTATCTCCTTTTGTAGACAATAATACTCATCCATTCACTATTCTTGGTACTTATCCCATAAGCCTATTTTGTAAAAACTGCCTATTTTAATTTGCTTTTTATATAGTGCGATTGAAATGGCTTTTTCCCTCTTCTTGCAGTCACAGCCCATCTTCCTGGATTTCTTAAAGTCGGCTCAATTTCATCAGGTCCCAGACAACTCATTTGTTATTACAGTCCATATGCATAAATACTGGGATCATAGAAGAAACTGAAAACTGCCAGAAGGCTTTGTGTCTGTGAATAATAAAATAACTAGTCTAAAGCACAGTCAGGATTGTTTTTAGCCATCAATGGCTGAATGTTATTTTTGCTTCTGAGATGGAAAGACAAATACTAATTTGGTAAAGGATCTAGCTAGTGATATGACCTCACAGGCTGTGACCAAGGGAGTAAACCAAGGTAGCCTAAACAATGCTTCTTTACATTCAAAGTAATCCAAGTCATCATCCCATGCAGCACTCGTTTCACCAATGGGATGAAAAATAAAGCCTTCACTTTCTGATTTCTGGACTGTATTCCAGTCCTTGTGATCCTTTGCAGCCAAATCTGCCACTGTGCAGTGGATTCATGCTTCCTAAAACTCTAAGCTAGTGGTTCCCAAACCTTTTTGGCCTACTGCTCCCTTTCCAGAAAAAATATTACTTAGCCCCCTGGAAATTAATTGTTAAAATTTTAATAGCAATTAATAGGAAAGATAAATGCACCTGTGGCCATCACTGCTTTCCTGGATTGCTGCAACACCCACCAGGGGGCGGTAGCGCCCACTTTGGGAATCACTGCAGTCTAAGACATTTTTCACTCCATTACCTACAGTGGTCTAGACTTGAGGAACCTCCTACCCTATGCAAGTGTCCTCCCACCTGATCTAGAGACTTTGCCTGCTTTGAGAATGCTTTGGGGATTTACTCACACTGATTATAACAAAATCCTTGCTGGTTCTTATGGAGAAGGGAAAGCAGATCACATTCTTGCAGCCTGGAGGGGGGTCTTCCTAGGGTTCAATATGGAGGGGATCCACCTCCTGGAAACACAGCATCTTCCATCTTTATACTGTGGTATTCTTTAAGTAGAGATACTCAAAGTATCACAGAAAAACTCACACCACTCATGGATTTTGAAAGACTCTAACAATTAAACTACTGTTGGGGGCAGTGAGGTGGCTCTGTGAATTGAGAGCCAGGTCTAGAGATGGGAAGTCCTGGGCTCCAATCTGGCCCAGGGCTCTAGATCAGGTGTGTGATTCCGGATGAGTCACTTAACCTCCATTCCCCAGCCTTTACCTCTCTTCTGCTTTGGAACCAATACACAGTCCTGATACTAAGACAGAAGGTAGGGCTTTTTAAAAAACAAACAAACAAAAAACCAAAGAACTATGTTTCAGGAGCTTTATCAATAGTAAATATTAAGCAATAATAATGACTCATTTATATAGAGTATTCTGACTGAAAAATTCTTTGAATATGTAGCTTACCCTGACTCCAGACAACCCAGAGGAATATTGCTGTCTCCCAGGTGGGACAATGTTCCCTGGACCACAGCCAATGAACAGGAACACATTTTGCCCCTAAAATAATTTGCCCCACTCAACTGATGTAAGCCTAGTTACCCAATTATCCACACATACCTGGGGATAAGTAATTTGCTACCCTAAAATGATTTGGTCTTCTGAAGGAGTAAGGTGGATCACCAAGGTAAGAATTGTCTACGTAGCACTGGCAGATGACCAAAGCTGAGAAAAAGGTATGCACAGACTTATGTCACTTTTCCAAAGTGTAGCTCACTTTGGAAAATCATACTCATTCAACAATTCAAAAAATGTTTTAAAAATGCTCACGATGGGGGCAGCTGGGTGGCTCAGTGGATTGAAAGCCCAACCTATAGGCAAGAGATCCTGGGTTCCAATCTAACCTCAGACACTTTCTAGCTGTGTGACCCTGGGTAATCCACTTGACCCCCATTGCCTAGCCTTTATAGCTCTTCTACCTTGGAAATAATACACAGTATTGACTCTAAGACAGAAGGTCAGAGTTTTTAAAAAATGCCCATGATATGTAAAGTACTGTGGAAGCCTCTGAGAATGTAAGGACCAAACAAACAGTTCTTACTGGGGAGCATTTTACATGTAGGAGAATAAATATGATACAAGGCAATTTGAAGAGGTATAGAAGAGAAGTGCTTGTTAATTATCCCCCTGAAGGATAATAGAAGGCTTAAGACAAGAAAGAAGCCTCAAATCTTTAGTAAGCACCTACTCTGTGGCACAAAATAAGGATCCTGAGGGGTCAGATGGAATCTAATCCAGACACAGAAGTTGACTTTTGCAAAAATGCACGGAAGTTGAGATCAACCAATCAATCTGTCAATCAATAAATATAAATAAACTCAAATTATGTGCTATACTCTACTAGGCATCAGGGATAAAAGTACAAAAAAATGAAAAATTTCCTCTTCATAAACTTATATTCTAAAGGAGGAAACAAGTAGGCAAAATATATACAATATAAATATAAAGTTTAATAAACACATATATAGCAAATTGTATAGACATATACACATATGCATATATAAGGTAGTTAGAGAAGAAGAGTACTAGCAAACAGAACCAGGAGAACAAGATACATAATGACTACAATAATATAAATGAAGACAACATTAAGCCCATCAACACTCAAATTAAATTCAACTGTGGTTCCAGAGTCCCACTGATGAAACACCCCCTCTTGTTCTTGGTAGAAAGTTGGAGTCTGCAACTGTGGGATGTTACACAGGATATTCAATGCAGTTATGTGGATTGGTTGAACTGTTTTTCTTTGTTATAAAGGAGTGTTACTGGGAGACCAAGACTTTTTTTTAAAGCATCAATTTAACATTAAAAAATCAAAACAAAAATTACACATTTTTGACAAAAGCAAATCTTATTAGTCTCTTCTAATTGATTTATTTATTAAGAAACTAATGCACTTAGGACAAGTGAAAGTGTCTGTAAACTATTAGCAATTTAAAAAAATTATCTGAAGTGTACTTGCTAAATTCTAAACCAGAAAAATAAAAAAATAAGGAGTGCCAGGAAAAATCAGGATACTAGTTGTAAGAACAGAGATCTGGTCAGGGTGACATGGATGGATGAAGTAAACTTCAAAAGAAAAGTTTCTGAGTGATAGTAACAGAAGGAAGATCTTGAATGGTAGGAGGTTCACATGGGATATCCCCACTCTTCCTCTTGGCCTGGGGTAGAGATATGAGTCAGAAGGAGCATATGAAAGGAGTAGCCAACATGAGAAAGAGAAGCAAGGGGTGAACTTCTGTGAGTGCCAGAAGATGGAAAATGTGTGAGAGAAAAAGATCTGAGATGGACTATAGAGAGAGGTTCCAAAAGGCAATTGAATGGGGGTGGAAAGGAAAGAGAAGAAGGGAATGGGAGACTGGTGAGATGTAGGTTTGAGCTGATTAAGAATGAATAGAAAAGGAGGGATAATAGAATTTTTTTTCCTCATCAGAAAGAAATTGAACCACAAGATTAAGGAAGTAGAAGGTAGCAATTTTCTTGCAATAAGAGAGAAATGCCAGTGAAAAGAGTTCTTCCTTGGTTGTTCTGAGAGATGAGAAAGTTAGTATTAGTGGCAGCTGTGGCAGCTAAGTGACACAGTGGATCAAGTGCTGGGCCTGGAGTCCAGAAGATCCAACCTCTGGCCTCAGCTACTTACTATGTGACCCTGGGCAAGTCAATTAAAGTCTGTCCTCAGTTCCTTAACTGTAAAATGGGAATAATAATAGCATCTCCCTCATATGGGTTGTTGTGAGAGATAGATAACACTAATAAAGCATTTACCAGAGTATCTGACCTCTTATAGGTGCTTACTAAAACCTTATGCCCTTCTCCTCCCTCTGGGCATGGGGCAATCTATTCCCAGATAGCCAGGGATATGGGGCAGCAGAGCTTCTTCTGTCTTTAGTGGGATTAATCTTTACCTTCTAATGATGGAACATAGAATATGGGCAGAATTTCTGAAGAAGTTAATGGAAAGGGCAGTTAGGTATCACAGTGGATAGAATACCAGACTTGGAGTTTGGAGGACCTGGGTTCAAATTTAGTCCCAGACACTTCCTAACTGTGTGACCCTGGACAAGTCACTTAACCCCAATTACCCAGCCCTTACCACTCTTCTGCCTTAGAATCAATACTTAATATGGATTTGAAGACAAGGGAAGGGTTAAAAAAAAAGGGGGGGAAAAAAGAAGTTAATGGAATTGAAGCATACCATTCTTCACTCTTTTCCTTCATAAATTGTTCTTTAATATAAGCAATATGGACCTTTTTCTACAACATGATGAACATGGAAATATGCATTATGTGATAACTGTTGTACAACCCTTATCATATTAACTGCCATCTTGGGGAGGGTTAGAAGGGAGAAAGAGAACATGGATTGCAAAATGTTGGAGAACAGTTATTAAAATTGCATCTATATGTAATCTGAAAAAAGAGAATAAAAAAGTTAATGGACATCTACAAGGACTCATAATGAAGGACATTTCTTTTTTTTAATAGTTCATTTTTTAATTAATTAATTTAGAATATTTTCACATGGTTACATGATTCATGTTCTTTCCCTCTCCTTCTCCCACCCCCTTCCTCTAGCCAATGAACAATTCCACTGGGTTTTACATGCCACTGATCAAAACCTATTTCTATATTATTAATATTTGCACTAGGGTGCTCATTTAGAGTCTATGTCCCCAATCATATCCCCATCAAACCATGTGATCAAACAGTTCTTTTTCTTCTGTGTTTCTACTCTCACAGTTCTTCCTCTGGATGGGGATAATGTTCTTTCTCATAAGTTCCTCAGAATTGTCCTTTTTTTTTTTAATAAAGAACATTTCTAATTCCTGCCAGTGCACAGCATGGGGAGATGTCACTTCTTCTCATTTTAGTGGGGGTGGGCCCTTACTTTTGGTGTAAGAGGAGGGAGTAGGAATAGAATTGATTATCTACTAGAGACTTTGAGTTTTCAATGTTAACACAGGTGACCTGGTTAATTACAAAATAAGTACCATGCAGAATGGAATTTTCTGATATTAAAATATTTACAAAAAAGAAATTAAAAGAACTTTTGGGTCACATAAACAACAAGATGGAGGACTAGACATTTTCTCTGATCCCCATGACCTGTCAAACCTTTCCAAAACAGAAATTGTGTCTCAAAGCACAAAGCAACTTCAGCTGTCTATGGTTTAGGACAGCCAGACCCAAACCCAGGTACTGACATTCACTCACTCTGATCTCATTCAGCACTCCTCCCTTACCTGTCATGCCACTGGCAATGAGGCTGCATTAGCAGACCCAAGGACCTAACACAACCTTCCCACAAAACCCACCCACACAATCTTGTCTCCTCTCCCTTTTTCTAGTGCTGTGGAGCAGCTTCTGAAGGCAGAATGTTGTCCAGTTCATGGCAGATAGCCAACACAGCCAAAGCTCTTCAGGAGTAAAAACCTGCCAGGGACTGCCACCATGTAGTACCAATGCTTCAAAGCCCTGAACTATCTGTGCTAGGACCACCAATCCTGGAGTATTAGCTTGGCAGCTCTTTGAACTGCTAAACCCAGAGCAGAAAACTAAGAGCAGAAGGAATGAGATAGGACACCAGGACAAATCACCCTGTATATGTGTGTGTAAGGGCAAAAAGTACTCCATTGAGCCTAAGAAAAAGCACAGAATTCAGTGGGGAGATCAGTTCTGACCACCAGAAAGTCACTTGGAGAAAAAAAAATATTAAAAATCAGAGGGGAAATAGACAAATCAGAAATGAAAAGCCCAAAGAAATTGTAATAAAACTAAGAACTGATTTTTAAGAAGACTAATAAAATTGATAAATCTATAATTATTATATATAGATATATATATTAAAAGGAAGAGAGTAGAAAATCAAATCAATAAAATAACAAACCAGCAAGGTGAAATCATTGCAAAACTATAAGAAATAAAAACAATAATTAAAACATTGTATAATTATATGCTAACAAAACTGAGAACACAAAAGAAATAGATGAATATCTTTAAAAACATAAAATATCAAAAACCAAGCAAAGGAGTTTAGGTTGCAACCAAGAACCACCTATCCAGCAAAACAATATAATCCTTTGGGAGAAAAAATGGATATTTAATGTAATAGAGACATTTAGTGAAATAGGACTTTCAAGCATTTCTGATGAAAAGATTAGAGCTGAATAGAAAAATTGACTTGCAAACATAAGACTAAAGATGAACACATAAAGGTAACATGAAAGAGAAATCATAAAAGATTTAATTTTTAAGTTGTTTACCTTCCTATATGGGAAGATGATATATGTGACTCCTAAGAACTTTATTGTTATTACATGTTATATAATGTATATATAATATATATAAATAAAATACATATACATATAACACATTACACACACTGAGGACATGAATGTGGATTGATTATATTGGGATGATCTCGAAAAAGTAAGAAAGAGAGATGCCTTGGGAGAAGGAAAAATGGAGAAGCCCAATGGGGAAAATTTTCTCACATAAAAGACACATGCAAGGAAGAGTTTTTATAGTCAAGAGAAAAACATGGGTGGTGGTGGGCAGTTTGAACCTCTCTCTCATCAGAATTGGTTCAAAGAGGGAAGAATATATATACACAGTCAGTTGGATATAGAAATATATCTGATTAAACAGGGAAATAGGAGGGAAAAGGGACCAGAGGTACTGGGGAGTGATAAAAAGGAGGATTAAGGGTGGATTAAGGGAAGCAATGGTCAGGAGCAAAATAGACCTTTGATCAAGGCTGGGTTAAAAAGAGAGAAGGATAAACATAAGAAAAAAGGACCAAGGAAAATATATAGTTAATAATCATAACTATGAATGTGAATGGGATGAGATCACCTATAAAAAAATGGAAGCAGATAGAATGGATTAGAAACCAGAATCCAGCAATATGCCATTTACAAGGGACACACTTAAACAGAAAAACAAAATGATGACAAAAAAATCTGGGAAGACATATGAAGTGATGCAAAGTGAAGGGACTAGCACAAGGAAAAAGCTGTACATAGTAACAAACAATAAAGTAACAATGACGATCAATTGTGAATAATTTAACAATTATCAGCAGTACAAAGATCCAGGACAACTCCAAGGACTCATGAAAAAAATGTTATATACTGCTATAAAAGGAACTGATAGATTCTGAATGCAGATTAAATCATGCCATTTTTCATTTTATTTTCTCCACAAATTTTTCTCTAGTATAAGTGTTATGTGTTTTCTTTCACAACATGATGAACATGGGAATATATGTTGCATAAAAACACATATAGGACCTATATCACGTTACCTGCCATCCTGGGAATGGGAGGGAGAAAATATACATTAAAAAATGTCAGAAAATGATAATTAAAAATTGCACAGATACGTGCAATAAAATAAAATCAATAATTTTTAAAAGCAGAAAGAATCACAATATCAGAAAAGCAAAAAATTGACATAATTTAAGAAGATAATCAGAGAAACTAAATTTTGCTAAAAGATACCATGAACAAGAAATTAATATTAAGTTTTTTCACAGCAAGTTTCTCTGATAAAAGCCTCATTTCTCATATAATAAATTGAATCAAATTTGTACAACTAAAAGCCATTCCCTAATAATAAATGGTCAAAGGACATGAACTAGGCAGCTTTCAGAAGAAGAAATTAAATGTGTCTATAGTCATATGAAAAAATGCTCGAAATCATTATTGATTAGAGAAATGCAAATTTAAAAAATTCTGGGGCACCACTTCCCACCTATCAGAAATGACAAAAACTGGAGGGACTAAGATAAATTAGGGACACTAATGAATTGTTAGTAAAGTTATGAACTGGTTTAATCATTCTGGAGAACAATTTGAAACTCTGCCCAAAGGTCTATGAAACTATGAAACTGTGTATACTCTTTGACCTAGCAACACTTCTACTAGATTCATACCTGAAAGAGATAAAAGAAAAAGGAAAGGGACACAAATATTTATAGCAGCTCTTTCTGTGGTGGCAGAGAATTGGAAATTGAGAGGATGCTTATCATTTGGGGAATGGCTAAACAAGTTGTGGAGTTGTGACATATTGTGATGAGTACTTTTGTGCTATAAGAAATGATGAAAGTTTGGTTTCAGAAAAAAACCTGGAAATCTCTATATGAACTAGTACTCATCTTGATCACAACCACTGATGTTATTTCCGAAACCAATTGCTCTTAAAACAGCCACTGAAATATTCAAATAGGAACTAGATATCTACAGACCAAACCCCAGTAGTTTCATTAAAATATAAACATTCTTAACTTTCCCTATGTTCACTAATCCATTTATGCGATTTGTGTTTTTATGGATTTTCTATTTCTAAGTATGTAATCAAATACTCAAATGAATCTGTGCTTTTGTTAATTTTGGTGATCCCTCCAATGACGTAGCTTGCAGGTCACTGATGCTCAATCTTGTGTGACTCTTTCCCATAGCTTCCCAAAAGTTTATCATATAGGATCTGCCTAACTGACTGGAAGCCTTCTTTAGCATTGCTTACATTGAGATGTTACCAATGGAGCATTCCTGATCCCCCTTTGTTATTCTTTGCTCTTAAACTCATGATCAGCCTTCCTTCTTTTTCTACAGTGTATTTCCTTGGTAACACTCTTTACTCTGGTTCTTTAAAGCTTCTAATTTCTTATATGCTGAAAACTCTCCATTTCCTTTTGTATATTAGTTATTTTTTAAATGAGTATAATTTATTTAGAGACCAAAGTCTTTTATGAGTCATAGCCATACAACAGCATTATTGATATGTTGATATAGAAGAGATTGATCTTTGTTTCTGGGAGAGGTTTATGGTCATTAAGGGCACTTGGCAATTTCTTAATAGCAATACAGATTTCCTCTAATTATACATTTGTACTGCTTATTATATATATGTGTGCATATATATGTGTATATTTACACACATACATACATATACAAATGTTATAGATTGGCCGCTTAATGGCAAGTCATTATTTGGATAATAGATATTCTTTGTCTACTTGGCTTTTCTTGTGTGGATGATTAGGCCATATTCTGTTGAGTAGTTATAGATCTTGTTTAGGAGTCTCTAAGATATTTCAGGGTTTGGCATAGCCAATACAATGTCATCAACAAAAAGAACATCTAGGGGACTTCACCATCTCTCCAGTTTGGATTCTGTGCTACATCTCCTCCATGACAGTGCCAAATACCTTTGGTGAGTAAATGTCTTCCGGTTTCATGACTTATCTGATTATTTACGATCAAAGGTTTATAAAAAAGTTGTTATTATTTTTTATATCTTTCAAGGAATCTTCAACAATTCTGATGTGTGTACATATGGATGGAGAATACCTTTTGGAAGAAACACTTTAAGGTGGCATTTTAATCAATGGAATCAAATGCATATTTATAATCAGGGTTATATAACCAGTGTGATCTCACATTCTCTGTCAATTGTGTGATTATAAATATCTGATCTTTTTTGGGATATTGCTTATGAAAGCAATTAGTATCCTAATAGCTTCATCAAAAATACTCTTAATGTGAACATATTTATTTATGCACAGGAATATATACATATAACATATATTTGATTCTCATAAAATGTTTATATATGTAAGATAGTAGGCATATAGCTTAGGAGTTGCTGTTGTTTTCTCAGTTTCCTTTTATGGTATTAATAAGGTCCAATATTTTTTTCCAATTCTTTGGTGTCTTCTCCTGACACATTATAAATCAATCCCTCAAAGCTCTCACAATCATGTAATCTCCAGCACAAATCTGCTCTATATTGGTCTAATACTGTTATTTCTCTTATTTTGTTCTTTTTAGTTCCTTGTCTATTTCCTCTATAAATACCCATGGGACTGTGATGTTAGGGTCCAAGTATGATGATGCACTGTCTTTGATGATGAAAAAAGTTTGTCCTTGCAGCTCTTTCCCATTTTCTCCTGTTTTTCCCCCCTCCTAGTTTCAGCCCCTCGGGATGATTTTGCTTAGCTAGTCTTTCGGCAGGCTTTCTTTAAACTGATTACATCCTCTACTGCTTCTCTCTGTCTAATGATGTGGTGATACTACTCTTACAATTTTTAAATTTAATTTTAATTTTTAAAATATATTTTATTTTCCCAATTACATGTGACAACAATTTTCAACATACATTCTCTGAAATGATAATATCCAAACTATTTCCCTCCTTTCCTTCCTCCCTACTTCCCAGGGACGTTAAGCAATTTGAGCAGTGTCATGTATGTATTAGATGATACTACTCTTAATCTTCTATTATCTTTCTTTGTAAAATTTTGCAAGTGAGAGGTCCTTGGCCATCATATCTCTCTATTTTGAAAGGCAGGTATTTGCTGACCAAAGTGATTCTTTGCCTCTTTGGGTAACCCTGATACCAACAATTGACTTACATTGCTTAACATTTTATATGAAATTATTATACTGTCTGTAGCCTTTCTACTATCCACTTTGCATTTCCCCCCCCTTATCAATGGCTGTCACTGGCACTGTAGAAACAGAATATCGTTGCATAAGACTAGGCACCATTTTGTATTTTCCTTTGGTGTCATGTTCTCATGGTCAAACAATTCTTCACCAAGAAGCCGACCCTCTCTACATTCCTCTGTGATGGCCCTAGAAAAGCACGCAGGGTCTATAGGGAAGGCAGGTGTTCAAAGCCTTTCCAGCAACATCATATTTGCCAGACATTAAACTACCATGGCATAGCCTTAGGAACCCTCTATTACTCCCACTCCATGACAAAGCCTTGGGTTTGAGGTAAGACTTACCGCAGGATGTACTCATAAACTTCCTATTAAATGCTCGTGCATCTTTCTGTAAAATAAGAGAACTGGACAGAATGACCTCTAAGGTCTCTTCTAGGCATGGATCTAGGACCTTATGATTCTAGGATCTCCTCCGTTGGGTTGGAAACTCCCTCGGAAGGGGGACCGAGTTTTATTCCACTACTACTATCTCTTTAGAGCAAAGCACCAATCCTCAAGCTTTAGGGGGCGCTCAAATAGTAATTAAAGAAAAAATCATTTTAAGTAATGCTTGTCCACAAACCCGTAACGTGTGGAGACTGCATTTTAACGACTGGGCTTCGGTTTCATTTGAAATCCATAGCAGCATTCAGATAGACAGAATAGCCAAGGCAGAACATTCTTTGAATTCTAGCGTAGGCAGATACAGAACACGGAGCTCTCACCTAGCCTCAACGTCTTTGTACCTCAGGAGTCTCAGGCTTCAATCTCCTTCCTACTTCCCACCCCCACCCCCCCAAAACAGAGCTCTGGCTCCACCCGGGACAGAAGGAATACCAGCACTAATTACACAAATCCCTTCTAAGAAACTCAAATTACTGTGTTTTGCATTAAAAAAAACAAAAAAACAAAAAAACAAAAAAACAAAAAAAAAAACAAACTGAAAAAGTCGGATTCCAGGCAGTGTTTTCTCCGCAGCCCCGCCCAGCCCAGCTCAGACCACACGCTTCTACCCAAGTGTGAAGGGAGCTCTCTCTCTCCCAGAAGCTCTCCTTTCATTCTGCAGGGTGTGATCTTGGGCTAGGGAACTGGGCAGAATAATAGCTCATCGCTACTGCCAAACCAGCTCCTCCAGGTTTCAGGAACTCTAGACCAGGGTTAGAGCTTTACAAAGTTTGCACGAGAATTTCGTGCTTGAGTTACTTTTAGGAATTTCCTAGATTTGGTTTCACTCATTTCTAGTAGTTCCTGAAATTACTTGGGGGGAAGGGAGGAGGGAGAGAGGGGAAAAGGAGGGGCAGTGAAAATTAAGATTATTTGCCTCTCTCTCTTTTTCATTTCAATAGCCTTTCTTAATTTGCATTTTTATATCCTTAGCTGGAGTATAATCACCTGGTTTTGTAATTATAAGTATTAGTGAAGTATTCAGTAGTGGCTGAGAAAGAAATCACACGTGTGCTTCAAAGGATTTAATTTCTAGGAACAGTAGATTGTCATCTGACCTTGTTAAATCATCTGGAGACTCTATACACTCCAATACTTCAAGAATCTGTGATTTCACCAGCATGAGTACAGCTTTTACAGCTGGAGATTGCTAGGGAAGGGAAGGAGAAGGGAATAAGCATTTTATAAAGTACTAACTATGTACCAGGCACTGTGCTAAGTGCTTTACATATATGATCTCATTTGACTCTCACAACAACTCCGCAAGGTAGGTGCCGTTATTTTTACCAATTTAAAGTTGAAGAAACTGAGTCAAAAAGGGTGTTTTTCTAAATAGTAACTTTTGGGGCAGCTAGGAGGAAGGTCTCAGACTCAAATCTTATCACAAGCACTTCCTAGTTGTGTGACCCTGGGCAAGTCATTTAACCCCAATTTCTTAGCCCTTACTGCTTTTCTGCCTTAGAATTGATACTTGGTTCTATTCTAAAACAGAAGGTAAGAGTCATAAAAAGAAATGAAATAAAGTAACTTGCCCAGGGTCACATAGCTATGTGTCTGAGGCTGAATGAGAAATCTGGTCTTCCTGACTTGTGGTCCAGTACTTTTGGCTGAGTCATTTAACTCAAGATTGCAACTTTTTAATAGACAATATTCATGAGTTACTCTAGAAGAAAAATCCTCATCTGGTGATGAAAAACTCTATATAAAGTAGTATTTAATTTTGAGTTTATAAAGCATTCCTAGACAACCTTGCTGTGAGAAATCATTTTGAAATGGTAGTTTCGATAAATTATTGACACAAATCAGGCAAAAGAATACTGGTATGTGTGAAATCAATGTAACCTCATTAAAAAATATTCTCTTCTGTCCAAATGTGTTAAAATAAAAGGAATCTGAGTGCTTTAAGACATTCTTTCTCAAACTTGCGTCTTTCTATACCCTTTCCCTCAATGGTTAGAAGTTACTAATCTGGGTTTATGGAAAATGTTTAGCTATTTGATGAAAAAATAACTTTAAAATGAAAGATGAGAAAATTCAAAGGGAAGAGAAAGTGATTTATTTGCTTGGTAAACCATTTTTTTTAATTTTTTATTTTTTTTGCTTGGGGAAAAGAAAGTCATGTCCCCCTCCCCCTCCATGGATCAAAGATAAAATCCTAAGTGTATATTTTCCTCCATTGTTTCTGTTTCCTAAGAAGGAAGGTAAAAGCTGAAATAATCGTGGATGATGGGGAAGGTGGTTTAAGGATTTGTCTGAGTTCAAGAAATGAGCAAGGCGATTCTCAGGAGACAGATCAACTAGTGAGAGAGAGCAAGCACTGCTAGTAACATGAATAAGTCAGAATATTAATGAATTTTAACCAAAGCAAAAAAAGGAGATGAATTGACAGTGGCTTGTCAAGGGTCTGGGAAATCTGGACACCCAAAGCCAAAATAGGAAAATGTATTATGTTTTCCTGAATAAAAAAAAGGAAACCAAAAATTGAGCTTAGTGCCATGTTCCTGCATGGTTTAATATTGACTACTTTCAGTGTATTTTAGTGTGTACAAGAATTGAAGTTTTGTGAGAAAAAAAATTTAACTTTTACCTAGATGTTTATATTTCTTTTAGTCTTACTCTGCAGTGCCTTTTAAAACTAAAGCAATAAGAGATTATTTGGGTTTTTAAAAAAATCCTTACCTTCTCTCATAGAATTGATACTAAATATCTAAGCATACTAAGATACTAAATATATGTACATATATATATACATATATATTTAAGATACTAAATATATTAAAAAGAGTGGTAAGTGTTAGGCAATTGGAGTTAAGTGACTTGCCCAGGGTCACACAGCTAGGGCGTATCTGAGGTCAAATTTGAACCCAGGATTTCCTAACTCTAGGCCTGGCTCTCTCTCCACTGAGTCACCTAGTCATCTAGCAGCCTCTTTTTATGTATTTTTAAATGATTCATGTTCATGTTCTTTTCTTTCTTTTTTGATATGATTATCATCAATTTATTTCTTTTCAAAACCCTGATTCAACAAGAAATTAGAAAACTTTCCCCACTTCTCCCACCCTTTCCCTCTCCCCAAGAAAGCAAGCTATATAAGTTGTACATATATTATCATATAATACATATTTTCCTGTTTGACATGTGAAACAAGGCATTAAACTACAGAAAAATGCAGGAGGAAATAAAGTGAAGGATGCTATTTAATTACTAAGTACCTATTATGTGCCAAGGTCTGTGCTAAGTGCTGGCGATATAAAGTATAAAAAGTAATTCCTCTTCTCAAGGAAATCTCATTCTAATGGGAGAGAAAATGTATAAACAACCATGCCAAAACAAACTAAATTCAGGAAAAATTTGAAATATTTGATAGAATAAAGGCAGTAAAATTAAGGTGTGGAGGGGGAGAGAGGTTTATTTTTTTTTTAATTTTTTATTTATTTTTTAAGAAGGACCAGTCATTGAACTTTACTATGAAGAGTTCAGGGATTTTTGCTGGTCGGATGCCCTTTACATGAGCTTTGGAGAAGGAATGGGAGAGGTGAGAGAGAGTAGCCAAGGGGTCTGGGATCATCAACATTTCTAAAACAGTTTTAGAGGTCCAATCTTTCTGTGCTTTTGAAATCAAGGTCTACTTTGCTGTGGATCAGGGAGCTCCCAGTAATGTAGTTCCACATACATGTTGGACAGCACACAGGAATCAAAGACCCTGTGGCCTTGGTTATGTCCCTGAAGGCTCGGGCTTCCACTGTGCTATGGATGATGAATTTCCTGATAGCCTTGTCCTTGGACACACAGTCAATGTTGGCGAGGCAATGGTTGGGCTGCACTTGGTGGCCCATTCTTCTTCTTTTTTAGTATTTTAACTGGCATTTTAGCAGGGACTTGAAGGAAACTAGAGAAATCAGAAGGCAGAGACAGATTCAGAATTCCAGGGCCAGTGAAAATGATTGGAATCAGGGAAATCAAGATACTTGTTCCAAGGGGTAGTTCAGTGGATAGAGAGCCAGGTCTGGATATGGGAGGTCCTGAGTTCAATTTTGGCCTCAGACAATTCTTAGCTAAGTGACTCTGGGCAAGTCACTTAATCCCTTATCTCTCTTCTGTCTTGGAACCAATACACAGTATTGATTACAAGATGAAAGGTAAGGATTTTTATTAAGAAAATAGAGTAATTTGAAAAAATTAGCTTCAGAAGCAACAAGGAGGCCAATGACTCTGGATCAGAATATTTGGCATTGGTGGTGGTTGTGGGGAATATAATCTGCTCAAGAAGATGGGTTGGAATGGAATCATTTGAGCATGGAAAGAAATTGCCTTGGTAAGGAGAAGGACCATCTCATTATGTGAGACAGGGATGAAAGAGGATAGTGGCAGAAGGCATCTGGATGATGTGAGATGAAGGGGAGGAGAGAAGGGGAATGGTCAATGTGATGCAAAATTCTCAGCCAAGAAGATGAAGAGTGGAAAACCACAGGAGGTTTGAGGAGGGAAGAAAAGGTTTGGGAGAGTGAGGGAGTTAGTGAGATAGGGAGTTACCAAGTTGTCAAAGGATTGACTTTTACCAGAGAGAGCCCCAGGAGAGGTTATGTAACATAAATTTGTAATGGACCCAATCAGCATGGTTTCATAGTTTTCTCCAGCTATGGAGGGAGAGGATTGTGGGCATGATCCAAGGCAGAGGCTTGGCAGAGTAAGATCAATGATATAATAATGAAGGAAGGGACTCAGAAGAGGAAAGTGCAGAATTGAATAGGTCCACTAAGATGATAAGAAGAGAGCTAGTGCTGAGGTGATGGCCAAGGACCTAAATAATTTTAAGTCAAGGATCTTTGTAGACTGGGGAATTCAGAAATTTTAAGAAGGTTCCAATATAAGTTTAGTGGTTTGCTCATGGTTACACAGCCTATAAGTATCAGAGGAGGGGGATTCCAACAGTCTTTTTTTTTACTAACACTTTCATGTAGCAAATCCTTTCTTTCTCTCAGTTATTTACAAACAGTGCAAACCATACCATTAGGACTGTTTAGCCAAAGCCAGTTACCACTACACAACAGATATTACAGATATAGAAATAGTTTCTGTATTGTTGTTTAGTTGTGTCTCATTCCTTTTATGAACCCATTTGAGGTTTTCTTGGTAAAGATACTGCTGTGGTTTGTCATTTCCTTCTCCAACTCATTTTACAGATGAGGAACTGAGGCAAACAGAGTTAAGTGACTCGTGCAGGGATACACTGCTAGGCATTCTATCCACTTCATTGCCTTGACACTCCCCACTCTGTATAAGAGTGACCTTTTTTCAATCTATTAAGCAATGGCAAATATTAGTTTATAGAAGTGATCATTTGAACATCCCTCAAATGGAAAAGACAGAAGGTATTTTCAAAATTCTGATTTGATTTCTTAGGCTCTCATATCATGTTATTTATTATCATAGACTTTGCTAACCCTGCGGGTAGTTACAGCAGGAAAAGAAATGATATAATACATAATCCTTTCTGTATAGAGGTAGCTAGATGGTGCAGCAGAAAGAGCGCTGGGCCTGCAATCAGTTCAAATGTGGTCTCAGACACTGGCTGTGTGATCCTGGGCAGGTCATTTAATCTCTGTCTGTCTCAGCTTTCTTATTTGTAAAACAGGGATAATAATAGTATCTATCTTTCAGGATTATTGTGAGAATCAAATGAAATAATATTTGAAAAGTGTTTTGCAAAGCTTTAAGTGGTATATAAATGCTAGTTACTATTATTTGTAGTAGTAGAACACAGATAGGAATATTATCCTTTTGTTGACAGCTGCATTCACTGTTAGTAAGACAATAGATATGGTGAAATGAATCATAAAATCCCAGAGTATTTGTTCTATGTTTTGTCCCTTTTGAAGAGGACCAATGACATCATGGGGTGATGTCTTCGCTTTTTGGGAACTAAGTAAGGCAGAATTGCACAAAGACATCAGACTCTCTCTCTCTCTCTCTCTCTCTCTCTCTNATCAATTTATTTCTTTTCAAAACCCTGATTCAACAAGAAATTAGAAAACTTTCCCCACTTCTCCCACCCTTTCCCTCTCCCCAAGAAAGCAAGCTATATAAGTTGTACATATATTATCATATAATACATATTTTCCTGTTTGACATGTGAAACAAGGCATTAAACTACAGAAAAATGCAGGAGGAAATAAAGTGAAGGATGCTATTTAATTACTAAGTACCTATTATGTGCCAAGGTCTGTGCTAAGTGCTGGCGATATAAAGTATAAAAAGTAATTCCTCTTCTCAAGGAAATCTCATTCTAATGGGAGAGAAAATGTATAAACAACCATGCCAAAACAAACTAAATTCAGGAAAAATTTGAAATATTTGATAGAATAAAGGCAGTAAAATTAAGGTGTGGAGGGGGAGAGAGGTTTATTTTTTTTTTAATTTTTTATTTATTTTTTAAGAAGGACCAGTCATTGAACTTTACTATGAAGAGTTCAGGGATTTTTGCTGGTCGGATGCCCTTTACATGAGCTTTGGAGAAGGAATGGGAGAGGTGAGAGAGAGTAGCCAAGGGGTCTGGGATCATCAACATTTCTAAAACAGTTTTAGAGGTCCAATCTTTCTGTGCTTTTGAAATCAAGGTCTACTTTGCTGTGGATCAGGGAGCTCCCAGTAATGTAGTTCCACATACATGTTGGACAGCACACAGGAATCAAAGACCCTGTGGCCTTGGTTATGTCCCTGAAGGCTCGGGCTTCCACTGTGCTATGGATGATGAATTTCCTGATAGCCTTGTCCTTGGACACACAGTCAATGTTGGCGAGGCAATGGTTGGGCTGCACTTGGTGGCCCATTCTTCTTCTTTTTTAGTATTTTAACTGGCATTTTAGCAGGGACTTGAAGGAAACTAGAGAAATCAGAAGGCAGAGACAGATTCAGAATTCCAGGGCCAGTGAAAATGATTGGAATCAGGGAAATCAAGATACTTGTTCCAAGGGGTAGTTCAGTGGATAGAGAGCCAGGTCTGGATATGGGAGGTCCTGAGTTCAATTTTGGCCTCAGACAATTCTTAGCTAAGTGACTCTGGGCAAGTCACTTAATCCCTTATCTCTCTTCTGTCTTGGAACCAATACACAGTATTGATTACAAGATGAAAGGTAAGGATTTTTATTAAGAAAATAGAGTAATTTGAAAAAATTAGCTTCAGAAGCAACAAGGAGGCCAATGACTCTGGATCAGAATATTTGGCATTGGTGGTGGTTGTGGGGAATATAATCTGCTCAAGAAGATGGGTTGGAATGGAATCATTTGAGCATGGAAAGAAATTGCCTTGGTAAGGAGAAGGACCATCTCATTATGTGAGACAGGGATGAAAGAGGATAGTGGCAGAAGGCATCTGGATGATGTGAGATGAAGGGGAGGAGAGAAGGGGAATGGTCAATGTGATGCAAAATTCTCAGCCAAGAAGATGAAGAGTGGAAAACCACAGGAGGTTTGAGGAGGGAAGAAAAGGTTTGGGAGAGTGAGGGAGTTAGTGAGATAGGGAGTTACCAAGTTGTCAAAGGATTGACTTTTACCAGAGAGAGCCCCAGGAGAGGTTATGTAACATAAATTTGTAATGGACCCAATCAGCATGGTTTCATAGTTTTCTCCAGCTATGGAGGGAGAGGATTGTGGGCATGATCCAAGGCAGAGGCTTGGCAGAGTAAGATCAATGATATAATAATGAAGGAAGGGACTCAGAAGAGGAAAGTGCAGAATTGAATAGGTCCACTAAGATGATAAGAAGAGAGCTAGTGCTGAGGTGATGGCCAAGGACCTAAATAATTTTAAGTCAAGGATCTTTGTAGACTGGGGAATTCAGAAATTTTAAGAAGGTTCCAATATAAGTTTAGTGGTTTGCTCATGGTTACACAGCCTATAAGTATCAGAGGAGGGGGATTCCAACAGTCTTTTTTTTTACTAACACTTTCATGTAGCAAATCCTTTCTTTCTCTCAGTTATTTACAAACAGTGCAAACCATACCATTAGGACTGTTTAGCCAAAGCCAGTTACCACTACACAACAGATATTACAGATATAGAAATAGTTTCTGTATTGTTGTTTAGTTGTGTCTCATTCCTTTTATGAACCCATTTGAGGTTTTCTTGGTAAAGATACTGCTGTGGTTTGTCATTTCCTTCTCCAACTCATTTTACAGATGAGGAACTGAGGCAAACAGAGTTAAGTGACTCGTGCAGGGATACACTGCTAGGCATTCTATCCACTTCATTGCCTTGACACTCCCCACTCTGTATAAGAGTGACCTTTTTTCAATCTATTAAGCAATGGCAAATATTAGTTTATAGAAGTGATCATTTGAACATCCCTCAAATGGAAAAGACAGAAGGTATTTTCAAAATTCTGATTTGATTTCTTAGGCTCTCATATCATGTTATTTATTATCATAGACTTTGCTAACCCTGCGGGTAGTTACAGCAGGAAAAGAAATGATATAATACATAATCCTTTCTGTATAGAGGTAGCTAGATGGTGCAGCAGAAAGAGCGCTGGGCCTGCAATCAGTTCAAATGTGGTCTCAGACACTGGCTGTGTGATCCTGGGCAGGTCATTTAATCTCTGTCTGTCTCAGCTTTCTTATTTGTAAAACAGGGATAATAATAGTATCTATCTTTCAGGATTATTGTGAGAATCAAATGAAATAATATTTGAAAAGTGTTTTGCAAAGCTTTAAGTGGTATATAAATGCTAGTTACTATTATTTGTAGTAGTAGAACACAGATAGGAATATTATCCTTTTGTTGACAGCTGCATTCACTGTTAGTAAGACAATAGATATGGTGAAATGAATCATAAAATCCCAGAGTATTTGTTCTATGTTTTGTCCCTTTTGAAGAGGACCAATGACATCATGGGGTGATGTCTTCGCTTTTTGGGAACTAAGTAAGGCAGAATTGCACAAAGACATCAGACTCTCTCTCTCTCTCTCTCTCTCTCTCTCTCTCTCTCTCTCTCTCTCTCTCTCTCTCTCTCTCTCTCTCTCTTCCAAGTCATCAGAGGCCAGCGGCAAGGCAAAAGTCAGGATGACCATGGATGACCGGAGATGGGGTGGATGACCTTGACTCTTTGATAGCTGACCAAACTCTAAGCATAGCACGGTGTTTGCTTCCACTGCCTTTGTGGCCATTGGAACAAATTGTTCTTGTTCACCTGCCAGAGGAAGCCTTCATATGCTTGGGGTAGACGTCCCCCTGCCTCATCTATGGGTCTGAGGCCTGGGTTACCTTCGACTTGGTCAGTCATAGCTGCTGAGATGGCTTCCCTGCACATGCTGCAGCTTCTTGGAGCCACGGGTGAGAGCTGAAAGATAGCTGAGTGGTCGATGGACATCAAAGGAGAATGAAACGCCCCAAAAAGGGCTCCTGAACACCCCCCTCACCCTGAGTAATTAGAGTAAACTCTACTACATTATCAGGAAGATACCATCTTCCTGGTTAGATTGTAACCTCGGAGCAGGGCAATAGTGAAAGATTTGAGAGTGAGGATGCCTGGGTTCTAGCCCTGTTTCTGCCCTTACCTAGTTGCCTAGCCTTGGGCAACTCACTTAACCTTTCTAGATTTCACTCCCTCCCCTTCCCCTCCCTCCCCAATTTGTCATATGAGAAGTTTATGTTCAACATCTTAGGAGGATTCTGTGACTTTTGGCAAAGCACCTTCAGGAAAGGATATTGTTAAGCTGGAGACCACCTGAGGAATAGAGACCAGACTGGTGAAAGGTCTAGTGAATGTGCTATAGGAGAATAATTCAAAGGAAATGAGGATTTAAAAAGAAAAGATTTAAAGGGGGCTTTTTTGCTGTTGTTGTATAGTCATTTTTCAGTTTTGTCCAACTCTTTGTGACCCCATTTGGGTCTTCATGACCCTATTTGACAAAAATAGTGGAGTGGTTTGCCTTTTTCTTCTCCAGCTCATTTTACAGAGGCAAACAGGATTAAATAACTTGCCCAGGGCCACATAGCTAATAAGTGTCTGAGGCGGGATTTGAACTCGGGAATGAGTCTTCCTGATTCCAGACTGTGCTTTTATCTACTGCACCACATAGCTATCTTCTCATATTTGAAGGGCTTTCTTATGTAAAAGGTATCCAAGAGGCAGAACAAGAAGCAATGGATAAAAGGTGCAAAGAGGAAAACTATAAGGAAAACTTCCTAACCATTTAAGTTTTCCCCAAGTGGAAAAAGCTGCCTTATGATAGTTTCCCCATCCCCGGTGGTCTTCAAGGAGGATGCTTACCTCTCTGTGGGCTACAGAGGGCATTCTGTCAGGTATGGATTAGACTAGATGCTCCTGAGAGCCCTTTTTGCACTGAGAATGTGCATTTCTATAAACAGACAACACCTCAGAAAGATGGCTCCTGCTTCTGACCTTGGAATAAAAAGTCATCGTGACCCCAAACCATTCTATTTTTGTTGTTGCAGACCTCAAGACAGCTGGGTATTAAAATGGATAGAGCACTGTGTCTGGAGTCAGGAAGATTGCCTTTAAATCAGATACTTCCTAACTGTGTGGCCCTGGACAAGTCATTTAGCATTTGTTTGCCTGAGCTATAAAAGGAAGATAACAACAGCACCTACCTAGGGTTGGTTGTGGTGAGGATTAAATGAAGTAATATTTGTAAAGCACTTAGCACAGACTTGGCACCTGGCCGTCGCTTAATAAATGCTTGTTCTCTTTCCTGTCTTTTCCCTCCTTCCCAAGGAACATTATGGCACACAATTCTCCTCAGAACCCACTCAGCACAGGGGAACACAGTCGTACCAGGAAAGCCACCCAGGAGCACCACACCCCCTGAGCCACATTGCTTTGCCAAGAAGAGATGTCACATAGCTCTCTGGCTCTCTTATGCCAATACACACAACTCTGCCACTGTAGCACAATTTGCCAGCCTAAATAAATACCAGCCCAGACACCTGGACTCTCCCTGCTTTTGTCTGGTGCCCTCATTGAAACTATTGGTAATAGCTTAGGAGCCTGGGGGTAAACATAGGGGTAAAATAGATTGAGAACTTGCAGGGATCTAGAGGTCACATGGTTTAATTCTTTTATTTTACACGTGAGTAAACTGAGGCCAGGAGACTTTAAGCAACTAGCCCAAGGCAACAGAGACAAGATAAGACAGAGATGGGATAATATTTGTTAACCCTGCTTCTCAAACTCCAAAGCCAGTGCACTTTTCATTATGTCAGACTCCTGAGTTGAGACCCTGCCTTTCCCTTTGTGGGAACAGGAACTTGTGGAACTTTTAGCTTCAAAGGTCTATAGTCTACAACCTGCTGATGTTATAGATCTTCCTAGAAGGTAGATTCCATGAAGGCAAGGATCTTATCTTACTGAATCTGAATTTCTCGCCCAGCATCCAATATAGTACTTTATTCTTAGAGGGTGCTTAATATGAATTGAATGTTTCTTTCTGTCTTAGAATGGTTGGGTTTCCAAGGCAGAAGAGTGGTAAAGGCTAGGCAATTAGGATTAAGCGACTTGCCTGGGGTCACATAGCTAGGAAGTGTCTGAGGCTAGATTTTAACCCAGAACCTCTCAGCCTGGCTCACAATCCACAGAGCCATCTAGCTGCCCCATATTCATTGAATTTTGAATGACTAAATGAATGGGAAATGAAAAGGTATATATAATGCCTTTATTCCCAATAATCTATCAAATTTTAGATAGTTACACGATAAATGAGGGCAGCTAGGTGACTCAGTAGATAGATCACTGAGTCTGTAGTTCAGGAAGATTCATCTTCCTGAGTTCAGATCTGTCCTTAGACACGTGTGTGAACCTGGACAAGTCACTTAACCCCATCTGCCTTAGTTTTCTCATTTGTAAAATGAACTGGAGAAGGAAATGGCAAATCAGTCCAGTCTCTTTGCCAAGAAAATCCCAAATGGGGTCATGAAGAGTCAGACATGACTGAAACAACTGAACAACAACAAAATATGCTAAGTTGATTGCTGGTTTTTGTTGTGTCCTAACATTCTGATATCTATATGTAGCATGATACCAAGCATGTAGTTGTTGTTCATCTTTAGTTTCTAAGAAGACCAAGGACATTAGGGAGTGATATCTCAATTTGTGTGTGAATTAGATTTAAGTGAGGCAGTGTTGCACAGTCATTGGCCTCACTCTCTCTTCCAGAATCATCAGAGTCCAGAGGCAAGACAAAAGTCAGAGCGACTGGACTATTGGCAATGGCCTGTTGGGATACAGTGGATGACCTTGGCATCTTGTGTCTAGCCAAGCTCTAAGTGCTCCACAGCACCTGCTTTTGCCTTGCCTTCATGGCCCTTTGAATGAATCATTCTCATCTACTCCTTCTGTTAGAGGGACTCTTCATATGGCTGGGGTAGACACAGGCACAAAGTAGGTGCTTAATAAATGCTTACTGATTAATGAGAGGCAGCATGATACAATAGAAGAAGTTCTGAACTTGGAGTCAAAAGGATCTGAGTTTGATTCCTGGCTCTGCAACTTTCCACTTGTGGGACTTCAGGCAATTCATTTAACTTTTCTGGTCCTCAGCTTCCTCATCTGTAAAATGAAGAGATTAGACTAAGAGATCTCTAAGATTCCTTCCGGCTCTAGCTCTATGATTTTAAAAAATTTTTATTTTTTGCAGATCTTTACTTTTTTTCTTAGTATCAATTCTAAGATAGAAGAGCAGTCAGAGGCTAGGCAATGGGATTTAGTGACTTCTCCAGGGTCTGAGGTCTGATTTGAACCCCTATTCTACCAACTCCATGTCTGGATCTCTATCTGCTGTGCCACCTAGCTGCCCCTTACTCCATGATTATTGATTGATCTGTATTATATATTTTCAGCTTCAATGCTCCACTTCACAGAGATCAAGAACGAGTAGCTGGTGGCATCTTCTGGGTCTCTCTGAAGTGCCTTTGGCCTTTGGCCTTTCTTTAGTGACACAAATGGGCTGAACTCAGGGCTGCTTATGAACTGGATTTAATGCACTGATTCTTAGCATCTCCAACAGAAGGTTCAGGTACGGATTAGGTTAAATGCCCCTGAGAGTCCTTCTTGCACCGAGAGTGTACAATTCTGTAAATAGAGAATAGCTCAGAAGGATGGCTTCTGCTTCTGATCTTGGAACAAAAAGTCATCATGACTTTTGTCATGGTGGCACTGGGCCAAAGAAAGGAACTGAAATGAAAGTCATCTGGTTTTTATACTTATGAAAATTTTCTGTGAAGAAAGTCGAAGCTCCTGAATAAAGTGAGATCCTAGGATTATTATCTGTGATTTTTAATTAGTCACGTGGTCACAGCTGACTTTCATGATTCAGAGTTGTCTGTAGATGCTGTGGTCCATAGGATGCTCCCTTCGGATTAAAGGCCCAATCACAACTAAGTCATCCAGGAAAAAACCAACCAAACAATCAAACAACAAACTTTCATCTAGGTTGGATTTTTTGTCCTTGCTACTCTATTTGGAAATTATGCTAATCTCATCTCATGATTAAACACATATGAGTTTATATTGTATCTTCTTATGCATATTTCTCTGTGGTCCAGGCCAGGTATTCTGCTTTATTTTCAATATCCAAGAAAGTCAAGGATGAGGAGTAAGTGGGTGATGCTACCTCACATTCAGGGATGCACTGGAGTCAGTCAGCTCTAACCGCTTAAAAGCCATTTGTTAAATTTTTAGCGTGAGCAAATATACCTCAGAAATTCTGTTAATTGTTTAAGATTAAGAATGTGTTAATAAGGCAGATTAATCTTAAAAGTGGATATGCTTACAGTTCCCTTCCCTGCCCCCACCTGGTTGTTAAATATTTACTAGCACACCTTTGTATTGCCTTATTAACATTGCTTGAGCTCAACAGGAGTACAGCAGAAAGCTTAGGGAATGAAGTCCTTACCAGATTGGAGGCCTGGGATTGGGGGATTGAGGAGAAATGTAGGATAACTACAATAACAAATAGCTGGTTTTTATAGAACACTTTGAGGTTTGTTAGTGCTTTCCATTCATTATTTCATTTGAGCCTCACAACACCATTACTATGGCACTTTGTGCTTTTCAAAGTGATTCTATTAGAGGATCTGTAGTTCAGTCATTTTGCAGTTATGTCTGACTCTTCTTGGCCCCATTTGGGATTTTCTTGGCAAAGATACTAGAGTGATTTACCTTATCTTCTCCAGCTCATTTTACAGAGGAGGAAAGTGAGGCAAACGGAGTTAAGTGACTTGCCCAGGGTCACATAGGTAGTTGTTATCTGAGACTAGGTTTGACACTTTAATCCACTAGGCTAACTTAAAGATGGAACATAATGAGCACTGGACCTGGACTCCAGAGACTTGCTTTCGACCTAGGTTCTGATTTCTACTAGTTTTGTGTCCCTATTCAAATTACTCAGTCTCTCTGAGTTTGAATATCCTTCTCTGTAAAAAGGGGATGATTATAATATTCACATTATGAGTTCATCTGTATAGGGAAATCACAAGGAGCAAACTCCTTTTACCAATGCATATAGAATATTATTCTACAATGTTCAAGTGTTAAAGAGAGAGAGCTACCTGGGGCGCTGAGAGGTTAAGTAACTTGCCCAGGGACACCCAGATAATATGGGCCAACCCTGGAATCCAGCTCTTTCTGATCCTAAGATTAGCTCTCCGTCCACTCTTGCAGCAGTTCTGAAAGTGTGGGTCTGATGACCCCTTGGGGTTCCTTAAGATCAAAATTCTTTCCATAAAAATACTAAGATATAGTTTGCCTGCTAAAATACTCTTCCCTTTTGTATAGTTATATATATATCTGTTTGAGACTGGGTATTTTTTCGTAGACTTCAATGAAAACATCTCAGCAGATTGAATGAAGAAGCAGATACGAGAATCTAGCTGCCTTCTCTTAAGCCAGACATTAAAGAGATTTTCAAAAGTATAGAAAACAACTTTACTCTTCTAATTTTTTATTTGGAAAATAGAATAATTTTTCATAATATATGTTACTTATATTAATATATAATGACTCTTGTTATTTTAAATGATTAATAAATATTTTAAATGATCAGTTTCAATTTCTGATTTGGTAAATGTAAATAGATATAGCCCATATTTAAAAAATAAGGCTTTGGGGGGAAGAATCTTCAATAATTTCTAAGAATATAAAAGGGTCCCGAGACTAAACAATTTGAGAAACATTGCTATATTCTGCAGCTTCATCCTACATGAGACAAAATTCCTGCATTAACTTAGGAGAGTTTTAAGGAACCGCTTTGTAAACTTTAAATTATCTAAAATATAAATGTGTGTTTATATTATATGTATAGAAATATATAAAATTATATATGTAGGTGCATATAAATACATATATAACCATAGTTTATGCACACATGCAATATACGTACACATATTTATACTATGTAGAAATATTTATTTATATACAGAGAACATATATTATACTATATAGAAAGAAATACACACAGGCTTACACATACATACATGTAAAATATGTGAACTATGATTAACCCACAGAAACCTGTGAAGCAGGTAGAACAGGTGGAGCCCAGCCCTCTAACTTCATCTGAAAGTTCACAGACACCCGCCCCAACCTGCATGGATGCAGAAGCCATAGCCTAAAGTGGAAGAATTCTAAGAAGTGATGGGTGTAACTAGATGAGTGCAAGTCAGCACAGTCCCAGACAGACTTTGGAGCTGCCCTGGCTCCATCCTGCCTCCTTGTGGTGATCCTGTCCCCTCAGTATGTTTTTTAAAAATTTAAAAATTAAAAATTTTTTTCTTTGAATTCATTTAATTAATTAATTAGTTAATTAATTAAGACTATTTTTCCATGGTTCCCTGATTCATGTTCTTTCCCTCCTCTCCTCCCTTCCCCCCCCCGTAGCCAATGAGCAATTCCACTTGGTTTTACATCTCTTCTCAGTATGTTTTATGGTAGTTTCATTCCTCATCTCTGATGCCACAAAGGTAGGGCTGTGATGATGCTTCTTGGTGATGATTGCTTGTTTTATTTCGTTTTGTATAGGTATCCCCATACCGTGCCTAGAATTGTGCTCTGCATAGAATAGGTGCCAAATAACTATTGTGGTTTGACAGGAAGGTTGGCAATTTCTTCTTACTTGACTCCTTGGGGAAAATAGATGCATAGGTCAATTAAACGTTTATAATCTCTTAGTATGTGCTGAACTAGTAGGGATATGAATATAAGCAAATAAGATAGTCTTTGCCCTTGAGCAGCTTACATTCTAATGAAGGGAAGTGATGCATGAGAAGGAGCTGGAAGGAAGGGGAAGCTAGGAGATGAAGAAGCCCAGAGAATGAGCTAAGTGGGAAGTGCAGGGAACATAGCTTGGACCTCTCACAAAATGGTGGCCTGGCTGAATGACTCATCAGTCCTGAGAATAGACCTTAGGATGGAATTACACTCTTTTTCCTCTGTCGGATTCTATAAATTTAAATAGTGAGTAAGGGGCAGAGAGTGAGGGAGAGAATGAGATTTGGAGATGCCAAGAATCTCTATCAACAAAGGAGCAACACCGAAATGGGGAAAAGAAATTGTTTTCAAAAAGAGATACTGTCACCTTCAGTTACTTTGGAGTAAGAACCTCCCTCCATCCCCCCAAAATGAAGCTAAATAGTAAGAGCCCACAGAAAGCATGAAGGGAAAAATCCAGTGATGTAAATGGTTGATTTTGACATGTTTTCATTCCTGGACTTTCCCCAATGTCAACATTTTCGTCATTTTCTATTTTTGGAGTTCTTTTATGGCTTACCTTTTACCATTCAGACTGGGGACTATAAAGACTTGTAAGACTGGAAGGAATGGAAGAAATAAAGAAAATAAACATCTCCCCAGAATAACTAAAATACACTGCTAATGAAATGACAGGTTTTAAAAAGTAGCTTGTATTAATTCCTGCTTCCCAAAGCAAACTTTGGCAAGATAATGAAGTATAATTTACAGAGTATTGACCAGGGAAAACTCTGGCTGGCTTGAGCTCTTTTTTGTTTAATGTGGAATAATTCGACACACTTCAGGGCCAAATTCTTTTCATTTAGCGTAATTGTCATTCAGATGACTGGAAAACAGCATGTTACTAATTTCAATTTACTTTGCTTTGATATAGTCAAAATTCATGCAATAGAAAAAAAAGAGTTGGACTATGATCTGACAACTTGTTTTTTAAAGCTTCATCTACTACTATAATTGATTACCTTAAGTAAGCATTTTGACTTAATTTCAAATGAAAGATTCAGCTGACTTTCCTCCCCACCTTCCACTCTCCAAAGGAAAAAATGAAATACTGCACAGGAAGCATAATCAATAATATAATCACTCAGGGTACCTCAAAACAAATGCTTTCACAGTCACTTTATGTATTTCTTAGGGTAGCCTACAATAGGAATCCAAGAAGTAATTCCTAAATAAATATACTCCATTCATGTTCTTAGACAGTATTGAAAATGGTTTGCTTACATTTGAAAATACAATTATTAATTGTCCTTCACTTCTTAATATTAAATAAATGAAGAATTGATAATTATGCAGTTTGCAAAAAAACTTGAGACAAGTTTCTTTCAAAAATACTTTCTCATTTGAGACTACTGGAGGAACACAAAATTATAATAGTGAAACAAACCTTATAAACATAAAGACCAACCATCTAATTTTATAGACTGGAAACCTGAGAACTAGAGAGATGAAAGTAACTTGTCCAATATGACAGGATTTCCCCCTCTCTGTCTTAAAAATCACCACATTTTTTACTTTTATGGTCTTAGTCATTTTTTGAAGAGGTGTGGTAGGGCATAGATTGGCTATTAGTGAAAGAAAAGGATTAACAAGAAGAGAAAGGTATTTGTGGTAGGTGTCTCCTTCCTCTACCCCCAAACTACTGCCCTGTTCTATTGCTACTCTGTCCAGAATTATTGCAACAAGATTGCGGTTCTCCTTTCTCATTATGCTAGAATTGGAGTTAAGCTGCCATTGCTAGGCCAGTCTGATCCCAGGACATGAGTCTATGCTATCAGGCCCTTCCTCTTCCAAGTTGAGATCTTCAGATACTGCCTAATTTCTGTCCCTATTCTGGCCTCATTTTTCTCATTTCACAATCCTGATCCTGTCATTTTTTTGTTCAACTATAAAATATTTTCTTTCCCTTCCCTTCCCTTCCCTTCCCTTCCCTTCTCTTCCCTTCCCTTCCTTTCCTTTCCCTTCCCTTCCCTTCCCTTCCCTTCCCTTCCCTTCCCTCAGAGCCTTTTTTAAAAGTTTCCTTCCTGAAAAACAATTTCCTTTAGTCAGAGGAACTAATTGTCTATCTACCTCCTTTATCAAGAAAATGGAGATCTCCTATTGTGAACAATCTCTTCTTCCCTGTTCTATACTTATAAATCAATTCTGCATTATCTCCATTTTCTCCTTTTTTCATCCAGACTCAGACAAAGAGGTAACTCTTCTTCTTTCAAAGAATACCCCTCTTCTATTCTGTATCCATTCACTTCCATCTCCTCCATGAGATTGTCCTGTTAAATCATCATAACCCCTCCATCTCCCAATATTCAATCTCTCATATATACATGTATGTGTAAGCACACATATTCACACATGCCTGCAAACATACATATACATTCATATATCTTTATGGATCAGTTGTAGGGTATGGATAAGGGTTGTTCAGCCACTTTTATTTACCCCAACCCTGCTACAGATTCATTGGTTCGATAGGCTCTCAGTATAAACATCCTTTCTCTGCTCTGGAAAGTTGTTTCAAAAGAATCTATAATTCTATTGTTTTAGCTCCAAATTCCCAGTCAATGCTGGACAAAATTCCTCAGTTTTCAGTCAGTCTTTTCAGTCTTTCTTCTTATGAGATGCTTCCCTCAATTGTCTTCTCCTAATTTTATTCCCAATTGGTACACTAAGATTAGTAAATGCCTATAGTTAAAGCCACTTATCAAGAGAGAGTAAACATTTAAAACAAAAAAACAAAAAAAAAGGGATATATCTGAAGGATACTAGGTGATGTGGTGAATTGAGGGCTGGGTTTGGAGTGAGGAAGATCAGAGTTCAAATCCATACTCAGTTATTAGTTATATGATGCCAGGTGAGCCATTAACCACAGTTTCCTTAACTGAAAAAGTAGGGATAATACTAGTATCTACCTTAATGAGTTGTAGTGAGGATTAAATGAGATAATATTTGTAAAGTATTAGCACAGTGCCTGGCACATGGTAGGTGCTTAATAAATACCTGTTTTCTTCCTATGTTACAATTCTTCGTAACCTAAACATCACTGGGTTCTGTCCCAAACTGAATCATGACTCCTAGAGATATTAGCTAAACTCTGGAATTTCATTCTGGATGTTTACTCCAACTGGAAACTCCATCTTCCCTTCTTTCTAAAAGGTTCTTCCAACATGGAAGCCCCTACTTCCTTGTTACTGCAATCTCCCAGAAGCTCTCACACTGTCCGTAGCCTTTTTTCTATTTATCACAGGGGAGGGAGAAAGGATTGCCTGTTTCTTTTTGAAACTACTCACATTCATTTGGCAAGGATCCTTTCTATACAAGCTCACAACTTATAAATTACTTTATATAGGTACACATCATGAGTGAACAAATAAATGTAAAACAACTATTAAGTACTTACTATGTGCCAGACATTATGCTGAGCTCTAGGGATACAAACCCTGTACAAGTAAACATGACTGTCCCTGCCCTCAAGGAGCATATATACTCTAATAGAGGAAGAGATGGATAGATATAGAATGATAGCCAGAGAGAAAGGATAGGGAAATCAGAGAGGAAAATGATGACTTATTATCTTGAATAGCCTCCTCTTAAAACACAAATCTACTGGGAAGATTAATACATCAAGTTTTTATCAGCAAACATCTTTTCTAAAAGATGGTTTAACAGATGACAGGTGATAGCCTTCCGGGAATTGGACACGATATAGATGAAGTAGGGTTTGGAGTGGGAGGAAGGAAGCTAAGGAGTGCCAAGGAGTGAAGGAAGAGAATGCAAAAAGAGATGGGAGAACACCAAGGACAGATCTCAACTAGTTCATAATTTTGGCTGGGCCAGCCTATATCTAGGGTCAGTTCCCTTTCCCTTTTCTTCTAGCCTCTTCAAAGTCATTACATTTCCTAGGAAACAGTAATGGGGAGAACCCATCAGGAACAGGTGGGAAAGCATAGCATGGGAGTAGTGACCATCTGGATAAGTGGCACAAATTCCCCTGCTTCCATGAGGTGACGGGTCTCTGGAACAGAAATGCTTTCCCNTTTTTTTTTTTTTTTAAGTTTTAACTAAAGATTAGAGAATGGAGGCTTCAAACCTTCAGTGAATTTGATTTTAATTTCTAGCAAAGCTTTAGAATGCAAAATTAAAGGGACAATTTTGAACATGAGAAAAGCAAGCAGCAGTCACTAAGAGTTGGCATGACTTCATCAAGAATAGGTTATGAAAAAAAAAGAATAGGTTATGCTAGAGTATCCTCATTTCCTTTGTGAATGGAGTCGCTGGGCTTCAATATCAGAGAATGTTGTAGATATAATAGGAAATCATTTGACCATATCTCTCACTTCTTTGGCAAAATGGAGACTTAGATTAGAATATAACACACTCAGTTGGATTTAGAACTTCTTGGAAGATTTGACGTAAAATATAGTCATTAACAGGGGCAGCTAATGGTGCAGGCTTTGAGTCAGGAAGGCTCATCATCCTGAGTTCAAATCTGGTCTCAGATACTTGCTAGCTGTATGTGACTCTGGGCAAGTCACTTAACCCTGTTGGCCTTAGTTTCTTATCTGTAAAATGAACTGGAGAAGGAAATGGCAAGCCATTCCTTTTTCTTTGCCAAGAAAACTCCAAATGGGGTAATGAAGAGTTGGACTCCACTGTTAAACAACTGAACATAGTCATTACTGACTTGATCAGATCAGAAGGAAATCTATATAGTGGAGAATTTCAGGGATCTGTGTTTGACCTTGTCTTGTTTAATATTCCTATTGGTAATTTGGACAAAGGCATGAGTGACATGCTTACCACATCTGCAGATGGCACAAAGTTGAGAGGGATGGTTAACACATTGGATGAAAGAGTCAGGATCCAAAAAGATCTCAAAGAGCAAGAATGATTGACTGAAAACAAGAAGATAAAATGTAATATATATGTGTGTATATATATTTTATATATATAAAATATAATTTTTGAACCCATGGAAGACTATATATGTATAGTCTTCCATGGGTTCAAAAATCAAGCTCACAAGTACAAGATGGGGACAGTATGATTAAATTGATATTTGAGTGGCAGCAAAGTGGCTCAGGAGATTGACAGCCAGCATTCGAGAAGTCCTGGATTCAAATCTGGCCTTATAGAGTTCCTAGCTATGTGATCCTGGGAGAGTAACTCCAATTACCTAGCCCTTCCTGCAATTTTACCTTGGAACCAATATTTAGTATTGATTCTAAGCTGGAAGACAAGTTTTTTTAATTGATATTTGAAAATGATCTGGGGTATTTGAGATCTTAGCTTAATATGTTAACAGTGTGGAAAAAACTAATCTAAACTTTAGACTGTGTTAGAGACATAGTGTCCAGACAGGAGGACATAATTCTGTTCCACTTTGCTTTTTTTTTTTAGGATACTTCTGTAGTAATATGTTCAGCTGAGGCCCTTTTGAGGAAGGACATTTACTTTGGGAAGGATATTTACAAACCAGAAGGTAGGACAGAGCCCAATGATCAGGGGAAGGTGCCTGAGGTCGTGTCCTATGAAAATTGGTTGAAAAAGCTGGAGGTCATGGGATCATAGATTTTGAGGTTTAGATTCAAATATCATTGAGTCCAATTTTACTGATTTTAATTGATCAAGGTGCCTAGGATGAAATAGATGAAGTGGCTTGCTTAAATAGCAGGTCTGGGATTCAAATCTATATCCTTTTATTCCAAACCTGGCGTTCTTTCCACTACATCTTGTTACCTCTTATGCTTAGGCTGAAGAAAAGAGATTACACAGGGAGGGTATGCTAGCTGTCTGTAGACATTTGAAAAGATGTCATGTAGAAGAGGGATTAGGTTTGCTCTGCTTAGCCCCAGAGGGCAGAAGTGGAAGCAAGAAGTGAATATGTCAGGGAGGTAGGTTTAAGCTTCAGGCAAAGAAAAACTTCCTAACCATGAGAGCTAAATGGGATGTGTTAGAAGTCATTGGACTCCCCATCCCTTGAGGTCTTCATATGAAGGCTGGATGACCTTAGAGGTATGATGTCGAGGTGATGCTTAGGGGGTAGCTGGTCTCTAAAGTCTATTCCAGTGAGTGCTGAAATTCTGTGAAATTTCCAAAGAGGGAACAAGAGACATTCCTGGGCATCTTCTTTGTTTTTCTATAATTGTATTGTCATTTGTTGTTTTTCACTCCTTCAGTTTACAGCATCTAAAGACTTAAAGGGGGTGCCAGATGCCATTTCAAGGTTTGAAACTAGCTCCAGATTCACTGATTGCATCACTGTCGTTTTAATGTCTCACTGGCTCCTGTTCCAGCCACTAATTAATTTTCCAAGTATAGTTATTGATTTTTATGGTTATCATCACTGATCCTTAGAAGCTTTGGCAACTTTTTTTTGTTTTACTTTGTTAGATACTGTGAATGGCTCCACTAAAACCATGAAAATATGTTTTTATAAGCCAATATTATTTGGAAAAGTTTAGAAATAAATTTTGAGTAATTTATATTCAAGGCTCAGTTTTCAGAATTCACATTAGAATCTGATTTAAGTGATTATTAATAATTTAAAAATCAACCAAGGTGACCATGAGAAAATGACATTGTAGATTGCCATTGCCATTTGATTCAATTCAATTCAATACACATATTTTTTTAATTGTAAAAGCTATGTGTAAGGCACTGAGCTAAGTGCTGGGGTTAGCAAATAAAAATGTCGATGCCATTAAGTTTGCACTTTTTGTATATGTCACTAAAAGAAGTCATTGCCTTTAAGTTTATATTTTTATTACTACAACTATATTGATAGCTCACTGAATCATTTTATTTCTTACTGGACATGCCTTCCTATAGGTTTGGGAAGAAATTTTTTTTCCTGGGTCCAATGATGAGGGTCAAAAACTTTGCTGTTTTTGGATTGTCACTATAGACAAGCTAGCCAGTTTCTTTGGTTGCCTAGTTTACAGGAAGACAATATGGGATCATGAAGCCTCATTTAAATATCAGTTCTGCTTCTTATTAGCTATCCTAGTCACTCCCTCACTCTGAGACTCAGTTTCCTCATATGTAAACTGAGGTAGTCAAACTAGATAATTTCTAATAGTCCCTTCTAGCTCTACTTTCTAATATCTTCCGCCAATAGCAGTTACTGTCTGCCTATGTGAAGATGGACTGTTCTGGGCATTTTATGGAGTTCAGTTCAGCAAACATTTACCAGATACCAATTTTCATGCACACAGTATTGTGATAGGCATGTTGTTATTATTTGTCCTGGTTTTTTGAGGAAGACCAATGATATCATGGAGCAATATCTTGACTTACATGCGAATTGGATTTAAGTGAGGCAAAATTGCAAGAAGTCATTCAACCTCACTCTTTCTTCCAGAGTGATCCAAATCCAATGGCAAGACAAAAGGCAAGTATGACTACGAGTGGCCTGGGATGAAGTGGATGACTTTGTCCTCTTTGATGTCTGAACAAACTCCAGTCTCTCCACAGTGCCTACTTATGCTGCTTTCATGGGCATTGGAACAAATTGTTCTCATTTGCCTACTCTACAAGGGCAAGTCTTCATATACTTGGGTCAGACATCCCCTTAACTCACCAACAGGTTTGAGGTCTGCTAATTACTTGTCCTCTACCTGGTTTAGCCCTTCTTTGAAGACAGTTTTACCAAGGTGCGGCTGCTGTGATGCCACAGCTTCTTGGAACTTCAGGTGAGAGTTGGGTGACAGGTGGACACCAAAGGTGGATGAACAGCCCTAAAAAGGGCTCAGTGAGCTCTCATCCCTAAAGGTGCTAATTCTCTAGGAACACCCTATACACTCCTGTGACAGGCATACAGAGATTAGAAAGATAAGGTCCCTGTCCTCAAGGCTTGCTGTTTAGTACAAGTGTAACAAGCAGTATGGTAAATTCTCCTTTTAGATTTTAATCTCCCAAGATCAGGGGAAAACTATCTTCTCTTTCCTTTGAGATAAAGTCTAGTGTGGTCTTAAGACCACTGATTTCATGAGTTTTAGGCTTGGTTCTGCCAGTCACTAATCATATGATTTTAAATTACTTAGTATTTCTAAATCTTAGTTTATAAAATAGGGATATTAATATTACAAGTACAAATCTCTCAAGACTGTGGTTAGACTCATATAAGATGACAAATGGGAAATATTTTGCAACCATAAGGTGTTAAATAAATGTGAGTTATTATTCGTAACCTCTCCTCCAGGCAAACACCTATTACAGTGATTTACATACAATAGATATTCATTAATTGGAAGTTCTTATCCTCTAATTAATCTATGTTCAATTTAAAAGAGTTGCTTGGGGGACTGGAACATTAAGGGACTTACCTGGATCATAAGGTATACGCCAGAGGCAGGACTTGAACTCAAGTGTTGTGTGACTCTGAGACCAGTTCTTGGGCTATTATACTATGATGTCAACTTAGGGCAACTCCGTAAGATTGCAAGTTGCTAGAAAATGTTGTTGTTCAATTGTTTCAGTTATGTCTATCTGTGACTCCATTTGGGATTTTCTTGGCAAAGATACTGGATTAGTTTATAATTTCCTTCTCCATCTCATTTTCCAGTTGAGGAAACTGAGGCAAACGGGGTTAAATGATTTGGCCAGGGTGTCACACATTTAGTGAGTGTCTTAGACTAGATTTGAACTCGTGAAGGTAAGTCTTGGTAGAAGAAGTTTCTAGACAGGGAGCGCTCTCTCTCTCTCTCTCTCTCTCTCTCTCTCTCTCTCTCTCTCTCTCTCTCTCTCTCCCCCCCCCCCGTCTCTCTGTCTCTGTCTCTGTCTCTGTCTCTCTGTCTCTCTCTCTCTCACACACACACATATGGTAAAAAAATAATATGCACAAAACTTTATCATTCTAGAAAAGGCCTTTCATAATTTTCTTTTCAGCCAGTAATACTGAGTTTAATCATCTTAGAAATCAAACATGGCAGAATTTCTCATAACCACACTGTTGAATGCTATTAGAGAGTGATATCCAGGCAGGTGCATATTGGTAACTGTTTAGCAGCAAAGACTCCAAAGAAAGAAGTGAACAATACACTTTGATGTTCAAGCTGCATTATTTGTATTTTCTCCATCATTTTCTTAAGTCTAGGCAATCAACAAAACAACAAATCAAGCCCTGATTTGCAGCATTTGTTGATTTCCAAGGTGTAAATTTAACAATCAACTCTTGGGAGTTAGTATGAGCTAACTGCAACACACAGAGGTATTACAGTAAAGAGATAGTAATGGAATACTATTAGGAGGGATGAAGCATCTTTTACAACTATTGGCCCAAGTATCCAGTTGATACTAATTACATTAGATACAAGATCTTTAGAATTATAAAAAAAGGAGAAATCATTCCCCTCTATTTCTCACTATGCAAAATTCCTAAGGTAGGCAAATGCTGAGTTATGGAAATTGTCATTCTTGACCCAATAAATTGGAACTGTTATAGTATATTGAGTCAAGCTACACTTCAAGAATGTTGACTTGAGGATCAATAACTTAGAGGACCATAATGGATCAGTCAAATTTGCAAACTATGATCAATATAGGTTCATTTTTGTCTTTGTATCTCTAGCATTGAATACGGTGTCTGGCACATGGTACTAAATAAATGCATGAAATGGCAGACCAGTAGGCACATATGAGATGTATATTGACCTAGTCCTAATGTCTCAAAGCCTAATTATCTGCTCTTGAATTGCAGTTGATTATCCACTCAGGGTCATTATATTCTATCAGGTCCATATAGTGGTTGCTTGTGATTTTAATGGAAAGTTAAAAATCTTTAACAGTTACTTTGATACATACTTTAATGTATTCAAGACTTCATTGATCTGACTCATCACTAATGCAGGAGAATATCACCCTTGTACGCCTCTTAGTCTTGGTTATGTCTTCCAATAAATACCCTTGGGGAGAACTTCCCAACATGTAATAGGCATTCCTCTATTTTAATTTTCTTTTGTGTATATGTGTGTGGGGTTACCCTGTCTAAAGAGTAATGATGTCATACTTTATCTCTGTAATCTCTCAATCTTGATATATGATTGATTCACCTTTCGCAGTCATAGCTTTAGATTCTAGACGACCATGTTCTATATTCTAGAACATGTTAATTAACCAGCAAGCACTTATTAAGCACCTACTATGTACCAGATGTGCTCAGTGCTGGAGATACAAAGACAAAAATGAAACAGTCCCTGTCTTTTGTCATGTATTTTATAGCATTTCTCCCATAGAGATCTTGAGATCCTAAATTTTGGAGCTAGAAAGGATCTTGGAAACCATTTAATCCAACCTCTTCACTTTGTTGTTGTTTAATTGTTTTCAGTCATTTCTGACTCTTAATGATTCCCTTTGGAGTTTTCTTGGTAAAGATGCTGGAGTAGTTTGCCATTTACTTCTCCAGTTCATTTTACAGATGAGGAAACTGAGGCAAACAGGGGTAAGTGACTTGCCTGGGGTTACAAAGCTAATTAATATCTGAGTCAGATTTGAACTCCTGTCTTATTAATTCCAGGTCCACTGAACCACCTTGCTGCCCAACTTCTTCATTTACGCATGAGCAAATTCAGGCTCCCAGACTTTAAGGAACTTGCCTAGATTCATATCAGGTTCAGGATTTGCATCCAGGACTTTATCTTTGTTAATTTGGCTGCAACCTATTAAGATCTACCCTCCATATTTCTATTCATGGTCCTTTAGATTACTTGCCTGTTTGAGCCTTCTAAGATTATGTTGCTCATGATCTCACAGCTTCATAGCCATATAGTATCACTGGGAAAATGTGAGTGTTAAATAAATAAATCTAGAGACTCAAAAACTAGACTTAAGGACCTTTTCCAACCCTATAACTTATGAGTCTATCATACAGATAGGCTTTTGTAACAATGAATAATTTGTGATCATTGAAAGTACTGTGGAAATTCCCCAATGGGATTCATATATGTTGACAGATTAATTCAACGGAGTACTTCTCTTATTAATAATAATACCTAACATTTATATAGCTGTTACTATGTGTCAGGCATTGGGATAATGGCTTTATTATTATTTTTCTCATTTGATTCTCCTAATACCCCTAGGAGATAGGTGCCATTTATTATACCCACTTTACGGAAGAGGAAAACTGAGGAAAACACAGGTTAAGTGACTTGCTTAGGGACACACAGCTAATCAGTGTCTGAGGTTGTATTTGAAATCAGACCTGGTGCTCTATCTACTGTACCACTTAACTGACAATATGCTATATAGTGATATACATATATTACTGTATATTATAGTATGAGCAATTTTTTTCTTTTTTTCTAAAAGATCTTTTATTTTCCCAATTAAATACAATACCAATTATCAACATACATTTTTTAAAATTATAAGATCCAAATTGTCTCCCTCCCTTCCTTCCTCCTCCTTGGTGACAGTAAACAATTTGATCTGGATTATACCTGTATTATGATGTAAAACATACTTCCATATTGGTCATTTTTGTGAAGCATGCTAATATAACCCCCCCCCAAAAAAAACCCACTAACTAAAGTGAAAAATCACATGCTTTGATCTTTATTCTGACTCCAAAAGTTTTTTCTCTGGAGATGGATAGCATTCTTTTTAAAAAAATTTTTTAATTTAGAATATTTTTCCATGGTTGCATGATTCATGTTCTTTCCCTTTCCTCATTCCTCCTCCCTTCCAGAGTCAACGAGGAATTCCACTGGGTTATACATGTATCATTGTTCAAATCCTATTTCCATGTTATTCATATTTGCAGTAGAGTGATCTTTTAACATCAAAACCCCAATCATATCCCCATCAAACCACATGATCAATCACATTTTTCTTCTGTGTTTCTACTCCCACCATTCTTTCTCTGGATGTGGATAGCATTCTTTCTCATAAGTTCCTCTGGATTGTCCTAGATCATTGCATTGATACTGGTAGAGAAGTCCATTACGTTAGATTGTACCACAATGTATCAGTCCCTGTGTACAATGTTCTCCTGGTTCTGCTCCTTTTACTCTGCATCAGTTTCTGGAGGTCTTTCCAGTTCACATGGAATTCCTCCAGTTTATTATTCCTTTGAGCGCAGTAGTATTCCATCACCAGCATATACCACAGTTTGTTCAGCCATTCCCCAATTGAAGGGTATCCCCTCATTTTCCAATTTTTTGCCACCATAAAGAACGTGGCTATAAGTATTTTTGTACAAGTCTTTTTCCTTATTATCTCTTTTGGGTATAAACCCAGCAGTGGTATGGCTGGATGAAAGGGTAGACAGTCTTTTAAAGCCCTTTGGATATAGTTCCAAATTGCCCTCCAAAATGGTTGGACCAATTCACAACTCTACCAGTTGTGTATTAGTGTCCCAATTTTGCCACATCACCTCCAACATTTATCACTTTCTTTTGCTGTCATATTGTCCAGTTTGCTAGGTGTGAGGTGGTACCTCAGAATTGTTTTTATTTGCATTTCTCTAATCAGGAAGGATTTACAACACTTTTTCATGTGCTTATTGATAGTTTTGATTTCATCATGTGAAAACTGCCTGTTCATGTCCCTTAACCATTTGTCGATTGAAGAATGGCTTGATTTTTTATACATTTGACTTAGTTCCTTATGTATTTGGGAAATTAAACCTTTGTCAGAGAGTTTTGTTATAAAAATGTTCTCCCAGTTTGTTAGATAGCATTCTTTTTCATAAGTTCCTCAGAATTGTCCTGGATCATTAGAGTAGCTAAGTCTTTCACAGTTAATCATTCTGCAATATTGCTGTTACTATGTACAGTGTTCCCCTGGTTCTGCTTATTTCACTCTACATCAATCAGTTCATGTAGGTCTTTTCAGCTTTTTCTGAAATCATCATGTTCATCATTCCTTATAGCATAATAGTATCTATCACCATCATATATCATGATTTGCTCAGCCATTCTACAATTGATGGAAATCCCCTCAGCTTCCAATTCTTTACCACTACAAAAAGAGTTTCTATTAATGTTTTTGTATATGTAAGCCCTTTCCCCACCCTTTAAAAATCTCTTTCAGATACAGACATAATAGTGGTATTACAATATCAAAGAGTATGCACAGTTTTATAAGCCCTTTGGGAATAGTTCAAAATAGCCCTCCAGAATGGTTGGACCAATTCACAACTCCACCATCAATGCATTAGTGTCCCAATTTTGCCATGTCCCCTCTAACATTTATCACTTTCCTTTACTGTCATATTGGCCAATCTGATAGGCGTGAGGTAGTACCTCAGAGTTGTATTAATATGCATTTCTCTAATTGAGTGATTTAGAACATTTTTTCATATGATTATTGATAGCTTTGATTTCTTCATCTGAACATTGCTTATTCATATCATTTGACCATTTGTCAATTAGGGAATGACTTGTATCCTTATAAATTTTTTATAAATTGGCTCCTTATGTATTTGAGAAATGAGACCTTTATTAGAGAAATTTGCTGTAAAATTTTTTCCAATTGTTTCCTTTCTAATTTTGGTTTTGTTGGGTTTTTTTGTACAAACCCTTTTTAGTTTAACGTAATCACAATTATTCATTTTATTTCTTTTAATGTTCTCTAACTCTTGTTTGGTCATATAATTTTCCCCTTCTCCATAGATCTGATAGGTAAACTTTTTGTGACCTAATTTACTTAATTTACTTAACACTCTTTATGTCTGACCTTATCTTGGTATAGGGTGTAAAATATTGGTCTATGTCTAGTTTCTACCATTTTACTCAGTTTTCCACTTTACCTAGCAGTACTTTTACTACTGGGAGCTACACTGAGGTCATTTACTACTGTATATTATGTATCTAATTTATTCCATTGATTCACCATTCTATTTCTTAGCCAGTTTGTTTTGATTATTATTGCTTTATAGTATAGCTTTAGATCTGGTACTGCTAGGCCATCTTCCTTCACATTTTTTTTATAGGTTCCTTTGATATTCTTGACCTTTTGTTCTTACAAATGGAATTTGTTATTCTTTTTTCTAGTTTTTCTAGTTTTCTATTTCTAGTTTGATAGTTTGATTGGTATGACACTGAGTAAGTTAATTAATTTGGATAGAATTGTCATTTTTATTAGCTCGGCCTACTCATGTGCATTTAATTTTTCCCCAGTTATTTAGAGCTGACTTTATTTGTGTGAAAAGTGTTTTGTAATTGTGTTCATATAATTCCTGTGTTTCTCTTGGCAAGTAGATTCCCAGGTCTTTTATATTGTCTAGAATTACTTTAAGTGTAATTTCTCTTTCTAGCTCTTCCTGCTAGACTTTGTTTTGGTGATATATAGAAATGCTGTTGACTTAAAAGGGTTTATTTTGCATCCTGCAACTTTGCTAAAGTTATTAATTATTTCTTAGTCTCTAGGATTCTCAAAGTATGCTATCATATCATCTGCAAAGAGTGATAGTTTAGTTTCCTCAATGCCTATTTTAATTTTTTCAATTTCTTTTTCTTCTCTTATTGCTAAAGTTAACATTTCTAGTATAATATTATATAATAGTGGTGATAATGGGCATCATTGATTCACCTCTGATCTTATTGGGAAAGATTCTAATTTATCCCCATTGCAGATGATCCTTGCTGAAGGTTTTAGGTATTTACAATATATCATTTTAAAGAAAGTCTGGGCAATATTTCTGCTTTTGTGGGTGTGTGTGATTGTTATTGCTAAACAGGTCTAGTGGAAAGAGTGCTGAACTTGAAATCAGAAAGACATGAGTTCAATGCCCACTTTGATACTTAGTAGCCATATGGCCAATGGCAAATCACAACCATTCTAAGCCTCAATTTTCTCCTAAGAAAAATGGAAATAAGAATATCTGTAGAATCCACTTCACAGGGTTGTTTTGAGGCTCAAATAAAAATGTGTTTTATGTATCTCAAAGTTTTGCCTAAATGGCAGTTACTCTTATATTATGCCTCTTTGAGGCAGCTAACTGGTATGGTAGATGGAGTGCTGGAGTCAGGAAGGTTTCATTCAAATCCAGCCTCAAATACTTAACTAGTTGTTGACCTTGGGCAAGGCATTTAACCTCCATTTGCCTCAGTTTCTTTACTCTAAAATGGGATAGGAATAGTACCTAACTCCCAGGGTTGTTGTAAGAATCAAATGAATTAATATTTGTAAAGCTCTTAGCACAGTTCCTGAAACATAGGAGGCACTATATAAATTCTAGCTATTATTATCATCATCATGATTCACCTATTTTGTTCTTTTGTGTGAATGGTTAAAACAATTTCATGCCTTATTTTGGATTTTAGTGAGGATATTTATGCAATTAGTACTATACCTGCAAAAGGAGAATTCTTGGAACCTTCCATAAAAAGGGAATCTGGCATCTGGGCAGGATGTCTTCTGTGACACCAGTAATCATCATAAGTGAGCATATGTTTCTCTGCTTTACACTTTGCTTGATGTTGATACTCAATGGAGCATTGAATAAAATCATCTCCACTGCTGCATCTGTCATTAGTCTTATGTAATGTTGACATAAGTATAGGAGACATTTTGAAGAAGTATTTGTAAGCTTTGTTTTGTTTGATTGTCAGCTGATTTTTAAAAATCAAAAGCACAAAAGATTATCAGAGTAGAATCTTCTATTTTCTATACCTCTTGGTCAATTCTATCACACTACCATTGTGGCATGTATTAGAAAATCATCTGCAAAAAGCTATCTGATCCCTTTTTATGTTTTCTTCAAGGATGCTTGTCAAGAATATTGTCATAAAAACTTTATAGAAATGGAATGGTAGCTGTTGGTGTCTTCCAGGCTACTTTTTTTGTTGTTGTTTTGTAAAACACTGCTTATGATCTTTTTTTCATTCCTTTAGGAATCTCTTTCCTGAGCACTCTTTTTTGCCCTCTACATTCTCTTCCTTGGGGGATCTCCTTAGTTTCCGAAGGTAAAATGATCATCTATGCATCTATTTCTCATCTCTCTATATCCAGCCCTTATGTCTCTCCTGAGCTCCAACCATGTATCACTAACTGCCTGCTATATGTCTTTACTATGGTGTCCCATTGGTAACTCAAGCTCAAAATATCTAGAATAAAATACATTAACTTTGCCTTAAGTCCCTGCTTCTGCCAATTAAATTTTATTTTATTAAATTAACGTGTATTGTCTCTCCTTCCCATCTTTCTTCACCACTGAATTTAAAAAACAATATCCTCTTAACAAATATGCAGTCAAGCAAAAAACAAATACCCATATTGGCCATGTCTATCCTTATGTGTCTCATTTGGCATCCTTCCCTCAGTCAAGTCTCCCTAATTCTGAAGAGGCCATTACCATTCTTTTAGTCACTCAGGTTCATAACCTTGAACTCATCTTCGACTCCTTCCTCTTCCTTCCTCTCCTATAACCAGTCACCTGCAAAGCTTATTAGCCCTACCTCTTCAGTATCTCTCACCTCATACCATTCTCTCTACCAAAATTCCTCATTGAGATCCTTTTTACCTTTTGCCCAGCCCATTACAACAATCTCCTAATTGGTCTTCCTATTTATAATCTCTCCCCTCTGCAACTTATCTTTCATATAGCTACCAACAAACTTCTTCCTGAAGTCAAGTTTGAACATGTTATTCTCCTGTTCATGAGAATTCAGTGGCTTCCTGGCGAAGCTAAGAGAAAATGCAAAATCTTTAACTTGGCATTCTAAGGGCTTTGCAATCTGAATGCAACCTACCTTTTTAGGTTTATTACCCATGATTCTCTTTCACACACTTTACCTTCCATCTAGATTGGCCAACCTGCTATCATAAATGATCATTCTCCATCTCTAACCTCCTTTGTAGACAGCTAGATGATGCAGTGTGTAGAACACGGGACTTAAAAGTCAAGAAGACCTGTGTTTGAATCCTGTCTCATCCACTTCCTTTCTGTGTGAATCTGAACTAGAGTCACTTACTTCTCTCCCAATTTTAGTTTCCTCATCTATAAAATGGGGAGAATCATAGCACCGCTTAGTCCCAGCATTGTCGTGAGGATCAAATGAGATAATAAATGTTAAAGTATGTTGCAAACCTTAAATTACTACATAAAATGCTAGCTATTATTTACATAGGCTCTCTCACAGAATCCTTAATTTTCTTCAATACCCAACTCAGAGATGCTTCCTTCATAAAACCTCTCCTCAGTGTTCTCAAAATTATCTCAAGTTTACTTATCTGGGTAAATGTTGTCCCCTTTGTAGAAGTTGAGGTCTTTGAAGGTAGTGATTTTTTTCCCTTTTGTACCCCCATGATCTACCTTGGTGCCTTGCACATGATAGGTGCTTAATAAATGCTTACTGAATGAAACTACTCAAACTTGAAATTTCATGCTTTAGTGCCTTTAAAAATATATCATTTCCAGTATGTATTTCTTTTTTTCTTTTGGATATAATTTCCCCTTATTGTTCCCTATGTTATTTTAGCAGGTGCTACAGGTTGTGAGGGATGAGAGTCATGGCCATGGGCAGCTGGGAGCCATGGTAGTGACTATATGGAGAAGGGGAACAGAATAGCAATAGGAAACTTGCCTGAAATGACAGTGACAAATGAGGGATATAATGCCAAAGGGAGAGAGGGACCAGTATGGCCAGGAGTTGAAGGAGCAAAGCCAAAATGGAGATAACAGCATGAAGGAGAGTGCCTGAGAAAATGTCACAATCAACATATAACACTTTCTTAAAAGGTGGCTATCAGTGTTCCCTTGTACAGTCACTTAAGCTTATGAGACATAAGACACAGGAAAGTTATTTAATGACAAATGACCTGGGGGCAGCTAGTCAGTTCTGTGGAAAGAGAGCCATGCTGGGTTCAAATTTGTCTTCACATCCTTCCTAGCTATGCTACCCTGGGCAAGTCATTTAACCTCAGTTGCCTAGCCCTTAGCACTCGTTTGCCTTGGAACCAATATAAAGTATTGATTCTATGACAGAAAGTAAGAGTTTAAAAAAGAAACAACAACCTCCCCTCTCCCCCAATAAATGACCCAGCAAGAATAATGTACCTGAGCACATAGGCAAAAAACTCTCCTTCTAGTACCCCTAGGGCTGCATATAATGCTCTAGATTCCTCTCCCCAAGGGGCCAGAACTGGGGGCTCTGAAGGAAATCAGCCCCTTCTTCTAAAAGACAAGATTACATATTTGCTTTCTGGGATGATTTCTAACTCTGTTAGGTTTTTTTTTTAATCAGTTAAACTTCTTGAAGAAATGATGATGAGCATGATCTTTACTTTTATTCATTTCCCACTTTTTCAGAGTTAGCAGATGGGTTGAACATATGAGGCCAGAGCTGTTTGAATTATCTATGGTATCTTCTCATCTTTATTCCTTCTTCTTCTCTGGCATTTGCTTTGGCCTTTGCTCTAACCAGTTGATGTTGTAACTGTATGCAAAGAGCTGATTCTGAAATCATTGTTCATTTGTAATCAGTCACTTCTGGTCTGTTTCAATTAGCAATAATGGCACCTTGGATAAACCTCATTGGCTACAATACTGCCATTGCGCAAAGTTGACTTCTGTTCTGTTAATACATATTACATTTCATTTCTTATGGTGTCATTTGGTGCTTATCACATACAGATTCTTCTGACTGAATGTAACAGAAATTAACTTTTGGGGGGGGGGAGTAATATAGAATGTTGATGATGACACTGACCTTCCAGCCATTCCATGAATTCCAGGACACTCTATCTCTCAGTTCCCAGCTTTCTCTCTGACTGTCCCTCATGTCTGGAATACTTCCACTCCTCTGCTCCAAAAAACTATGGACCTCCCTGGCTTCTTTTTAGTCCCAACTAAAATACTACCTTCTTCAGGAAGATTTCCCCAACCCCTTTTAATTCCAGTGCCTTCCTTCTGTCCTTTTTGCCTCCTTGTCTATCCTGCATATTGCTTGATATAGATGATCACATTGTAAAGTTGTGGGCTATCAAAGTGTAAATCTGTAAATTTTCAGAATTTGTTGTCTTCATGGGCTTTTTCGAGCTCTTAATTCTCTTCAGTGGCTGTTGGCACATGAATGTCACCTCTCTTCATAGTAGCCTTTTTGTTTATATGCATCATGAGTATAAATTGGAAGAGGAAGGGACAAAGTGTCCTAAGAAATGATGCTTCTTGTTGTCTTTGGCCTGTTGACGAAACTAGCTCCTTTATTTCCCTCTCTGAGGAGAACCTGAGAGCCACCCTTCAATTTAGCTGTGAATTGTTGATTTCTTCTGGTTTCACTTATACCAAGAATGTCAATAAGGGTGTGATTCAATTTCTCCAATAATGTGTGAATGTGTGGATTTTTGGGTGAAGCTGACATGTTCAAAGCAGTCAGTTTATAAATAGTTTAGGAATTATGTAATTCTTAGTATACTATACTCCCTTTTCACCATTCCATTATCAAAGAAGAAATGGAAGAGACCATAGAGAACCTAGGGCCATTTGCATTGTTGTCTGTTTTATGGGTTGTTATGGCTAAAAAAGGAAAGAAAAAAAACACTTTCCCCCAAAACTTCAGTTCTCAGGAATAAGTCTCACAGATCCTCAGAGAGGAGACACTTAAAGGAGATAATCTTTTAGGTTGGCAAAATATTTACAAGCCTTCTGGTGTAGTCTTCAAAACCCCATGGCCACTTTAATCCCATCCTGAGGCAGGGCTTGTGTGGAGAACCTAAAGGCTAATAGAGACTAAATGATCTGTTGGTGATGAATAAGATAAATTCACTTAGTGTGGTGTTGGTCAGTGTCTAAGACATAAGACTTCACATCCTGCCATGTGTCAGGATTTATATAGGCCAGCCACTTTGTGCTTATTTGATGTTTATTCACTGGAAAGTACTTAATAAGATGCTGAGTAAGATAGTGGATAGTGAGTTGAAAACCTGGGTTAAGACTATAAGTGAAGGGACAGCTAGGTGGCACGATGGATAGAGTGCTTGCCTTAGAATTGGGAGGACCTGGTTTGAAATCCAGAAAATTAAGAGTTGCTACTAAGACAGAAGGCAAGAGGTTGAGAAGGATGATTCAGAAAAACCTGGAAAGACCTACATGAACTGATGCAAAGTGAAGTGAGCAGAAGCAGAATATTGTATACAGTAACAGCAATATCATATAATGCACAATCGTGAATGATTTATCTATTCTTAACAATACAGTGATCCAAGACAATCCCTAAGGACTCATGAATTTTTAGAGTTGTTACTAGGATAGATGGTATGTTTAAAACTTTGTCCTGGTAACAACTTTCACCTCCAGAGAAAGAACTGATGGAGTCTGAATGCAGACCAAAATATACCATATTTCACTTTCTTCATTTTTTTTGTCCGAATTCTCATTTACAAAATGATGAATATGAAAAAGACCTTTACATTTGTGCCCATTTAAGGTCTATATCAGATTGCTTACCATCTTGGGGAATGGGGAGAATTGGATGGGGAAGAATTTGGCTCAAATAAAAAATATTAAAAATTATTTTTGCATATGATTAAGGAAATATTATTTTTAAAAAGAGACTAAGTTGACAAATCTGTCTTCATAAAATGAGTTTCTTCAATGGGAGTTGCCTAGAACAATAAAAACACAGGTAGGACTGGTTTAAAAAAAAACAAAACAAAGCAAAACAAAAAATACCAGGGCTTAGTAAGAGCAAACAGGACCCAGTGTATAGAAAGTTGGTTTTGTACTCAGGAAGACTTGGGTTCAATTCCTGCCTATGACACATACTGACTATCTAACTTTGGACAACTCATTTAGCCTCTCGATGCTCTGCCAACCCTTTCAGACTGAGTTGGAGGGAGGGCTGTAAATTGCTAGTCTGTCATAGTAGGAGTTTCCTTATCAGAAGTTTCCTATATCAATGAATTCATAGGTAAAGACCCCAGAATTTAAAGTCTGAACTATTCCCTTGACACTTAATTATATATTACCTCATGATAGCTATTATGAGCCTCATCATAATTGTATTATTCTCTAGAATTGATATTTAAATTCTTCATGTACTTATATCTTTGTTTCCTCTTTTGGAAACCAAGGCTTATTATGGTTCTAAAAGGCTGAGCTTGTTAGTGTGCTCTCCGCAGTGGTGAGTACACTTTCTTTTTCTGTGCCCAGAATCTTGGCCAATCCCTCTCCCTTTTCCCCTTTCGTTTCTTTTGCCTTATTACTACTGAGCTGGAGCCCAAGCAGAGTAAGGGGAAGAAGCTCTGCAGGGAGTTGTCAATGACACTCAAGCATCTCTCCTTTTTGAGACTGAACATACTGGTTTAGCCTCTTGATTGCCTCTAGGCATTAGACCTTACTCTGCATTAGCAAGTGCTAAATCTACAGTAGGTGTGTCCCCACTGTCTTCCTGGCACTCCCTTGGTCACTTTTTTTTTTTAACCTACCTTCTGTCCTAGAAACAACTCTAAGACAGAAGGGCAAGGGCTAGGCAAACTGGGTTAAGTGACTTGTCTAGGGGTCACATAGCTAGGAAGTGTCTGAGGCCAGGTTTGAACCCAGGTTCTCTCATCTCTAGGCCTGGCACTCTATCCACTGAAACACCTAACTGCCCTCCTTGGTCACTCTTCATTGATGTGGTTCTATATTTGTCTACAACTAGAAAAGACTTGGAAAAAATGTTTCTAAGGAGAAGCAGTATCTGAAACAAAAGGTAAGGATAATAGCTAGCATTTACATAGCATTTTAAGATTTGCAAAATACTTTACATATGTTATCTCATTTTATCTTCTCAACAATCAGTGAAATATGTGCTATTTTACAGATTTTACAATATTCCCATTTTATAGAAGAGGAAACCTAGGTTAAATGACTTGTAAGTTTCCAAGGTAGCATTTGAACTCAGGACCCCCTGGCTACAAAGCTTGACTTTGGTACAGTCTCAGATCATATATAGGAGATTGTTAAATACATAATACAAATATAAGTCACAGAAATGGTGTTTTAAAAATCAGAAAAGAACTCATGGAGTGTGACTTTTTTTTAAAGATTTTTTACCTTTTTTGTGTGGATTTGCTTAATTGTTTTTTTGTCTGAGTTTTCTCTCACAACATGACTAAAATGGAAGTGTGTTTTGCATGACTACCCATATATAACCTAAATCAACTCGCTTGCTTTCACTATTAGGGGAGAGGGGAAGGAAGGAAGGAGGGAATTTGGAACTCAAAATTTTAAAAGTTGAATGTTAAAATTGTTTTTACATGTAATTGAAAAAACAGAACAAAAAAGCTGAGGCTACTGAATGACTTCAGAATGTGAACTATTGAATAGAAAGGAAGATGACTGACCAAATTCAGACCAGAGAAAAGTATTCTGTTACATTCACTACCCCAGTTCGTGTTGTAGGCGTTTGTTGCTGAGTTAATTTACAGCTCTTCCCATCCTTTGGAGGCGAGAACAGTTCTTGTGGATCTATTTCAAGAGGAATGTTGCACCATGAAGAAAATAACTACTCCCTCCGCAGCCAGAAAAGGGATTCCCTATTGCTCTAAAAAGCAGTACAAGGAAGCATTCTCATCAAGATCCCAAAAGCTCGAGGAAATCCTTCCTTGGATCCTTCAGTCAGTGGTTCAACAAGCCCTGATCAAGCATTTACTATGTGCCAGGGACTGGGATAAGGGCTTGGAGTATGAAGAAAGTATGAAGTATGAAGAAAGGCAAAAATAGGATCCCTGCCTTCAAGGAACTCACATTCTAATGGAAGAGATAACATGCCGATAACTATGTATATATAAGATCTATTCAGAGTAAATGAAAGATAATATGTGAGCGAAAGTGATAGAGGTGTATAGGAAGAGGGATATAGGAAAGGTGAGGTTTGAGTTGTATCTGGAAGAAAGCCAGGAGAGCTAGACTTTGGAGATAAGGAGAGACCGTATTCCAGGTATAGCCAGTGAAAAGGCAATGGAGTAGGGCAGCTAGATGGCTCAGTGGATAGAGAGTCAAGCCTAGAGACGGAATATTCTTGGTTCAAATCTGGTGTCAGACACTTTCTAGCTATGTGACCCTGGGCAAGTCACTTAACCCCAGTTGCTTAGCCTTCTTGCTCTTTTGCCTTGGAACAGATACTTAGTATTGATTCTAAAAACCAAAAAAACAAACAAACAAACAAACAAAATGTAATGGAGTTAGAAGAAAACACATCAGTGACACCAAATATTTGCTGCAGCTTTTCTCCCAGGCAGCACAGAAAGATAGGATGAAAAGTGCTATAGTGGAAAAGAACAGTGGATTGGGGAGGAGGAAGTCAGAGGACCTGGTTTCAAATCCTAACTCTATTATGACCTGTGTGACCTTGGCCAAATCCCTTAACTCCCCAGAGCCTCCGATCCTCATGTGAAAAATAAGGATAGTTTAGACTAGGTAGCTTCAAAGGTCCCTCAGACCTCTATGATCTCTGTTCCCAAATGGTGGCTACATCGGGACTGGGTTTGATTCCTGCTTCTAGAGCAAGTGTTCTTAATTTTTTGTGTGTGTCATGGACCCCTTTTGGCAGTTTGGTGATGTCTACGGACACTTTTTTTGAATCACATTTTCCAAATAATTTAAAGAAATATTACATTTCAATTTAAGGATGGTGAAAAAAAGATATAATTTATTTTTTCCATCTAAGTTCACAGATTCCTCCCTACCTCTTTACGAATTCTTGTTCTAGAGGAAGTGTCTTTTTGTGGAGTAAAAGGTAGAGGAGTGGGGTTAGTTGGAGGAAAAGGTGGTTAACACTCCTGCCAGGATGGCTTCAGATAAACCTGGCATGATTTATATTAATTGGTGCAGAATGAAGTGAACACAATCAGGAGGACTTTGTATATAGCAATAGCAGTATTGTAACAATGATCAACTAGGAAAGACCTAGCTCCACTGAGCAAAACAATAATCCAAGGCAATTCCAAAGGACTTAAGATGAAAAATGCTAGCCATCTCCAGAGAGAGAACTGATGAACTCAGTGCAAATTGAAATAATTTTTTTCCACTTTCTCTTTCTTGCCTTTTTTTTGCAATATAGCTAATTGTTTTACATATATAATTGGTATCATATTGCTTGCCTTCTCATTGGGTAGGGGAGGGAGGGGAAGAATTTGGAACTCAACATTTTTCAAAAAATATTAAAAAAAACAATAAATAAAAAGGAAAAAATAAAACCACTTTTTTCCAGCAAATCTTCCTTCTCATGCCTGTAAATGAGTAGTTGTGGTAGCAACAACAACATATTTATGCAGATCTTAAAGGTTTGCAAAGCATTTTACACATATTCTCTCATTTGAGCCTCATAATGCTCTGTTGAGGTAGGTACTATAGGTTTTATTCTCTCCATCTTATAGATGAGGAAACTGAGGTTCAGAAAATTTGAAGTGACTTGCCGAAGGACAGACAACTAGCAGATGGCAGAGGTCAGACAAATCTTGGTCTTTCTGACTTCGGAATGTAACACTGTGTCTACCTGCCATGATTCCTTCCTGTATGTTTGTGTTTGTTGGGAGTGAGGTGGAGCAAATAGTATTTAGAAATACAGAATGAAAAGTGGTAAAATGAGCACATAAACAATTGGTTCTGGTCATTGCATAGTGGGGAAAAACATAAAGGCAGAGCTTCTATTATTGTTTAATCAATTAATAATGTCTAACTCTTCATGACCCCATTTGGGGTTTTCTTGGCAAAGATAACTGAATGGTTTACCACTTCCTTTTCCTGCTCATTCTGCAGACAAGGAAATTGAGGTAAACAGGGTGAAGTGACTTGCCCAGGATCACACAGCTTGTGTCTGAGACCAGATTTGAAATAAGGTCCTCCATACTCCAGGTCTGGTATTCTATCCACTGTACTTATTAGCTGTCCCATTGAAGGGAGAGGACATGGGTCCAAATCACAGCTCCTCTACTTATTAGCCAAGACTTTATTTCTCTAGACTTCAAAGCCTTAGAGGCTTTAACCTGTAAAATAAGGAGCTTAGGCTAAATTTTCTTTAAAGTCCTTTTTAATCTCCAAATTCTTTAGTCATATACTGTTGTTCCTCATTATGGTATGGAGATCACCCTGGGTTCTCAAAGTTTATACACAGAACGTAAGCTCAGGTAGGCACTACCAAAATGGAAGAATTTCCTGTATGGAATCAGAGTCATACTCCTTGTCTGCCACTAAGGATCAGTCTAGGTTAGAATAGAGATGGTCATCATTAGAAGACTAGCTCTAGGTGATGATTTTTTGGACCACAAGAATTCTTGAACCTGTCATGAAGAGTTATGAAGAGGTCAGTAGAGATAGTCCCCATGTCTTTTGAAGTGTTGAAATATTCATAGCATATTTATATTTGTATACTTTCATGGGCTTGAGCTATAGAGAGCAGCCAAGCACTCAGAGGGTTGTTGGAAAGGACAGGGGAACAGAAGAACTATCTCAGTTCTCAGCTAATGGGAATGGTCCTAGACTTTGAGTTACAAGGACCAGCAATTAAATCCTGGACCTCAGTTTCCTCATTTATACAATGGGGGTGTTATAAGGACTTACTTCACAGTGTTGTAAGAATTGAATGAGAAAACATCAGCAAAACATTTTGCAAGCCTCAAAAATCCTATGTAAGTGTTAATTAAGATAAACTGCATCCTGCTCCCATTCCCCAAAAGCAAACCAATAACAATATCTCCTGTGTGTCTATCCCTTACTTGTCAAGAACTTGTCTAGAGGCAGCTAGTTAATGCAATGGATAGAGTGCTGGATCTAGCTTCCAGGAAGCTGTTGTTGTTCAGGCATGTCCAGCTTTTCATGACTCCATGGACCACAGCACGCCAATATTTTCCATGGGTTTTCTTGGCAAAGATACTGGAGTGGTTTGTCATTTCTTTCTCCAGTGGATTAAGGCAAATAGAGGTTAAGTGATTTGACCAGGGACATAGCCAGTAAGTGTCTGAAGCTGAATTTGAACTCAGATCTTCCTGACCTCAGGTACCCTATTCACTGAGCCACCCAGTTGTCTCCAGTATCAAGAAGACTTTTAGTTCAATCCAGCCTCACATCCTTATTAGCTGTGTGACTCCAGAAAAGTCATTTAACCTCTGTTTTCTCAACTGCAAAATGGAGATAATAATTGCACTTCTCTCTCAGAGTTGTTGTGAGGATCAAATGAGAAAATATTTATAAATTATTTAGGATGGTGTCAGGCACACAGCAGGAGTTTAATAAATATTTATTTGCTTCCTTATTGAATAATAATCAGATAAGGCTTTAACATTTAAAAATAGATTCGTATGTATTTTGTTAAATATTTCCCAATTACATGTGAAAGTATTTTTTAACAATCATTTAAAAAATTTTGAATTTCACATTCTCTCCTGCCTGCCTGCCCCACACTCTAACTTGAGAGGGCAAGCAATTTTATATCAATTATATATAAGAAGCCATGCAAAACACATTTTTATATTAGCCATGTTGCAAAAGACATAGACAGAAAATCAAACAAGAAAAACAAAGTTTAAAAAAGTATGCCTCAATCTGCATTCAGAATTCATCAGTTTTTCTGTAGCATTTTTCATCATAGATCATTTGGACTTGTTTTGGATCATTCTTACAATATTGCTAATACTATATATAGTGTTTTTCTGATTCTCTCACTTTACTTTGTATGAGTTTATGTAAGTTTTCCCAGGTTTTTCTGAAACTATTCTACATGCAATTTTTTATAGCATAATGATATTCCAACACAATTGTGTACAACAACTTATTTATCCATTCCCCAAATGATGGACATCTCCTCAATTTCCAGTTCTTTATTACCACAAAAAGAGGTGCTATAAATATTTTTGTATGAATAGATCATTTCCTCTTTTCTTTGTTCTCTTTGGGGTATAGACCTACTAGTAGTATTGCTGGATCAAAGACTATACATATTTTTTATAGCTTTTTGGGTAGAGTTCCAAATTGTTCTCCAGAATAGTTGGACCAGTTCACAACTCTACCAAGAATTCCTTAGTGTTCCAATTTTTCCACATACCTTCTAGTACTTGTCATTTAATTTTTTGTCATGTTAACCAATTTGATAGGCATGATGTGGTATCTCAGTTATTTCAATTCACGGTTCTCTAATCAGTAGGGATTTAGGGCATTTTTATGTGACTATTGATAACTTTAATTTCTTCTTCTGAAAACTACCCATTCATATCATTTGATCATTTACCAACTGGGGAATAGCTATTATTTTTATAAATTTGGCTCAGTTACCTATACATTTGAGAAATACAGCCTTTATCAGGGAAACTTGCTATAAAACTTTTTTCCAGTTTCTTGTTTTCCTTCTAATTTTGGCTTCATTCATTTTGTTTGAGCAAAAGCTTTTTAATTCATAAAGTTTATTACCAAATAAGAGATAGAAAAGTAAAATAATTTTGATTACATGACTTAAAAAAACAAAACAAACTCATCTCTAATTAGGTCATAAACTCTTCCTTGATCTACAGATCTGACAAGCACATATTCCCATGCTCCCCTAATTTACTTGTGATATCACCCTTCATGTCTATGCCATTTATCCATTTTGTCTTTTTCTTAGTATATTATGTAAATGTTGGCCTATGCTTAGTTTCTGCCAAACTGCTTTCCAGTTTCCCCAGCAATTTTTGTCACACGGTGAGTTCTTGCCTCAAAGTGAATCTTTGGGTCTATCAAACTCAGGATTACTGTGGTTATTTACTACTGTATATTCCGCTGATTCACCGAACTATTTCTTAGCCATTACAAGACTGTTTTGATGATTACCACTTTGTAATATATTTTGAAAGCTAATACTGCTAGACTGCTTCCCCACCTCACCCCTTTTTTTTCATTGATTCCCTAGCTATTCTTGACTTTTTCATCTTCCATATGAGTTTTATTGTTTTTTTCTACCTCCTTAAAATAATTCTTTTGTACTTTGACTGGATGGCACTGAATAAGTAAATTAATTTAGGTAAAATTGTTATTCTATTCTACTGACTTGTTCTACCCATGAACAATTAATATTTCTCCATTTGTTTAGATGTCTTTATTTTTGTGAAAAAGGTTTTATAATTGTGTTCATATAATCTCTAGGTTTATCTGGGCAGGTTGACACAAGTATTTTATATTGTCTACAGTTATTTTAAAAGATATTTCTCTGTCTCTTGCTGCTGGGTTTTGTTAGTAATGTATAGAAAAGCTGATGATTTATGTGGGTTTATTTTATATCCTGAAACTTGGTGAAGTTGTTAATTAGGGTTCTCAGAGTATACTGTTATATCTGCAGAGGGATAGTTTTGTTTCCTCACTACCTATTTCTTCATTCCTTCAATTTCTTATTCTTGTCTTATTGTCATAGCTAGCATTTTTAGTACAATAATGAATAATAGTGGTGATAGTGGACATCCTTCCTTCACCCTCAATCTTATTGGAAAGGCTTCAAGTTTATCTCTATTTCAGACAATGTCCAGAAACTGCTTATCATTTTAAGAAAGACTCTACTGATTCCTATTTTTCCTAGATTTTTTTTCTCCTTGCTGCCCCTCCTTGCCTAGCATTTTTTAATAGAAATGAGCATTGTATTTTGTCAAAGATTGTTTCTGCATTTATTGATACAATCATGATTTTTGTTGTTTTGTTATTGATGTAGTAAATTCTGCTTTTTCCCCCTGATATTGAACCAGTCTTGAATTACTAGTATAAATCTCACCTGGTTATAATGTATAATCTTTGTGATATATTGCTATAATTTCATTGCTAGTATTTCCTCTTATGTTAATCTGGGCAAATTTATAATTTTGTAAATATTCATCTATTTCACTTAAATTGTCAGTTTTACTGACATATAATTGGTTTAAACAACTCCTAATAATTGCTTTAATTTCATCTTCATTAATGGTGCATTCATCCTTTTAATTTTTGATACTAGTAATTTGATTTTCTTCTTTTATTTAAATTAACTGAAGTGTTATCTATTTTATTGTCCTCCCTCCCCACAAAACAAGCTCCTAGTTTTATTGATTAGTCCAATGGTTTTTAATTTCAGTTTTATTAATCTCTCCTTGAATTTCAGGATACCCGCCTGGTATTTAAGTGAGAATTTTTAATTTGTTCTTTTTCTAATTTATTTTTAGTTTCATGTTTAATTCATTGATCTGTTCTCTCTCTTTTATTGATGTATATGTTTTTAAAAAATAGATTTTCCCCCAAGTACTACTCTGTGGGTAGCATCCCATAAATTTTGGAATGTTGTTCATTGTTGTCATTCTCTTTAACAAAGTTATTAATTGTTTATGATTTGTTCTTTGATCTAATGATTCTTTAGGATTGGATTATTGAATTTCCAATTAACAACCCTTACCTTCCATCTTAGAATCAACACTGTGTAGGCAGAAGAGAGTTAAAGGCTAGGCAATGGGGTTTAAGTGCCCAGAGTCACACAGCTAGAAAGTGTCTGAGGCCAGATTTGAATCCAGAACCTCCTGTCTCTAGTCCTGGCTCTTAATCTACTGAGCCACCAAGCTGCCCCTTCTAACTATCTTTTAAGTTATGCTTAGCCCTTTTTTAGGTGTAATTTTATTGCATTATAGTTTGAAAGAATGAATTTAATATTATTGCTTTCCTGCATTTGGTTGTGAGATTTTTATGCCTTAATGCATTGTCAATTTTTGTAAATGTGCCAAGTACACTTTAGACAAATTTATACTCCTTTCTATTTTGTAATAGGGGAATTTGGAAAGATGTAATAAGGGGATTTGGGGAGTGTAATAGGGAAATCTTCAGGATGTAATATGAGGCTGAAGCTAGGGGTAATAACTGATAGTATCAGAGAATAAGACAAGGCAAGGGACCCAAGGCTGGAGGTAATCAAGGGAATAGACTAGGTAGTAGGTAAGTTAAGGCAATATAGTGGATGAGGAAGGTTCAATGATGAAGGATGGTAGTTGAGGTGGTAGAAGAAATAAGGGTATGTCTGAGTTTAGGGAGTACTGAGTTTAGGGAGTACACTGAGGTAACAAGGGTTGCAAGGGAGAGGATGAATTAATCTAGGCAGGCAAACAGCAGCAGGGAAATACAGAATGGGACTTAGGTTAAAGACAAACACTGAAAGGAAATAGTATGATCCCTTCAAGTAATAAGGACTCTTTACAGAGCCAAGTTAGAGTCAGCCAAGACAGCATGAAACTGACTTCAGGCTTTAGTCAGTTTCGCAGGAAGGGACCAGTATTAAAGTTATACTTCCTTCAAAATGGATACCCTCAGCTTCCCCAAACTGCAGAGAGTATGTTGTTCCTCTCTCTCTTTCTCCCTCTCTTACTAAGTAACTAATGAAGTAGCCAAAGGTCTTGTTTAAACACAAAAGGGTTTATTATCTTCTAGGATAGATTGGTAGGGTAGAGGATTAAGGAAGCCCTAAGAGCCACTTAGAGAAACCTCAGGTGGGGGAAGGGAGGCAGGAATGTGAGACTGAGAAAGGACCTGCCTTTTCTCAGCCCTCCAGGTGATTTTGAAATCAAAAGGGGTTAGGAAGTTGGATACAAAGATTCAATAAATAATTTGTTGCAAGGGTAAGACTAACTATCACAGATTTGAACTAACTCTCAGATCCAATCTCCTATTCACTCTTCTCAGACATTCAGGTAGCGGAAATGAAGGTAGTAATAAGGTAGGGTAGGAAGATTCAAAGGATTTAGCTAACTTAACAAATCTTCAAAGAAACTGCAAATCTAGGCCAGGTTTCAATCTTCAGAAGGAACTCAGCTGGACCCTGGTTCCCTGCACAAGTTCCCAGGACCAACTGAACTTTTCCCAAGATTCTAAAACCTTTTAACTGACATAAGAACTCTGCAAAAGCCTGCAAAACTGTTATGCCCTCCTCTCTGTATCACAATTCCCATTCAGGTTTCTCCAGAAGTCTATCATATTTAACTTTTCTATGATTCTATTGACTCCCTTCTTATTTGCTTTGTGATTAGATTTATCTAATTCCGAGAAGGGAAAGTTGAAGTCTCCCACTAGTATAGTTTTATTGTCTCTTTCCTCCTGTAATTAATTTCATTTTCCTTAAGAATTTGGATACTATGCTATTTGATACATATATGTTTAGTACTGATATTACTTTATTGTCCATGGTACTTTTAAAACAAAATGTAGTTTCCCTGCTTATCCCTTTTAATTAGGTCTATTTTTGTTTTTGCTTTTTTTTTTCTGAGCTCACAATTGCTAACCTTTCCTTTTTAAAAAAACTTCAATTGAAGCATAACAGATTTTGCTCCGTTTATTTATTTCAGTTTTGAGGCTGTCACTTGGTTTCAAGTGCTTTTCTTATAAACAACATATTATTGTATTATGGATTCTTTTGCATTCTACTATCTGCTTCCATTTTATGGGTGAGTTCATTCCACTTATTTTCACTGTTATGATTATTAGCTGTGCATTTCCCTCCATTCTGTTTTCTTCTATTTGTCCTTCTGTCTCTTTTTTTGTCTTGTACTTTCTTTGAAGTCTGTTTGCCCTTCCTTCCCCTCTTACTTCCCAGTTGGATAAGATAGATTTCTATTACCAGTTGAGCATGTTTATATACTTTCCTTCTTTGAGCCAATTTATATGTGAATGAAATTCAAGCACTCCCTCCCAGCCCACCATTTTATTCTCCCTTTCAAAAGTTCATTCTTGAATACTAGTTTTATGTGAGATAATTTCCTCCATTCTTTCTCTACTTTCCCTCTTCTCCTAGGGCATCTCTCTTTGTCAGCTGTCCATTTTTTTACATCACCCCAACATAATCCACTCACTTTTAGGATTTCTTTCTATGAAGAATCCTTTTGACTACCCTAATAATGATAAAATTCTTAGAAGTTACATGTATTATCTTCCCATATAGAAAGCTAATTAGTTTAAAATTATTAAATCCCTTATGATTTCTCTTTTATTATTATCTTTTTATGTTTCTGATGAGTCTTGTTTTTAAAAGTTAAATATGATATTTGGCTCTGGTCTTTTCATTAGGAATTCTTGAAAATCCTCTATTTCATCAAATATCCATTTTTTGTCTTGAAAGATTATACTCAGTTTTGCAGGGCAGGTTATTATTGGTTTTAATCCCAGTTCTTTTGCCTTTCGGGATAGCATATTTCAAGCCCTCTGCTCTTTTAAGATAGTAATTGCTAAATTGTGTATGATCCTGATGGTGGCTCCTTGGCAATTTAATCAGGCTGTTTGAAGTATTTTCTCTTTGACCTGGAAGCTCTGGAATTTGACTATAATATTTGCTATAATATTTCTAAGAGTTTTCATTTTGTGATCTTTTTCACTTAGTGATCAGGGGATTCTTTCAATTTCTATTTTACCTTCTGATTCTAGGAGCAGTTTTTCTTTTCTTGAAATATTATGTCTAGGCTTTCTTTGATCATACCTTTCAGGTAGTCCACAATTCTTGAATTATCTCTTCTTGATCTATTTTCTAGATCTGTGGTTTTTCCAATTAGATATTTCACATTGTCTTCTAATTTTCATTCTTTTTATTTCTTTTATTTCTTTTATTTTTTTTGGTGCCTCATAGAGTCATTAGCTTCCAAATGTCCATTTCTAATTTTTAAGGAATTATTTTCTTCAATAAGGCTTTGTGCCTCTTCCCCTCACCCCCTCCAGTTTGGCTACTTTTGTTTTTTAAGATGTTAAGTGCTTCAGTGCTTTTTTGTGCCTCTTTTACCAAATTGTTGTCTTTTCATAATTTCTTCTGTTGCTTTTATTTCTTTACCTAATTTTTCCTCTATCATTTTTATTTTTATTTTGAAAATCATTTTTTGACCCCTCTAGGAATTCTTGTTGGACTTGTGTCTAATTCACATTTTTTTCTTTGAGGCTTTACTTGTACTTGTCTTGATTTCAGTGAATTCTTCTGAGTTTACATCTTGATCTTCCCTGTTACTATAGTAGATTTTTATGGTTAGATTATTTTATTTATTGTTTGCTCAATTGCTACTCTATTTCTTCATTTTGAATTTTATGTCAAAATTTGGTTCTGTTCCTATGAACAGATGAGGGGAAGGGCACTGTTTTAAGCTTCAAACTTTTTCACTTGTTCTGGAGATTTAAAAGTTTTTGGTCCTTCAAATATAGTGTTATTTGGGAAGAAGTGTGGTCTCTACTTTCCTGGTCTGTATTCTGGTCCTTTCCCAGGAAAGGCCCTAAATCCTTGTAATTATAATAAATACTGTTCCTCAGGGGTCCTGTAATCTTGGGACTGAAAGTGATACTGTTCCTCAGAGTCCCTGATCTCTTGTCACAAAAAGTGATACTAACCCATAGGACTTCTGCTCTCTCTTGATGGAAAGTGCTTCTCTTAGGGGCAGTTATGTGGCTCAGTGGAAAGAATGCCAGGCCTAGGGCTAGGAGGTCCTGGGTTCAAATTTGTCCTTAGGCACTTCCTAATTATGTAATCATGGGCAAGTAACTTAAGCCTAATTGTCTAGCCCTTACCACTTTTCTGCCTTGGAAATGATTCTTAGTAATGATTCTAAGACAGAAGGTAAGGGTTAAAGAAAAAGTGCTTTTATCCATCCTTAAACTATTCGCTCAGAAGTGGGTATAGGCAATGGAACTGTGAAGCAGTGCCTGGTCCTATTTCTCAAGCTAGCATAATCTTTTTCTGACAAGTTATCAGTTCTCCTTACCATCTCTGTCTTGAGAACTACTGAAGCTGCTTTCTATCACTGCCAGCTGGTCCTACTATGGGTCTTCAGGTCAGCCTCCACACTATTAAAGATTTTTCTTTCTGACCTCCTAAATTGTTTTGGGTTGGAAGCGTGTCTTAGTCTGGTCCCTTGTTATCTCTGCCACTCTAGAATTTGACTTAAAGCATTATTTTAAAGTTGTATGGAGGGGAATATTTGGAAGATTCAGTTGCTCTCTCTATTACATTCTTGGCTCTGCCCCTAAAGTCTCTCAGATAAGGCTTTCAAGATTGTCAAAGACATTTTGGTTCTATAATGTATTCTGTGATTGACCAATCAATATACATGTCTTAGCAAAGAAAATATGATATGGTTACCAGCACATGATATGGTTTTCCTAGAGCAGGTATTATTAATCTTTTTGTGTGTCATGGAAGTATTTGGCAATCTGGTGAAGTCTATAGGTTTCCAATGTACAAATCATGTTTTCAAATGTATAAAACAAATACATAGAATTTAAAAATAATTCTATTGAAATTAAGATGTCATTTATTTATTTATTTGTTTGTTTTACCTAGCCAAGTCTATGACCTCCTTGAAATCTATCTTGCAACATAGATAATATGAAAATGTTATGCATAATTGCACATATATATATCGAACTACTAGCTTTTTCTAGGATGGGAGAGGGGAGGGAGGGAGAGAATTTGGACCTTAAAATTAAAAAAAAATGAATGTTAAATTTTTTTCTTACATATTATTGAGAAAAAATAAAATTAAAATCAAATAACCTCAGCCCCCAATCATCAAATATTGGAACCGGAAAATTCCAATTTGGAAAGCATCTAGTCCAATGCCTTTATTTCATATATGTTTAATTTGGAGGCTAGAAAGATAAAATGACTTGACCAAGGTTAGCCACTAGTTTGAGGCAAAACTGGTACTGAAACTCAGGTTTCCTAACTTCCAATCCAAAGCAAAGCAGGAAGATTTGGCAGACTGATATTTTCCTCTTTTTTTTTTTTTTTTTTTTTTTTTTTGGTATTGGTTCCAAATCACAGTCTGGTCCTATTTCTCCAGCTGCTAAGTGGAGAAAGTGAAAACTGAGTGAGGTTTCATATACCAAAGTCAATGCTTGAAGTGGCCCTCTGGGAAAAAAGGAAGAAAACAGATTGGTGTCTTTGCACTACCATTTCCAAATAGCAAGTCTATTGAAGAGGAAACATTCTGCCTTTGGACGTCATCCATTAGCTCAACTGGTGGGAATGTGAGACATTGGAAGTCTGATCCAATTCTTTACTATTGTAGTATTGCCTTATGTGACCCTGGATTGTTTAGATTGAGACCATATCCTTTGTGATATTGATGATCAGGATAACCAACTATTGTGGATTTAGGCAGTTGTTATAAGAAGCTGATAACTGTCCTCTGTTTTAAGAGGGACAGAACCAGACAAGGTGGGCGTAAATTCAAGGAAAGGAATCATATATTAGAAAAAGAGAGACTCTGATTTAAGCATCATTGTATAGTGCAAGTGACTACTAAGAGTATGGCTGTAGGATCTTGTCTCTTGAGACTTATTTATGGCAACTTTCCCTTAGAAGCAGGAGGTTGGACTAAATGATCTTTTGATATCTCTTTTAGAGGTAAAAATAAATAATTGTACATGAATTTTTTACCCTGTAATGCCACAAACAAAAAGGAATCATGGTATCATGATTAGGGTCTCAGTAACAAAAAGTAGCACAGCATCACTCTTAGAGTATCCCTTCTTTTTTTTCTCATTTATTAATTCTTTAAAAACATTTTAATTTAATTAATTAATTTAGAATATTTTCCCATGGTTACATGCTTCATGTTCTCTTACTCCTTCTCCCCTCTCCCAGAGCCAATGAGTATTTCCACTGTGTTTAACACGTATCATTGTTCAAAAACTATTTCCATGGTATTCATATTTGCAGTAGAGCAATTCTTTAACATCAAAAACTCAATCATATCCCATCGAGCCATATGCTTCAATCATATGTTTTTCTTCTGTGTTTCTACTACCACAATTCTTTCTCTGGATGTCGATAGTATTCTTTCTCATAAGTCCCTCAAAATTGTCCTAGGTCATTGCATTGCTGCTAGTAGAAAAGTCCAGTATATTCAATTTTGCCACAGTGTGTCAGTCTCTGTATACAATGTTCTGGTTCTGCTCCTTTCACTCTGCATCAATTCCTGGAGGTTGTTCCAGTTCACATAGAATTCCTCCAGTTCATTATTCCTTTCAGCACAATAGTATTCCATCACAATCAGATACCACAGTTTATTCAGTCATTCTCCAATTGATGGACACCCCCTCATTTTCCAATTTTTTGCCACCACAAAGAGTGTGGCTATGAATATATTTGTACATGTATTTTCCCCTTTTGTCTCTTTGGGGTACAAACCCAGCAGTGGTATGTCTGGATCAAATAGCAGGCAGTTTTTTTTCTTTAATTTTTAAAATTAAGTTTATTTATTTAATTAGTTTAGAATATTTTCCCATGGTTACATTATCCATTTCTTTCCCTCCCCTCCCAACCCTCTCCCATTGCCAATGAACAATTCCACTGGGCTTTACATGTGTCATTGATCAAGACCTATTTCCATATTTTTAATATTTGCACTAGGGTGATTGTTTAGAGTCTACATCCCCAATCATATCCCAATTGAACCATGTGATCAAGCAGTTGTTTTTCTTCTGTGTTCCTACTCCCACAGTTCTTTCTCTGGATGTGCATAGCATTCTTTACCATAAGTCCCTCAGAATTGTCTTGGCTTTTTAGATTGCTGCTCGTAGGGAAGTCCATTATATTCGATTGTGCCACAGTATATCCGTCTCTGTGAATAACGAATAATTCTACTCCTTTGCTCTGCATCAATTCCTGGAGTTTGTTCATATGGAATTCCTCCAGTTCATTATTCCTTTTAGCACAATAGTATTCCATCACCAACAGATACCACAATTTGTTCAGTCATTCTCCAATTGAAGGGCATCCCCTTGTTTTCCAATTTTTTGCTACCACAAAGAGTGTAGCTATGAATATTTTTATACAAGTCTTTTTCCTTATGATCTCTTTGGGGGTATAAACCCAACAGTGGTATGGCTGGATCAAAGGGCAGGCGGTCTCTTTAAAGCCTTTTGGGAATAGTTCCAAATTGCCTTCCAGAATGGTTGGATCCATTCACAACTCCACCAGCAATGCATTAGTGTTCCAATTTTGCCACATCCCCTCCAATATTTATTACTTTCCTTTGCTGTCATATTGGCCAATCTGCTAAGTGTGAGGTGGTACCTCAGAGTTGTTTTGATTTGCATTTCTCTAATTATTAGAGATTTAGAACACATTTTCATGTGCTTATGGATAGTTTTGATTTCTTTATCTGAAAACTGCCTATTCATGTCCTTTGCCCATTTATTAGAGACTCACTTCTGATACCTAATTGGCTATGACTCTTAGCCCCATTTTAGTCACTTAGCCTTTTAGGGATCAAGGCAGAATTCTAACACTGGAAATTGCAGAGATGATTCTAATTGCTAGTTGTGTTTGTTTTTCATTTTTGAAGAGGACCAATATCATGAGAGTGATGTCTTGTCATGTGCATGCCTTGGATTTAAATGAGGCAGTTGCACAAAGTTGTCAGCCACTCTTCCAGAGTCATCAAATTCCAATGGCAGTAGAAAAGTCAAGATGACTGGTGATAGCCCAGATACATTGGATGACATTGGCTTCTCCAATATCTGATCAAACACCAAGCAGATCAAATACTCCGCAGTGCCTACTTCAGTTGTCTTCATGGCCATTGGAACAAATTGTTCTCATTCACCCATTACATTGGGGGAAGTCTGCATATGCTTAGGGTAGGCATCCCCCTAACTAAGCAACTGGTTTGATGCCTGTCAGTTACCATCTACCTGGTTTAACCTGTTTGCTGAGATGGTTTGACCAGAATATGGATGCTATGTTATGCATGTTACAGTTTCTTGGAGCCACAGGAGAGAGTTGAGTGAAAGAAGGACACCAATGGTGGATGTAGGGTGCTTCTGGTGGACTAGCATCTCTTGTTTGAGGGTTAACCTCCAGTAGAGAAAGCTCCATACCAATGAAATTACAGGTCTCATCCCTATCCTGATGCTATAAACAAAGGATTGTGACTGCAATAAATCAGACTTTCAACAAACATTTCTTAAACTCCTGACATGTGCCAAGTTCTGTACTTGTGCTGGGTTTACAAAGTCAATAGTTAAACTGCCCTTCCTCCTCTCAAGAAGCTTACATCATCTCAGGGAAAACTTTCCTGAAGCAAACACCTACACAAGAATAGGTACACATAATAAATTGGCCTTCAGTAAATCTCTGTAGATTGCTAAGGAGCATTAAGGACTGAGAATCATAGAAGTATACTATTTGCAGAGGTTGTGGGCACTTCTTTAAAGACTTAGAACTATGGAATGCTTAGCAAATTTGCAAAAGAGCTGTAATGATTTCCTGCATATTGTTTTAATTTTTATTAATTTGTGTTGCCAAATCAATAATTTTTAAAGAAACTTTTAAGGAACAGATAGTTGTCTTTCTGGGACAGCTTGAGAATATGAGTCCATTGAAAGCTGTTTCTTTCCCTAAGTGTGGAGGGCCAGTCAGATTGTGGTGCTCAAAGGTCAGCATAGGATTCCAGGTCGAGGGATGTAAGAACAGGAAAGGAATCACACATACCTCTGTGTGCCTGAGCTCCCTGTGATCCCCAAAGAGGATGTGGCTCTGGATAGGGAACAAAAGGATCAAGAGACCAACCTGGAAGTCTGCAGTGAAAATAGCTCTGCCTAAATTCTTCTCTGTTTTCTCACTCTAGAACTCACTTGCTGTGTTCTGAAAACCAAGGTGAAGGTCAGTCACCATAGACATATATGAGCTATATGAGCTCTCCTCATCTCCAGGAAGTCCTCAGGGGTCCCTTTCCAGACACAGAGGGAAGAATCCAAGTTTTTAGTTCTAAGAGAATCAAGGGAGGATGTGAGATTGTGAGAGGAAGCTTTTATTCTTTTCTAATTCTACTTGTGATCTTGCTGGATGAATTAGATGTACATATGCTTCTGTTTTGGTTCACATTGTTATATATATATACACTCACATATATATATAGTGGATGTTTTTTATATATATAATGTGGATGTTTTATATATTATATATATATATGTAATGTGGATACACCCACACACATCTATATATAAACACATATTGAAAGAGTGCCATTATATTGGTGTTTCAATCAAGATATATGTGATTGCTATGAGTTTCAGAAACAAAAATATTAAAAAGCTTTTATCGTAACAAAAATATTTTTGACAAAAGGTTAAGATAATTCAGAAGATAACTTTGTGGTTATATCCTGATTAATCTGAATAATTAATTCTTCTTATGTAATTGCTTTTTTTAATTTTTGTATTCACACTGAAGATTTCCACTGGGTTGGAACTAATTACCTTATTTTATTACATGATTATAATTTCAAATAGTGCAAATTCGAATATGTGTGACCTCTTCAGAGGATTCATTACTTGCACTAATAGGGACCTAGTTTTATTTTCTTCATCTCTTAATTTTTTTATAAATGACTTCTCTTTCTTCAAAGTTTATTATTCTGCTCACATACTTATTTTCTTTTTAGATGCTGTTTTTTTTGTTGGGGTTCAGTCACTTTCAGTCATGTCCATCTCTTCATGGTCTCATTTGGGAATTTTTGGGTAATGATAGTAGAGTTGTTTGCCATTTCCTTCTCTAGCTCATTTTAAAGATGAGGAAATTGAGGCAAATAGGGTTAAGTGACTTCCCCAGGGTCACATAGCTAATATGTGTCTGAGGATAGATTTGAACTCAGGAAGATGAGTTTTCTTGACTTCAGACCTCCTGGCACTCTATCTACTATGCTGCCAGTGCTCAATTATTAATAGTCTTTCCTTCCTTTCTTTCTTCCCTCCAATATTCCTTTCAGAAAGGTATTGAAAAGATAGACTTTGCCTTTAAAAAAATAATATGCTATGTCACTAATAGCCGAAAATGTATTACCCTTTAAGTCTGATCTAGATTTCTCCAAAATTTCTGTCAAAACTCAAATGAGTCTTTGAAAAACCCCCTCCTAGGAACAGAAGATGATAAAACTGTTGGTTGCTATGCTGAAGCTCCTGTGAGTGTTTATAGCCATTCTCAAAAGGTGGAATGATAAAATATCCTTTAACATATACCTCATCAATCATCTTCAAAAGTTTTCTGGGTCTATATGGTAGCACACATTCCACATGTAAATTGTGATACCCAAAGGATTAAAAAAAATAAAGGAACACAGATTTAGAACTGGAAAAGACCTTGGAGGCCATTGAATTAAACCACCTTATTTTTCATATGAGGAAAACTAAGACCTAAAGACTTTCTTGCCCTTTCTATCCAGTGAGTTGCCAAATTTGATCAAAGCTTTTTCTACAACCTCCATTATCACCATCACATTTTCTCCACTCAGTCAGCTACCATCATAGGTTTTTCTCTTCTTCTGGGGCTGAACATGTGGCAGCCACTCACAGAGGATTCCAGTGCTCAATGATGACAGACACTTGAACCTGCTCCATTTTCCAACCTGAATGCGTACTTTAGGCAGGTTGGTGACCCTCAGCTCCTAATGGCTTACCTTATTGGCATGGAATTTGAACTAATGAACTTTAGCAGTACCCCATCCTCAGTCTCCTAAAAGTGGCAGGTATTATGGACACATACCTCCATGCTTGGCTCATGTCTGCCTCTCATGCCTTCCTTCTGGGTTCTCCCCTAAGCTTCACCCAGATTGACACAAACTTCCACGACCCAAAGAAAGTTTAAGAATTCTACTCTAAAGGCTCTCCATTGCGTGTAGGGCAAAGTATAAATTCCTTTGGTATTTAAAGACATTTGCAAACTGGCTCTATCCTATTTTTCCAGATTTATTCCATATTAATCTTCATTCATTTCTCTTGTTCAGACATTTCAATTGTGTCTAACTCTTTTTGAACCCCATTTGGGTTTTTAAATGTTTTATCTTTATTTTATTTTAATAACAAATTTCTACAAAAGTTTTCCAAAATTATATGATTCATGTTGTCTCCCTTCCTTTTTTCTTCCCTCCTCCCAGAGTCAACAGGCAATTCAATCCGGGTTATACATGTATTATCGTATAACATGTTTCTATATTATTCATTAATAACATTAATAATATCGATATTAATAATAACATTCTATATTAATCATTTTTGTAAGTATATAATAATTCATTTTTTGTAAGTGTAATCTTGTATAACCAAAACCCCAAATCATATACCCAAATAAACAAGTGATAAATGATATGTTTTCATCTGCATTCCCACTTCAACAGTACTCTCTCAGAGGTGGAGTCCCTCAGAATTGTCCTGGATTTGGGGTTTTCTTGGCAAAGATACTGGAGTGGTTTGCCATATTCTTCTCAAGTTCATTTTATAGATGAGGAAACAGAGGCAAGCAGGGTTAAGTGACTTGCCCTGGATCTCACAGTTATTAAATATCTGTTCTGGACCCAGATTCCCCCCAACTCCAGGCCTGGCTCTCTCTCTCCACTGAGTCATGTAGCAGCCTCTCAACAAGCATTTATTAAGCTCATATTATATACCGAGCATCATGGTAGGTACTAGAATTATAAAAACAAAAGTGAAAACAGTCTTTACTTTCATGGAACTTATTTTGTATGTATAATATGTAATTGATAAATACAGAATAAATAAAAATGCAAATACCCTGGGCAAGCTTAACTCCAGTTGCCTCGCTTTTTCCCCTCTTCTGCCTTGGAATTGATACTAAAATTGAATATTGATTCCAGGACAGAAGGTAAAAGTTTAAAAAATAAATGCTTGTTGAACTGAATTCAATTGCCCAAAGTCCTAAAGCAGACATAGAGTGTTAATGCACCCAATCTGGGATGTATCTTTTCCTTTGCCAAGATCACACAAGTAGTAAGTAGCAAATAGATAATCCACATTATAAATATGAAACTTCTGATTTTGTTCCTTCCTAAGACACAGGCAGGAGATTCCTCCATTTGGGGACCAAAGCATATACCTTTGTCATCTTCACTGTGTGTAACACTGTGTAACATATGGAACACTGCTGTGGTACAGGTTTTATTAAAAAAAAAACAAACACATGATATTTTCTTGTTTTGAATTAAGTTTTCCTTTGTTGTTCTGTGGGTTTCTCAGGCTTGAGAAAGAATATGTTTCTTTTCCTAGTCTGTACATTAAATAGCTCTTAAGAAACAGTGAGCATTTGACTACAGGTACATGAACAAAATGCAAAAATCTGGTTTTTTCTTCTTCCAGGCTGAGGCCAAAGGATATTCAAGGTCTCCAAAGTTCTCTTCTGCCTTGAGGAATGCACAGGTGACTGTGGCAGCAGCCATTTAAAGAGATGAATGGGCATATGGTTCTTTTTGGCACCATATACAAAAGTAATTAAAAATGTTTTAACATGCAGAACATCCCCAAACTGTAAAATATATTCTGGTGGAAGGAACATTTGCTGCCTATAAGAGTGACATAATCTCATTAATCTACAGCAGGGACTAATTGTATGGAATCCAACCAGTTGGCTGGACATATGTTGTAAGCTGGATTGCCCATTTGCTGGACCAGATCATAGTGAAGATGTCATATTTTACTTTGGGCATGAAACCCCAAACTGGAAGTGCTTAATATTTTTCAAGCTCTCTTTTGAAAGCTATAGGTTCTTGCAAGCCAAAATTCAACTTTTCCAAACCCTGAGAAAGAAATTTATAAAGAAAGCCCACAAAGGAAAGGGACAAAAGACTAGAGAAAAGAAGAGTCCCTGAGATTGGCCTCTGCTAATCTGAGAGAAGCTGAGTCATGTACAACCCATGACAGCCTTGCCAAGTCTTCTGAATCTCATACATATGCTAGCGCTATTTATTAATTGATTCTATATTTTATTTATTATGAATGAATTCCTGTATCATCAAGCCTCTGGGCATAGTACTTTTTTAAAATTTTTAACCCTTATCTGCTGCCTTCGCACTGATTCTAAGTATTGGTTCCAAGGTGGAAGAGCAGTAAGGGCTAAGCAATTGGGGTTAAATGACTTGGGTCATAGAGCTAGAAAGTGTCTGAGATCAGATTTGAACCCAGGACTTCCTGTACAAAGGCCTATCTCTTTATCTACTGAGCCGTCTAAGTGTTCTGGGGCATAACATTTGCTTTGCTACCTAGATGGATCCATAAGTTCCCTTCATCAATGCAGATTTTTATCCCTCCATGGTCTGCTGTGAGATGCAACCCCATAAACTTCTGTTAATTCTCAAAGATCTACTCAATGATCTAGAGGTATAGTTAAGGGGGCCAGGTATCTGATTTTCCCTGAATCATGCAGATCATTGAAGTATTAAATAAAAAAAGTATCAAATAAAAAAGTATTTTTAAAAAAGTCAATAAAAGTAGCATTAGAGATTGATATAGCAGCATTCTCCCAAAGAATTCTTAAGCTGTCTATAGGGTATGGAAGTGTAGTCTGAATAAAGGCTTTAGAGCTTAAAGAGACTTTAGGGGTCTTCTAGACTAGCCCTGGGCAGCTAGGTGGCAAAATGGATAGAATACTGGACCTTGAATCAGGAAGACTCATCTTCTTGAAGTCAAATCTGTTCTCAGACACTTACTAGCAATGTGACCCTGGGCAACTCATTTAACACCGCTTGCCTCAGTTTCCAGCTCTAAAACGATCCATTTCAATATCTTTGCCAAGAAAATCCCAAATAGGGTCAGAAAAAGTTAGGCAGACCCAAAAATGCCTGAACAACCAACCATCCTTTGGGTACCTTTGGCTGGAAACAGAGAAATGAGCCAGGGGGAGTTAACTGACTGCAAGTTCTGTGGTTTAAATAACTACCAAGACATTAGGCATGAAAGTGTCATGAAATGTATTTTAATCATTAAAACACATAATGCCTTGGTAATCTGTGTCTCATTTAGTGGTAGTAGTATTAATAATACTTAAAGACTCTAAAAGGAAAGCAACTTGAGTTATGAACAGTCACAGAGAACAGATCATTAAATGCGCCTTCCTCCCTTGGTGGACTACAGATGAGGAATATTGCATATGTTGTCTTGGCTGATTTTACTTAATTGTTTTCTTTGAGAAAGCTAGGTAGTGAATAAAGCACTGGATTTGGGGTTAAGAAGACTTCAGTTCAAGTTTTGCCTCATCCTCTTACTACCCATGTGACTAGGGGCAAGTCAATTAACCATTCCTTAGTTTTCTCAACTGTAAAATAGCACCTATCTCCCAAGATTGTTATGAGGATCAAATAAAATAATATCTGTAGGGGGTTTAGCTTAGTGACTGGTAGGCATTTAATAAATAGTTGTTTCCTTCCTCGGTTACAAGGAAAGTGCCCTGGTTGGGTGTGTATTCATATGTGGGGAAGAGATCAAGAAATGATTGTGGTATCAAAGCACAGGCATCAACAACAATTTTTTCATTTTAAAAAATGGGGCATTCAAACCCGGCCTCAGCCACTTCCCAGCTGTGTGACCCTGGGCAAGTCACTTGACTCCCATTGCCCACCCTTACCAATCTTCCACCTATGAGACAATACACCGAAGTACAAGGGTTTAAAAAAAAAATGGGGCAGTTGAACAAGATGGTTTCTCAGGTCCCTTCTATCTTGAAATCCGTGATGTTATGATATTCGTTTCATGTTTCAGAAGCTTGTTCACATTTTTTTACACGAAGCACAAGGTTTATCATGATTAACAAGGCAGAGGTGATAATAACTGCATATGTTTTTGTAGCACTTTACACAATATCATCTTATTTTTCCAACAACATAAAGAGGTAGGTACTACAAGCATCATTATACCCATTTAACAGATGAGGTAACTGAGGTTAAGAGAAATTCAATAATTCTCAGATCTTAGATCTATTTTCTAGATCAGCTATTTATTTATTTATTTATTTGTTTGTTTGTTGTTTGTTTATTTTGTGGAAAAAGCTAGGTTTCATTTTTACACATACTGCTCTTTACAAAGGACAAAGACCATAAGCTAAATTAGCAATATCTCCTTAGACTTTGACAGATTATAAAAATGTTTAAAATGTAATCATGTGAAAAATACTTTAGCGGCAACTACTAAAAATGTTTCTGATGTTGTACACAAATTCAGATTTTGTCAGTTATTTATTTCTATTATTTCTATTCCATATATTTCTCTTCTAGAAAATATTAGATCTATTTTCTAGGTCAACAAGATATTTCATATCTTCCTCTATTTTTTTGCTTTCATCGAAACCATTCTGGCAGGGGAAGTCTTCTCGTGCTTGGGGTAGATATTCCCCCAACTCGCTAATTGGTTTGAGTACTGCTGACTTCCCTCAACTTCGTTTTTAGTCCATCTGCTGAGATGGTTTTACTGGGGTCTGGCCACTACACATGGAACAGCTTCATGAAAAACACAGGTGGGAGTCGGGGGAAAAGTGGACACCAAAGGTGGATGAGCTGCCCTGAAAACGGCTCAGCAAGCCTGCACACCAGAGGGGCTAGTCTCCCTTCACACCCTCTACATTCTGATTCTCTGAGTAGCTTTGGGACAACGGACCCGTAGAAGTGCCACTGAAGGGTATCCTGATGGATAGAACAAGCAGCTTTTAGGTTCTCAGAAGCAAAGCCCCCTGTCCTCCTCGGCGCATGGAAGCTGCTTTTGAGGAGGGCGTATGTGGTCGGGACGGAGGAGGAGGGCTCACATTTTGTTTTAAAGCTGTCCAACACCACACCCCAGAGGTTAGACAGTCTCGTTAATAGTGTATCGGAAAGAAACACGAGATGAGGGCAATAAGTTGGAACTGTCACCTGGGTTTGACACCAAGGGAAAGAATTCTTCCGTAACAAGTCCCGATGTTTTCACGAGATTTTACACATTTACTTGTCTCCTTTGTAAGAAATCCTGCCAAGTCGGTGGACCGACTGGAGAAATAGGTGGATAACGGCTTTAAAGTGCCGACGGGTTCGAATAGCGTAGCTCTGCCTGTGTGTAGGATTTGTAAAACAAATGCCTGCTACCAGCAGGGTGTTGTAATTAAGATGATGCTGGACCAAGTGTGCAGAGTGAGGAGGTTTCCATTTAAAGATGTGCTGTCTCAACCTATGACCTAAATCTAAACTCCAGACAATAGCCGGTCCTGGCTTTGGAAAGAGAGTGGGTATTTGATTTCACTAATCCCTCCTCTTGTGGCAGGGTTGAATTTATTGAACTGAAACCAGACCTGTGAGACACATGACACTGGGACAGTAAATAGAACTTTCTCCATGAAGAATTTTATTCATTTAATTGACAGTCCCCAGAGAGTTTGCAGTTTATGAAGCAATAAACAACACAGAGAACTTCGAAATACACAGGATTCAGCCTACATAAACTATAAATAATCTTGATTCTTTTAGATAGAATGAAAATGTAACACAAAAGCATTTTAAAATGGTGAGGATTAAAGAAGTATTTTAAAGAGGAAATTGTGTATTCTGACACAGATGTACATGTCATAAAAAGAGATGAAGATTGGAATGTATGGGATGCACATTGATCTTGGAGACAAAAGATGTGAGTTCAGGTCACATTTCTGAAATTAACAACTCTTAACCTCTTTAAATCAGACTCAGTTTTTCTCATCTTCAGAATGGGAATAATAACACTCATACTACTTACCTCATAGGGTGATTGTGAAAAAATATGTTTTGTATACCTCAAAGTGCTGTATAAATACCATGTTATTATTATTGTTGTTTTGGGACAAGGGCTGTGACTTCATTGGCTTAGGAAACTCCCTTTTGCCAGATCAGCAGCTGCTCTGTAACTTAGAGTTTTAGGAAGCTGCCTGGGGCCCTGAGAGGTTAAATGATGTGATTATGGTTATATAGCCCAGGTAAATAGGATTGTAACCCACATCTTTCTGAGTGAGAAGCCAACTATCTACTCTAGCATTTCTCAAACTTTTTAGTTTTGAGATGCCTTTATACTCTTAAAAATTGTAAATTAAAAATATACCCAGGGGCAGCTGGCTAGCTCAGTGGATTGAGAGCCAGGCATAGAGACAGGAGATCTTAGGTTCAAATCTGGACTCAGATACTTCCTCTCTGTGTGACCCTGGGCAAGTCACTTAACCCCAGTTGCTTAGCCTTTACTGCCTTGGAACTGATAATTGGTATTGATTCTAAAACAGAAGGTAAGGCTTAAAAAAAAAATTGAAGAACCTGAAAAGCTTTTGTTTATGTGGGCCATATCTATTGATATCTATCAGATTGGAAATTAAAACAGATAATTTAAAAATATTTATCAATTCATTAAAAATAAAAACAACAAACCCATTACATATTAACACAAAAAAATTTTATGAAAATAACTATTTTTCAAAACAAAAAATAATGAGAGTAGCATTGTTTATATGTTTTAGCAAATTCTTTAAATATCTGGCTTAATAATAAATAATAAAATAAATAAAAAAATTTAAAATTTCATTGCTGTTTTTGCATTCAGTCTCTTGCAATATGTTGTTTTGAATGAAATATATGAAGAAAATCTGGCTTCATACAGATATGTAGCTAGGGAAGGCAGGAGTATTTACATAGATAAATGATTTCTTTGTATTATTATGAAAATAGTTTTGACCTTGAGGCTAAAAGTTTCAAGAATTCCATTCTACCTTTCATTGTTTTTACTATCAATTTTGATATCTGGTCCAGAATAACACAAAACTTCCAGGGAAGCATTGACTGATAAGTAATAGACTTGTGATTTTATCCATATAGTGACCTATCAGGTGAGGAAACTTTCTCTAACAATGAAGGTCCACACCCTCTCCAATTTATAGACATAGAGATTTGTCTAAAGTGGTGAAAAATTAAGTGACTTGCCCAGGGAAACACAGTGAGTGTCTAAACTGGGACTTCCTGGCTCCAAGACCTGCTCTCAATCTATTACATCATACTGTCTCTCTTACATTCATTGATACCAAGAAAAATGCTTTATATGAAGGCCATATAGAAAACCTTAAAGGAATTAAAGATTTTTAAGACTGACTTTAAAAATCCACTTTTTTATGGAAGAAGAAAAATGCTACCAGTCCATTCTGCTTGGGAAGAAAGCCTCTCAATCAAGAAGAAAAGCTAACTTGTCCCCAGGTCCATCATACCCATTATTGGCAGGGAAAGGAGGGTTAATCAAGATTTCAGACCCAAGGCCCCATACCTATATTGGCCTTTCTAGACCATGAGGGCCCCTGGTCCACTGCTGTTCTTTGCCTTTCATTTTTTGAGAGGACCAATGATATCACTAGAGTTATGTCTTTACTTACACATGTGAATTAGATTTAGTGAGGTAGAGTTACACCAAGTCGTCAGCCTCACTCTGGCTTCCAGATATATCAAAGTTCAGTGGCAAGATAAAAATCAGGATGACTGGTGACAACCCAGCATACACTGGATGACCTTGACCTCTTAGAGGTCTGAACAGGCTCTAAGTTCTCCACAGCGCCTGCTTTAGCTGCCTTCTTGATTGTTGGAAGAAATTGTTCTCATCTGCCCATTTCACCAGGGGAAGTCTTTACATACTTGGGATAGACACTCCCTCCCCAACTCACTGAAGGGTCTGGGGGCCTCAAACTGGGTTAGGCTGTCTGCTGAGATGATTTTTAACCAGAGTATGGCTGCTGCTTCTTAGAGCCGCAGGTGAGAGTTAAATGAGAGGAGGACACCAAAGGTGGGTGAGCAGCCCTGAAAAGTGCTTGGCAAGCCTTCCCACCAGAGGTGCTTGTTTAGAGGACCCTGAACACCCCATATATCTCTTGCCTATATCTACTTCCTAGATGCCCTAATGCAACAGTGGCTGGTGCCTTATTTTTGTTGTTAGGGTCAACTTTTTTATCCTTTGCCTTTCACTTCCTATTCTGACTTCTGTCCAGGCTGAGGGAGGGCTTTGGCCACTTTGGGGGACTGAAGAGAACTACAGGTGATTCTTTCCCAAATCTATTGGCCTCTTTCCTCTCTGCTCCACTCTAATCTGGCTTCTTGGGTAGGTTCCCTGAGCTTTGTGACACCTGGGTCAAAGCTAGTTTTGATTTTTCCTAAGGTATTCAACATTAGTTGTAGAAATGCACCAGCCACCAACTAAGATAGGAAATCAGAGTGGGAAGAAGTATTTTAGAGAGGTGAGGGAGAATGGAAGGAGGCGTGAGAGACATCCCTCTTATTCACTACTCACTATTCCTTCACTTGGCAGCTTTCCTTAGGGTCCCATAGTGGGAAGATCCTATAATGGTTCCTCTAAACTTTGACCAAGGCTTTATCCATTTAGTCATTTGGCCTATTTAGAGAAGTGGGTTCTAAAAAGATGTACCTGTCTGTGGCATTGGGTTAAAATAACTTGAAATGATATGTTTGTACCTCAAATTAAACAGCTCCTTTATGGATGATGAGGCAGATTGGAACTGAAGTCTTCTAATTCCAAATAGGCAGAATAATATTATGGATAGAGTGCTAGAACTGGAATAAAGAAGCTCTGGGAGCAGATCCCATGTTAAACACTAAACTGTGTGATCACTGGCAAGTCACTCGGCTTTTCTGTGTCTTCATTTTATAGATCAGGCTAAAAAGCCCAGAGGTATAAAAGATCCCTACCTCATAGGGTTGTTGTAAGGCTCCAGTAAGTGCTACTGAAAGATCACTTATTAATCTAACCATGAGTACTGCAGAAAGGGGAGTTGATATTTGTGTCCAGCAATTACTCTCATGCCACGGCCCCTTTGGTGAATTTCTCTAGCCTTCTGCACCCCACTTCATCTCTTTTATCCTGTGCCCAGGTTGAATCGTATCCTCTATGGAATTGTTATCTTTCCAAAGTCTATTTTGTTCCAGGTATCACTATGCAACCCAGTCCCTAACTAGACTTAGGCTTGTATAATTGCTCTGTGAGCAGAAAGCTCTCCCAGGGCTGCAATGGCAGGCTCTGCTGCTGCTATATTTGATTTCTGTAGGTCAACAAACAAACATTTGAAATTAAATAAGCCTGTTCGTCATGGCAGGTTTAGGTTGCTGGAATTAGCTTCTGTCTGCGGTGCCTTGATTCTTACAGCCCACACAGAGTGAGAAGGACTCTCCAGGAGCCCTCAAATGAACATAATTGCCCCCGAAGGACATTGGGATTTAGTGAGTACCAAGACCAAAGATGAGCTGCTTCTAAATTGGGAACACTGCCTGTTGCAGCATTGATCCCCAGCCTGATGCTACTCCCTGTGCTTGCTGAGTGATGGAGTTGGGATTACTTCCCCAACCTGCCCCTTGTTCCTGGTTCAGTGCTTTCCAACTACAGCTTGATATTTGACAGGAGGAAGTATGCTATAATGGAAAGAACATGTAATGGGAAGTAAGAAGACCTGGATTTGAATCCTGATACTACTATTTATTCCCTGTGTGGCCTTGGGTAAATCAATGACCTTCTCTGAACTTGAGTTTCCTCATCTGTAAAATAAGGATAACAATATTTAACACTTTCCACTAGTCATCGTTGTTGTAAAAATGAATAATAGTTTGTCAAAACATATTGAAAAGAGCATTACAATGTGATTATTGTTACCTCTATCTTACGGCTGATGATCAATCAACAAGCATTTATTAAGAGCACATCAGGTACCAGGTGCTGTACCAGATGCTGCAGACTGCTCTTCAAGTCATGTCTGACTCTTTGTGACCCCATTTGGGGTTTTCTTGGCAAAGGAACTAGAGTAGTTCAACATTTCCTTCTCTGGCTCATTTTGCAGATGAGAAAATGGAAGCAAACAGGATAAAATGACTTGCCTGGGGTCACACAGCTAAGAAGTGTCTGAAGCTGGATTTGAACTCATGACAAGTCTTCCTGATTCCAGGCTTGGCACTCTATTCCCTGAAGACAAAAATAAAGTGGTCCTTGCCCTCAAGGAGCTTATATTATTGGTGAAGGGATAAAAGGGATTCTGTAGATGGTGATCTTAGATCCAACTTGTTAATTTAGCAGATGGGGAGTTGCGGGTAGGAGGCATATCATTTAAAGAGCCTACTATGTGCCAGGCACCCTACTAAGTGATATTATCTCTTTAGAGTTTCACAACAAACTAGTGAGGCAGGTGCTATTATCATCCTCAATTAACAAATAAAGTACCTTAGGAAGAGGTTAAGTGACTTGCCCAGGGTCACACAATTAGTCTCTAAGGCTGGATTTAAACTCAGATCTTTCTGACTCCACACCACCACTGAGCTCTTTTCCTCAATGAGGAAATTGGGGCCCGGAGTTTAAGTAACTTGTCTATAGTAGAGTCACTTTGGTAAAACACATTTTGGAACCCAAGGCTCTCACTCCAAATCCAGTGCCCTTTCCACTATATTTCACTGCCTTTCAGAAAGCCACCAGGCATTCCTATCTGCCTTCATTTCTGTACTAGCATGGCTCCAGAGTGGAAAAAGTCAAGTCCCACCTGCAACATTTCAGTAGGAGACCCATTCGTCTGCCTGCGCAGCATTAGACTCGAGGGCTGAGTCAACAGTAGGCAAGGCAGGAAATAGGAGGGCACAAGCCGGAATGTAGGTCTCCCACTCTGGGAGCCCTTCATTCCACTCTGCCGGAATAAATGCTATGGGTTAAAAGAGAATTATACAAAATAAACATAAACAGTCACGTGAATATAAAAGGTAAAAAGTGAAATTTGAAGGTTGCAGGAAGCCAGATGGTTCGGTGGCAAACACTCAGCACGCAGTGTCACGAGACCAGGGTGTGAGTCTCTTCCGCTCTGTCACGTGATATCTGTTTGAAGCCGGGCCAATCCCTGACGCTCTCTGAGTCCTGACTTCCTCTTCTCCACCAACGGGGGTGATAATACCTGTGCCTTTGGGGTTTTGTGAGGATCAAACGATGGGTGTGGAAACCCTTTGTTATCATAAAGGATCTAGGCACATGCAAGTAATTATTATTATTACATGGTGTTTCCAGAGCAAGTCATTTTGATTTTTCTTTGATAACAGGCTAATAATGAGGCTTTATCTAAGTCATTTGGAAATGTATTAAACCTGGCTCCCCCATATCAGCAACCCAGATTGGTGTGCACTGAATCAAATATCTTTATTTTTTTTAAAACTCCTTTCTTCCATCGGAATCAATACTGTGTTTTGGTTCCAAGGTGGAAGAGCAGTAAGGGCTAGGCAATTGTGGGGGTTAAGTGACTTGCTCAGGGTCACACAGTTAGGAAGTAGCTGAGGTCGTATTTGAACCCAGAATCTCTCATCTCCAGGCCTGACACTACTCACCGATCCACTTAACTGCCCCTTATCAAACATATTTCAAAATACTAGTGAATAATTCACCCAATAAGAGCTTATTGAATGCAATGAAGCATTAAGGAGAGTAGAAAAAATCCTTAATTATTGAACATTTGGAAGAAATTATTGGAGAAAAATTGATGGTTTTGATTATGGGAAAATGAGAGATATCATAACAAAAAGCCAGGTATACAGAAAGCTTGGTATCCAAAACACCAAGAAAAGAACGAGATTTAGAAAAAAAAAATCTTTATGGAGTTTTGACAGAAATATGTCATCTAGCATTTAAAAGGAACAAAATACAAATTTACTAAAACAGTATCTATTTCCCAACAGATAGAAGATTAAAGTATAGGAATAGAAAATTCTCAAAGGAGGAAATACACATTGTCACTAACAATTTCAAAAATTGTTCAAACTTTCTAATTACCAGAGAAATTCAAATTAAAACAATTTTTAGGCAACTCCTTTCCCCCACATCTATTAAATTGGCAAAGAGTGTTAGAACAATAAGATTCTATCATGATGAAATTGTGGTGAAACAGGTGAGCTGTGAATTGGTAAAATGTTTCTGGAAAGCAATTGAGCAATACAAGAAAATTGTTATGAAAATTGAAAATTCTGACTCATGAGCCTACTGCTAAACCTTGTCTAGGATTCTATTAAAAAGGGAAAATACTTATCTTTCTAGAAATATTCTTAACTGTCTTACTCAGAATTGTAAAACAGAAGACGTTCCTAGTAACAATCTGTATGCCCAGTGATTCTGGAAAGGCTCAACAAATTGTAGTATATGAATGCAATTAACTATTACTGTATGAAGTGTTATAGCATTAAGAAGGCATGACCAGCACAATATACACAATAACTTTGATTGTGTCTATTAAAAACAACAGCAATAGAGCAACAAAATTTTTAAAAAATATATGGAAGAGCTCAGTCGGAGACATTCAAGCAAATGAGGCTTTAAAATTTTTGTTAAACTGCATTTTAAAAGAGGTTAGTAATAATTTAAATTTGTAGGTTTTGTATAACCTTTTGGTTTGTTCATTTAAATATTCTCATAGAGAGTTCCTAAGTTCAGAAAATTACAAATACAAAAAGTACAGAGATATTATAAATTCAAAGAATAAGATGTTTATAAAATGATGTTGGACAAAGAAAGAAGAAAAATACACATTGACCATGACCATACAAAAATTGCATCTGTAACAAAATTTTATTAGTTCACAGAAAGGAGGCATTGAAACCAAGTTTTTATTATTATTTCATCAATATTTACATGGTAAAATCAAACTATAGATTGGAGGTTATGATATTATTTAGATTGCATTCTTGCTTTTGTTTATTTGATTGTTGGCATTTGTTGACTTATTATCCAGTGTATAATTTTTATAAAACTAACTAAATGAATCACTTACACTTAAAAATTATCTTTAAGTATCTAGAGATGAAATATGGTTGAACTCTATTAAAACAAACTCCAAGAGATTGTGAAGATTCTTTGAATGAAATGGTGTTTGAAATAGGTTGACTATCACCTAGAATTTTGCAATTCCTTGTCATTGTGATTTTTGAAGTCATGGGACATATCCCATAGAGGGAGAGTAAAAATAATTCTATCGCTATCTGAATTGATTTAAACTAAATGAAAATTCAATCTGTACTTATAAAACAGGACAGAAGAAGATAAACCCCAAATAAGGGAAATGGTCTACAAAAAAATAGGAGAAAAAGGAAAGGGGAAAATGGCAAGAGGAAAAGAAAAAATTGAGGTTGGACTTTATTGAATCACAGATTCTCAAAGTTGGAAGAGACCTCACGGGCTGACCTGAGTGAGAACAAGAATGCCCTTGCGTATATATAACTATGTATAATAGTTATATGAATCCCTGTCATGATGCTTGAGATGGGATGATCTGCAAAGCTGGAGTATCTAGCATTTTAAGGTTTGCAGAGCTCTTTATTTCTCATTTCATCCACACCACAACCCTGAGAGATAGATACTGTTGTCTCCGGATAATATTTTACAGGTGAATAAATTGAGGCAGAAAGAGGTTAAGGGACTTGTCTGGGGTTACAGAGATAGTGAAGTGAGTTCTTGGCTTGAGATCCAGTACTCTATCCACTGAACCACCTAGCTGCCGATTCTTGCTTCCATTTCCTGGGTTTGTGAGCAGTTAAACATTTTGCTTTGTCCACATAAGAATAAAATGTTTGCATTTAATTTATATTAACATAAAAGGAGAGTATTTGTAGTTAAGAGTGAAGAATTTCAGAGGAACATAATAAAGATAGCACGCTGTACACAACTTTTCAAATCAATTTTCCATCATTGCCCTCTGGTGGCTAATCCTGGAAAATATATTTGCTACTTATAGAAGAGAAGAGGTATCTGAAATGAGAAAATGTAGTGATGCTTTTCCTGTGGGGGTTTCCCATTGTTCCTACTTGTAAAATTAAAGGCACAATTTTCTCGTTAGAAAGTTCTGTAGTCATAAGGGATATGTTACTTTTACATAAGTTTTGGGTAGTTTGTTCTTTACAGATTTTTGTTTGTCTTTTTTTGTTGTTATTGAAGAAAACATTTCAAAGCCAAACATTTTGCAGATTACCTCATTTCAAAAGCCACAAAAGTGATTTTGTGAAGATTCTTATTTGCTCTCTTAATCCAGAAATATTTAAGAAAAATTTTCCTGGAATAAACATGTCATTAACTTATATGTTGTTTTTTTTTCTTTTTAACTTGAGAGACTTCTAAATAGATATTATTCTCTGGTACGACTACCACTGGCCCGGTTTGGTTACGAAACCCTTTGGAAAATAATCGGTTTATACCAATATCTGGATATTCAGAAATCCAATAACTTTGGAAAGAAAATTGTTAACTTCTTATATCATATTCATTAACATCATTTTTTCTCTTCCACAAGAAGGAAATGCTGATTTTGCTGCCTGCTGCAAAACACACATGATGTTCTCTTGTAAGTTCAGTGATTTTTCATAATTGCTTTTATGTTAAACACAAAATCCAGCCTTGGCTACGTGTCTTGATGCTTTAGATGCGAGGATCTGCTATGCTGGAGTGTTTGCATAAATGGAATAAAGTAATGTCACCTCACACTTGGTTGATGGACCAGATCCCAGAAAACATTGATGTGTGTTAAACCAGAGGGAGATCTTCAGCGGGGTACCACCAAGCTGGGATCTTGGCCCTGTTCTGCTTAACATTTTGGCCATGATGGCTTAGGTGGTATGTCGATGATACAAAGCTGGAAAGGAAAGCTAATTTATGGAATGAGAGAACTGGGACTAAGAAAGTTCCTGATAGGTTGGGATGGTAGTAAGGCTAAAGGAACTAAATTTATTATTTAAAATTTTTGCTTATAAAAACCCTTACCTTTTATCCTAGAATCAACACTAAGTGTCAGTTCCAAGGTAGAAGAGAGGTAATTGGGTTAAACTGACTTGCCCAGGGTCATACAACTAGGAAGTGTCTGAGGCCAGATTTGAACCAGTACTTCCCATCTTCAAGTCTGGCTTTCCATCTAATGAGCAACACAGCTGCCGCTTACTAAATTTATTATTGAAGTAAATGTAAATTCCTGCACCTAGACTTCAGACAAACAAACCCAGCTGTGTAAGTATAGGCTAGAAGAGGCAGAGAAAGAGTTCAGGTGGAAAAGCTGTAGGGGTTCTAATAGACTATGTAGTGTGTGGTAGTCAAAAACAAAACACAACCTCAGACACTTTCCAGATGTGTGACCCTGGGCAAGTCACTTGACCCCCATTGCCTACCCTTATCACTCTTCTGTCTTGGAGCCAATACACAGTATTGACTTCAAGACGGAAGGTAAGGGTTTTAAAAAAAAAAATACAAAACCCCAAACAGCAACCACCATTTGCTACATTAATGGCAACATGGTGTCTAAGGAAAGGGAAATGAGGATTCTGTGGTTTTGTGCCCTGGTCAGTTCATATCTGGGGTAGTATGTCCAGTTCTGTATTCACATGAAAAAAAACACCCCTACTTTCTATCCTAGTAATAACTTATACATTTTTAAAAATAATTATATGTAGTAACAAATTTCCACACAAGTTTTCCTAGGTCATACCTAGTAACAACTTTAGATAGGACTAGACAAACAGGGTTAAGTGACTTGCCCAAGGTCACACAGCTAGGAAGTGTCTGTGGTCAAATTTGAATCCAGGATCTCTTGACTCCAGGCTTGGTGCTCTATCTATTGTGCTACCTAGCTAACTCTGCATTCTTATTCTAGAAGGAATATTGGCAAAGTAGTACAATGCCAGAGGAGGGTATCCAGGACAGTGTAGGTGTAGGGATTGGAAAGGAAAGTTATATGGACTAGATAATATTTAGCTTAGAGAAGAGAACATTTAGTTGAAAACAAGCCGCAAGGTGGTATAATGGATAAGGTGCCAGACCTGGAGTCAGGAAGACTCATCTTCCTGAGTTCAAATCTATCTTCAGACATTTCCTAGTTGTGTGATCCTGGGCAAATCATTTAACCCTGTTTGCCCTAGTTTCCTGATTGGCAAAATGATCAGAGAAGGTCATGGAAAACCACTTCCAGTATCCTTGACAAGAAAAACCCAAATGGGGTTACAAAAAGTTGGGACAACAACAAACAAGATGATAATCGCCAAATACTTGAAAGGTCATTATGTCAAAACTTGTTTAGATTTGATCTGATTAGCCCTGGAATGGGAAGAAAAGATGGAAATTGGTGAAGTAGATTTCAATGAACACATGAAAACTTCCTAATTTGAACTGTCCAGAAATGTAATGGGATTCCTTAGGGAATAGTGAGGTCTCTTTCATAGAAGATCTTCAAGTAGGGACTGACCCCTCACAAGGGATGATGTTGTGGGGATTCTGATTTGAACATTAGATCCACATAACTCTTAATATCTCTTCCAATTCTTAAATAGTTGTGATTTTACTGAAAACTCTGGGGCATCAGTGACTCTGGGACTACATTGATTATCTTGAGTAACTTCTTTTTAGACTCCTTCCTCCCACCTGGAGTTACTCTAAGAAAATTTTCTAATACATTTGAGAAACAGTTCATGGCTTGACTTACCCCAAAGTAGGTAATAGAGATCTCTACTTCCTGCATAATCACTCAAGGCATCAAAAACATATAACATATAGAAAATGCTTAGGATACAATGGATTAAAAAGAGCCTCCAAACAGATATAAACACACATAAAGCACTCAGATACTACATTAATTCTACTTGTAAAGGAGCTAAACTCAGGATTTCTAGACAGACAATTTTTGATTAAATCTCCTTCCTTTCTAGAAGTTTGATAGCTGAACTCTGGAACTTAGGGTTATCCATGAAGCAACTCCCAAGGCTAGTGATGTTCAGGAAATAGCATTGTTCTGGTGGAAAGGTTTGATTTTAAGATCATGTTACAGGGGAAATTCAAAATCCTTCCTTTTCCCCACAGGGATAGAGATTTATGAACATTGCTTGGGAACTACCCACTCAGGCTATGGGAGGGTCCTTTTGTCATATGCTTGTGTCATGAGTTGTCACTTGGAAAAAATTACTCCTGGGCTCAGATTTCCCCCTTGCAGAATGCAAATACTGTGGGGGTAGTGTGCTCCCTTTCATTGGTCATCTTCATTCCCTTTTCTGGGAATGTTGTGGAGATTTATAGAAGTTGGATATGCCTGATCCTTAATGTCCCTTCCAACTCTAACAACTTCCAACTCTTCTCTGATTCTCTGAAGGTCCCAGGAAACTGAGGAAACTAGCCTTTTAAAGGACTGGTCTGTTCTACTGCCCATTAATCTGTCTTCTCAGAGTTTAAGAAAGAATAAGGAATTAAGAGATAGAGAGTTCATCTCTAGGCTCATTTTTAGAGACTATGCAGATAAGTGGTTTCTCAAACACAAAGTCATCCTTATGAATCTCAGCCATCTGACTGCCATAATTCTTTCATTCCATTATCAAAGGCTTAGTGGACATATCTGTATTCTCTCCCAGCCTATGAACAAAGGTCAATGACTTGCGATCCCATTGAAGTGACAAGGGATCCGATCAAATTGATCAGAGGCTCTTCTGATCAATCTTTCCTCCTTTCCCCTTACACAGTGAATGATATTGGCTTTTGAGATAAAGCCACCCATTCAATGGCTAATTTCCTCAGAGTTTCCTGGGACTTTCCTGGGACTTTATGGACTTTCAGAACCACAGGATGAAAAAAATTAGTTTGCTGTGCCCCAGCTCCTCTATAAGGAGAGTCTGAAAACACTAGTGCTGTGCAGACAAAGTCTTTAAGGTATGCACAGACTAGGTTCATACAGCCCTGATGTAGCAGGGCAGGTATTTGAACCCAGTCCTGCTTGGCTCTGAGGCTGTACCCACTACATTATTCCACCTCTCTAGGTTATACAAAGAATCCCAGTCTTCTCAAATAATCCCTACACAAGCAGTACTGAAAAGAAAATGGCGGTCCCTTTGCCATGGAATGGTGCTGGCACTGTATCATGAAACTATGATTCACAATCATGTATGTCCCAAATCCTGTGGTCTCCTGGGCACTATCTTTCCAAAACACACTAGGAAAGAGCTCAGAAAAACTGTGATCCAGATATGCTGTATGAGACAAAAAGCTGATTAAGACCTTCTCATCACAGCTCCTCTCCTGCTGCTATAACGACTTCATAGGGAGTGGGTACAATTCACCATCTTTCCCCTGTACATCTTGTCTCTCAGATCAGGGCTCAGCAGGGGCTTGCCAGCTCGCCACCTCCCTGGCGTTTGTCTGGATCGTCACTCAAGTCACTCTCTGCTGTACAATTCACGTAACCCTTTCGTTTCAAACCCACTTACAACCCACCTTTTCCAAACTCTCAACATACCCTTAATCAAACCAAATGTTCTCTCTGCACAAAGATTAGCTTTCTTTGGGTCTCTACTCTTTGTTCCCTAAGGATGACTTCACTTTTTTTTACTCCTCAACCAGGTATCTGCCCCAAGAGTACTTCCTAATGCTTTAAATAGTCCCAGAGATTAAGGATTGTAAGATGGAACAGAACTTCTAGGTCTTCCTTTTACATGTTGTTGTGCAATCATTTCAGTTGAGTCCAACTCTTGGTGACTTCATTTGGGGGTTTCTTGGTAAAGATACTGGAGCCATTTGCTATTTCCTTCTCTAGCTCATTTTAGAGAGGAGGAAACTGAGGTAAACAGGATTAAGTGGTTTGTCAGGTATCATGCAGGTGTGACTTCCCTCATCAGGACCCATAGACATCAGCCTTGGGGCTATTTTCTGATGCCCTTAAATAAAAAAAAATAAATTAACTACCATTTAAATTGTACTTTAAGGTTTACAAACCTTTTCTACGTTATATCATTTGATTCTTACAACAATGCAGTTGGACCCATGGGAGGTGGGTACTATTAGTATTATTTTTTAAAATTCTTATTTTCTGTCTTAGTAAGTATTCTAAGACAGAAGGGTAAGGGCTCAGCAATTGGGATTAAGTAAGTTGTCCAGGGTCTCACAGTTAAGAAGTGTCTGAGGTCAAATTTGAACCCAGGTCCTCTTGACTCCAGGCCTGATCCATTGTGCTGGCTAGCTGACCCATAGGTACTATTATTAATTCCCATTTATATATATATATATGTATGTATACATACATACATATATATATCCCATTTTACTGCTAAGGAAACAGAGGCAAAGAGAAGCTAATTGACTTGTTTGAAGTTACACAGTTAAGTGTCAGCAGCAGGTTTCAAACTGAGGTCTTCCTGATTCTGAGTCTAGTGCTCTCTTCATTATGTTCTTTGAGAATGTCAGGTGTGCAGTTAGTTGTTCCTTCTTTTTCAAGTGGTCCCATAACATCTTGGGTGTCTGCCCTTTGCCTCCTAGGAGTAAAGAAGACATTTGAGAACCAATTCAAAGGATGAGGGCTCCGTATTGCTTTGAGCACTACTCTCTCTGATCCTCTAAAAACCAAAAGAAAGCTAAAAGAAAACAATAGAAGCAAAACACTCCACTCCCAAATAAATAAATAAACAGAAACTTGCAGTAAAACTTCAAGAGCTGGGTGCAGCTAGATGGCTCATTGGATAGAAAGCCAGGCCTAGAGATAGGAGGTCATGGGTTCAAATCCTGCCTCAGACTTCCTAGCCATATGACCCTGGGCAAGTCACTTAAATTTTTGCCTCAATTTCCTTATCTGTAAAATGAGCTGGAGAAGGAAATGGCAAACCACTCCATCATCTGCCCAGAAAAACTTAAATGGGATCACAAAGGGTTGGACACAAATGAAAATGACAACACAAGAACATATTTAAACAATCTGGATCCACCTATATTGACTCATTCTGAGTTGTCCTTTCCCATTTCCTCCCATAAATTCACTATAGGGCATGCACCCAACTTGTTGGGAGCCTTTATTTTTATTGACCTGTCAAGGATGCTAATAGATAATGTGACCTCTCCAAGAATTAGATTTGATCTTGCCCAGTGACCCAGTCCATCTTTTGTTCTTGCTCATATGCTTTGAGGCATTTCTTTTTCATAATTCCTTGTTTATCATGTGTTGTGGCCACTATGAGTCCTGATTGTCTTCTTGGTTATCCTCAGTTTTGGATCTTTGGAGCCTTCTTCTGCAAAGAGATCTAGATCTTCTCATCTGATTCTCACAATAGTCATTATTCCCATTTTTCAGATGAACAGACAGGGTCAGATAAGTGAAGCAAATTACCAGAGATCACAGATGGGTATAGGGCAGAACTTTTAAGTCCTTTTCTCTTTCAATTTTCTCTTGCCACCTCTAACTGTTGTTCTTTGTCCTTTGTTTTTTCATCTTTTGAGAAGTGATTTATTTGTTAGCTGTGTTTGAAGGAGGCAGAGTTGCACACAGCTGTCAGTCTCACTCTCTCTTCCAGAGTCACTGAAGGGCAGTTGCAGGACAAAAGTCAGGATGCTGGCGATGGCCCAGATGCCATCTTTGATGTCTGACTAAGCTCTAAGTGCTTCACAACACCTGTTTCAGCTGCCTTCATGACCACTGGAACAACTTGTTCTTATCCACCCATTTCACCAGGGGAAGTTTTCACATGCTTGGGATAGACACCCCCTAACTCACCTGCAGATCTGAGGCCTGTCAGTTATCCTCAACCTGTTTAAGAGTGCCTGATAAGATGGTTTTTACTGAGAATGTGGCCACTGCTTATGCTATAGCATCTTGGAGCACCAGGCAAGAGTTGGGTGAAAGTTGGATGAGCCACCCTGAAAAGTCCTCACACCAGAATTACTAGCCTTTCTGGAATACCCCATCCATCCCTTACCACCTCTGTCTAAGACATCTTAAAAGAAAGTGTAGCAAGTACAAATGGGTGCCTTGACCTTTCCTATACAGGGCTGGCTAGCATAGCCCCACGGGCTTATTATCCTATGTAAAAAGGCCAAAATCGTCTCTTCTGTGCATATGGAGGGTATGATATAATCCCTGCTCTGGTGCTGATGTTGTCACTGCAGCTCAGTGGCACTGGGGTGTCACCTTGAAACCTGGAGATCCCAAGTTTGCTTCTGCCCTTTGAGAAACCCCAGTACCAGGCACACCTCTTTTGGTTTGAACTATAAACTTTAAACTGTTTGGGGACCCTATTTTAGGTGAGATGAGTAGACATAGTCAAATTTTGAGTACCTTTGAAGCTTCTCCCATTGTGTTAAGGTCTTTCCTCCGGAAGCCCAGCTCTTGGTCTGACCCTTTCCTTTTGTATTCATTATAGTCGATGGCTTGCTCCCTGATGCCCCAGCTGCTGGCTGCGGCCTCTTAGTCTATGCATGCTTGCCGTACCAAGTTTTCCAGAAGGTATTCAAGTTCCCCAAATTCTGTTCCTCTGAGAATAATCTAGCGCGGTTGTCCTCTCATAGATGCTGGTGGTGGCCGAATAGTGGACACTATCTCTTTCCTGATTAAAGACTTGTTTTTCAAAAATCTATTTTGATAGTTCTGGTTTTTTTCCCCAAGTTTTCAGGGGTAAGTGGAGAGAGGGGAAATGCCAGTCACTGAGACAAGGAACAGTACCCAGGCTGAGACTCTAACCTGTATGGAAACCCAGCAGAGACTGATATTCCTTTTGAACAATAACCATCACGTCCCAGGAAGGAAAGAGCTTGGAGTCCACTCTGTTTCTAGGTAGTCTAAGTGACCTGGATGGCTAAGGTGACATCTCTGTATAGATGAAGCTCCAAATTGTGGTCTGCAGAGGGGAAAAAAGGGGAGAGGGGAAAGGGAACAAGCATTTATTTAGCACCTACTATGTGCTAAGTACTGTGGTGAACATTTTTCACAAATATTTTTTCATTTGATCCTCAATACAATCCTGGGAGTCAGGTGCTCTTATTATTTCCCGTTTAAAACTGAGGAACCCGAAGCAAACAGCCCAAGATCACACAGCTAGTAAATGTCTGAAGCTGGATTTGAACTCAGGCCTTCTGGACTTCAGATGCCCAGCACTTTATCCCCTGTGCCTTTGGCTGCCAAGAATTCTTTCTATTCCTTCCTTTTCCTCTTTTTCCTTTTCTTTCCTACCTTTCAGTGTCTCTACCAGTTTTCTCTCCCTTCCCTATTCCCTTTGGTATGCTGTTTCTCTTTGAATACTAGACCTCTTAGAACTCATATAAGTCATCTGACAGCCCACATTAGTCAGATTTGGGAGTTAACTGTTAAGATTTATAACTCTGCTTGTTAAAAAATATTTTTTGATTGTAAAACTGCATAAGAAAAAAAGTATTTATGGTCATTTCATGTACCCCATTAGATGTTACATTTTGTTAATGTATAATATATACATGTATAATATATACAATGTTCACTCATTAGATGTTACATTCACAGTGTAATTTCTAGTTGATCTCAGTAGACATGCTCTTATTTCCAGCCCTTTCACATACCTTCCATGATAACTTTTTGATTTCTTTTTCATCCTTCCATTCATTCCCTTTCACCTTTCCATTCCTTCTATTCCTATTCAACTCCCACCTTCCCCTTCCCCTTACTTTCCCCTTCAAACTTCTTAATTCTTTTTAGGCTATCCCCTTCCTTTTCCTCACTTTTCTACCTTTCAGTGTCTCTACCAGCTTCCTCCTCTTCCTTATTCCTTTCAGTCTGTTATTTCTCTTTGAATGCTAGAAACTTCGCTGTCTAAGTAGGGCCAAATTCTGACCTAGCATATGGCATATTCAAAACACTTCCTGTGGAATTTGACCTGATTCTGACTCCAGCAATGCTAACAGCTTTGATACATCCCTTCCAGTGCATGACCCCTTCACCATTTTCTATACTGCACTGGAGAGTAAAACTGGTTTGACAGGTGAGAAGTAAATACTTAATTATTAGATGATAACTTGTTTAATTTTGCCTCTTTGATTCCTCAAGAAGCAGTGCAGTATGATAGAAAGAAAGTTATCCCTGGAGTCAGAAGAGAACTGGGTTCAAATTTTACCTTTGTACAACCATAGACAAGTTATTTAATCTCTCTGAGCCTCAGTTTTCTTTTTTTTTCTGAGAAAATTTGTGCTTTAATTTTTTTAAAACCTGTATCTTCTGTCTTAGAGTTGATACAAGTATCAGTACCAAGACAGAAGAGTGGTAAAGGCTAGGCAATTGGGGTTAAGTGATTTACCTAGGGTCATATAGCTAAGGAAGCATCATAAGCTAGATTTGAAGCCAGATCCTCCTAACTCCCAGCCTGTGAGCCTCAGTTTTCTCATCTGTAAAATGGGGGAAATAATTCCTCTAAGCACTTGTGAGGATCAAGTGAAATAGGATAGGTAAAATATTCTGTAAATATCAGCTATTATTATATCTTGGGGATAATTTGTATGCAGAAGATCAGAGGGTTTCTGAGAAAATCGTCTTCTCTGGAGCTGTACCTCTTCTAGACCCTTTGCTCAAATTGCCTATGCCATCTGGGAAGACCTGTATGAACTGACGCAGAGTGAAGCGAACAGAACCAGGAGGACGACTTAAATAGTTATAATAATATTATAAAAGCAGACAACTTTGGAAGGCCTAAGAACTCTAATCATTAAAAGGATTAACCACAATTCCAGGGTACTGATGCTCAAGAAAGTTATCTTTATGTGAAACAAAAAAACCCCAAAACCTTACTGAAACCATAAAGGCCATACACATATTATGCTTTGGGATATTTCTACATCTTTGGGTGACATTTGTTCACACTTTTTGAATGTTTTAATTAATGAAGTCTACTTTTATTTGATTTCAGTAGGAGTTTCTCCACGATAAAGAGGTGAGAACTGGGTTTACCTGAAGATTTTTGTTTTCAACGTGAACATAAATACTGTTTTCTTAACCTAGAAAAAGATGGTGTGGATTTTATGCATGGAAAAAGTCAGTGTGTGTGGGATAATAGCTTTCCTTTTATAGGTTCATCTGGGAAAAGTCAGGAAAAAATCACAACAAACATTTATTTAGTGTCTTCTGTGTGCAGATCATGTTGGTAGGAGGAGAGGAAAATATGGAACAAATTAGACATAGACCATGTACTCATGGAGATTACAATTAAGTAGAGGGGCCATGGTAGGGGCTCAGATTGATTCCCTATGCTCATCAGAAACTCATATGCCTAATTAATATTTTTTGCCATTTAATCATTCATATGCAGGATGCATAAATACCATATTGGTGCAATATAGGCATTTGAGCTGAGCCTTAAAGAATAGTTGGATCTACTGACAGGAGGAAATGGCAGTGATAATAGGGATATATTACAACAGTAACAAAGACAAGGAGACAGGAAAGCACAAGGTATGTCCTGAAATAGAAGTAGCCCATTTTTACTGGAGCCAATTGATTCTGTAAATGAGAGTAGAACAAGACTAGTCCAATCTTCCTGTGTTATATGGTCATTTCTTTATCTGTTCTAGTTGAACTCCTAACAAGTGCTTAATATGTTTGTTGAGCATTCCACTTATATGTTTCTATTTTAATTTATATTACATCTATCTTAGTATATATGTGAGCACCTCTTCTATCTTATTATCTTTGGGTCTCTCCCATGCCCAACACAATACATTAAGCATAATAAATACTTAGTAAATGTCTGTTGAATAAATGAGTGAGTGAATGAATGATTAAAAAAAAGATTGAGGATAAACCTTGGAATGATTACTTTTAGGGATCAGAAATAAGAAAGGAGGAGCAGGCAACTGACACAGAGAATGAGTTCATAAATCAAAGGAAAGAGAATATATAGAAAAAGAGGAGTTAGTCAGTGGTATCAGATGCTGTCAAAGATGAAGATGGAGATAAGGCCAAGAGATGTGATGATAACTGTTTCACTGATAACCTTAAAGAGAGCTATGTCAGCAAAGTGTGGACTCTGGGGTGTAGAGAGAATGGTTGAAAAAAATGGACATATTAGTTACTGACTACTGTTTTCAAGAAACTTGATGGAAGGGCGGCAACTGGGTGGTTCAGTGGATTGAGAGCCAGGCATAAAGACTGGAGGTCCTGGGTTCAAATTTGACCTCAGATACTTCCTAGCTGTGTGACCCTGGGCAAGTCACTTAACCCCCATTGCCTTGCTCTTAGTGCTCTTCTGCCTTGGGACCAATATACAGTATTGATTCTAAAATGGAAGGTAAGGGTTTAAAAAAAAAGAAGTTTGGTGGTGAAAGTGAATAGAGAGAAGGGGTAGTTTGAGAAAGTGGATAGGTCAAGAAAAGGATATTTTGGGGGAATGGGGAAACCTAAACATGTTTGCAAGGAGATTGAAAGGGGTCAATGGGGAAATGATGATAAATACTACATGAGAGAGGGGATGGAGACAATATGCAAAACCCAGCAGAAAGAGATAGAAAAGAAATTGTATTTAAAAGAACTATAGAACTTATAAAATATTTGGAAGTCTATCTAACAATATGTAACCAGGAACTATACAAATAAAGCTACAAAACACTCCTTACAGAAATACAGACCTCAAAACATGGAAAAATATTAATTGCTCATGAAGAAACAAAACTAATATAGTTATAATGACAATTCCACCTAAATGAATTTATGCAGTGCTATACCAATTGGACTACTAAATGATTGCATTATAGACGTGGAAAATGATAGTTCAAGTAATTTGGAGGAACACAAAGTTAAGAATTTCAAGGAAAACAATGTTAAAAAGTGAGAAGGAAGTAAGTTTAGCTGTATGCCACATCTTAGACTCTTCTACAGAGCAATAATCATCAAAATGATTGTAACTGGTAACCAAAATAGAGTGGTTGATCAATGTAATGGACTACATTATAATATACAGAATATATGTATACCACATATACATATAATATGTATGTACATAATACATATATATGCATATATAGATACAAATGAACTCAGTAGCCTATTTGTAAGCCTAAGACTCCATCTACTTGGGGAAAGGCTTACTATTAGACAAAGATTGCTGGGGAAATGGGAAAGCAGTCTAGTAGAAATTATGATTAGATTTATATCAAAATTAGCTTCAAATGAATACATGATATGTATAAAATATCATACCATTATAATTAAGAGGTACAAAGAAAAAATTATCTTTTAGAGTTATGAAGAAAGTAAGAATTAATGATCAAGCAAAGGATAGAGAGAATCATGGAATATTAAAATCAATCATTTTGATGAAATAAAATTGAAAAGTTTTTATATAAATGAAACCAGTAAAGCTAAGATTAGATGAACAACAACTATCCAGCAAAAAATCTTTATAGAAGGCTTGCTCTTTTGCAAAAATGAATAATATGGAAATGGGTTCTAATGATAATTCATTTATGTATAACTCAGGGGAATTGCTTGTCAACCCCAGGAGTGGGGAGGGAGAAAACCTGAATTATGTAACCATGGAAAAAATTTTTTTAAATAAATAAAATTTTAAAATCTTTATAGCAAATTCTAATGAAGGTCTAATTTCCAAGCTACATAATGATTTGATAAGAATAAGAACTATTCCCTAATCGATAAATGGCCAAAGGATATAAAGAACAGAAAGAAATCCAGGCTATCGATAGTGATGTGAAAAATATTCTAAATTATAGAGAACTGCAAATTAAAATAACTCATGTATTCAGCCTTACTACTTATCAGATTGTCAAAGGTACCAAAAAAGGGGGTGGGACATGACAAATTTGGAGGGATTGTGGGAAAACAGTCACATTAATGTATTGTTGATAGAGTTGTGAGTTGGTACAATCATTCTGGGAAGCAATTTGGAACTCTTTTAAAAAAATAATCACTAAACTGTGCATGCCTCCAAATGCCTCAAAGTGATAAAACACAAAAACAGGAAAAGGATCCATAGGTGCTCATATATCATATCATCTCTCTCTCTCTCTCTCTCTCTCTCTCTCTCTCTCTCTCTCTCTCTCTCTCTCTCTCTCTCTCTCTCTCCCTCTCTGTCTCTCTCTCTCCCTCTCTCCCTCTCGCTCTGTCTTTGACAGAAAGGGGAAAATAAGAGGTTGCCCATTGAATTGGTGATGTGGAAGAAATTATATGAATATGTCAGAATACAATTGTGTCATAAGAAATGAGAGAAAGGACAATTTAAAAGAAACGAACAGACATGTATGAACAGATGCAAAGTGAAGTGAGCAGAAACAGAACAACTTATACAATGATACCAACATTGTTAAAACAAACAACCTCAAAAAACAAACATCCGTTCAATGATCAATCGGGATTTTGAGGACCAGTGAGGAAGAATGATACCCACTCCTTCCAGAAAAGTGATGGACTGAAAATGCAGAATGAGAAATAGTGTTTTGAACAGGAATAACATGGTAATTTGTTTTGCTTGACCATGCCCATTGATTAGAAAGATTTTCTTTTTCTTTTTTTTTTTTTCCTTTTTAGGGATAGGAAACTGAGAAGAATGGAAAAATGACTTGTCCACTGCCACAGGCAGTTAATATTAGAACCTGAATTCAAGCCCTGGTCATAGATTTAGACAACTTGAATAGAGCTCAGCAGTCTCTAGTTTATGGGTTCTTGACTTTTTGTATGTCATGGACCTGTTTAACAGTCTGGTTTTAAATCAACCTATCCTTCTAAAGTTTCCTCCTTGCCTCCTCCCCTAACCCTCCTAGTTCTTAATCTAGTCACCATTTTAAAGGTCTTTCCCTTATCCCTCTTCTTACCCTCCTATTTCCTTATATAAATGCCCTATAATAGAGAAATGCAAATCAAAACAACTATGAGATGTCATCTTATACCCATAAGACTGGCAAAAGGGCAAAATGACAAATGTTGGAAGGGATATGAAAAGACGAGGTCACTAATACATTTTTGGTGGGACTGTGAACTAATCTAATAGTTTATAGTGAGTAATCTGAAATTATACTCAATGAGTTATAAAATTGTATATCCTTACTACTATGCCATAAGAAATGATGAGCTGATTAATTTTTTAAAAAACATGGAAAGACCTACCTGAAATTATGAAGAGTGAAATGAGCAGAATTGAAAGAGCATCATATACAGCAACAGAAATATTGTCTTAAGAATGATTTGTATATGTCTACCTCCAAAGAAAGAATTGATAAAGAGAAATAAACAAGATATAATTTTATATGTATCCTATATCTTTTTTTGTCAAAGAATGCTTTCTCTAGTGTGGGAAGGGGAGGGAGGGAGGAAAATACCTGGGAATTTTAATATAACAAAAAAAATTTTTAATTGTTTGGTTAAATCTATAGACTCCTAAGAATAATGCTTTTAAGGATTTAAAAGGAAGCAAATCCTATTGAAATACAGTTACCAACATATAAAAAATTAATTTAATGTTATTGGATTCCATGAAAAAACCCCTTAGTTTAAGTTCAACCCATTTTACAAATCAGGATCTAAAGCTGAATGATTGATTCTCAGCATGTATATCTTCCTTACCCTCTACTGATTTGGCTTTTAGGATCTTCGTCTGCTAAAGAGAAGTTTTTTTGGGGGGATACATAACCAAATCCTGGAATAACTGCTTCTCTTTTGTAGGATTATAAGTTTGATATCCCTATAAAGGCTTACCTGGTTTGGAAATGAAGCCTTATTTCTCTTGCCTTGTAGTTTCTGATTGCCAAATTATTCCTTGTTGTTATTGTTATTATTGTTCAGCTGTGTCTGACTCTTCATGATCCCATTTGAGGTTTTCTTGGCAGTGATACTGGAATAGTTTGCTATTTTTGCCAGCTCATTTTACAAATGAGGAAACTGAGGCAAATAGGGTTAAGTGACTTGCCCAGGCTCACACAGTTGAATGTGTGTCTGAGGCCCGATATGAATTCTGGAAGATAAGTCTTCCTGATTCCAGGTTTGGCAATCTATCTACTGTGTCACTCCACTGTCCAACATGACTCTTTGATGTCTGTAAATTAGACAATGGCATTAACACTTTTAGCACACAAAGGCATCATATTTTGCCAAGCCAGTAGTTTCTACCAGGAATTTCTTGAGAGACACATCCAGGTGTGCTGCATATCAAGAAGAGTCATGAGTGTATTTATGCATGTGTATAAGCATACTAAGCCTTCCTTTCCCGCTTCCCCATTTCTCTTTAAAATATTAATATATATTGTGTCTGTGCTTTAGACTTAAATCCTTTTTATAACATTCTTATCAAATAGTCTAAGCATTTCCCAAAGAGAAACCAAGTCAAAGTTCATATAGGAATTCTGATCTCTCCAAAGAAAGTTAGGGTAGTGACTAGGAAAACAAACAAACAACCCTTTGATTAATCCAATTAAGAGCATAACCTCTTTCTTTCCCATCCTTTCCTGGATTGAATAGATTTGGGGAAAAAAGTTTTAGGTTATATGGAATTTAAGTAATATTGTTTTGTTTGGTAAATCAAAACTCCAACCTAAATTTTGTACCCTTATTTAATCTTTGCTAGAATTTAACCTTTTGTTTTACATGGTGCTTTAAGATTTGCAAAGTGCTTTATGCATTTTCTCTCATTGGATCCTCATATTAACACTGTGATGTAGGCGCTCTTATCACCATTTTACAGATGAGAAAACCAAGGTACAGAGAAATCAAATAGCTTGTCCCGGGTCACCCAGCTTCTTAAACATCTGAGGCAGATTTTGACTCTAAGCCCCAGGTGTTATCTCTAGTCCCTATAAACTATAAGTAGAAAATGACTCGAATCAGAGAGATTTTTTAAAACAAGACAGATCTCTGGCCTTTGGATTTTGCTCTCTCTTAAAAGAGTTGTTTGAATTTAGATAACTCACACATTTGGTTGTTTTTTTTTTTCAATTAAAAATTTTTTTAAACCCTTAACTTCTATGTATTGGCTCCTTGGTGGAAGAGTGGTAAGGGTGGGCAATGGGGTCAAGTGACTTGCCCAGGGTCACACAGCTGGGAAGTGTCTGAGGCTGGATTTGAACCTAGGACCTCTCATCTCTAAGCCAGACTCTCAATCCACTGAGCAACCCAGCTGCCCCCTTCACACATTTGTTTTTGACAATCTTTTGCCCCCAAACTAGAGTACTGGATTTCTCTTCCACATGTTATATGTAGATTTACATCTTTGGTTAGTTTCTTTTGGGACTGTTATTTTTTGAAATGGTCACCTTTTCAATTCATCTCAAAAGACATGTATTAAACTACTCTGTGCAAGACGCTGTGCTGGGTGCTGAGAATGCAGACAAAAGTGAAACATTCTCTGTTCTCAAGGGGCTTCCATTCTCTTGGGGAGGTATAATAGGACACACAAGTAAAAGCAATTTATGTAGAGAAGGGAGAGAATATCAACAAAAGGAGGCATATGGGAAGGCTTCCCCGTGAAGTGGCACCTGAACTATACCCAGTAAAAGTCTATGGATTCTGAAAAGTGGACATAAGAAAAAAGGGCATTTGAAGCACAAGAGACAACTAGTGGAAGGAACTGGAGGAGGGATGTGGAATGCCAGGTCCAGGCAATAGTTGTTCACTTGTGTGACCCATTTGGGGCTTTCTTGGCAAGGACACTAGGATGGTTTGCCATTGCCTTCTTCAGCTCATTTTACAGATGAGGAAACAGAGGCAGACAGGGTTAAGTAACTTGTCCAGGGTCACACAGTTAATAAGTGTCTGAGGCCAAATTTGAAACCAGGAAGTTGAGTCTTCCAGATTCCAAGTCTAAGTACTCTGTTGATTGCACCACTGGCTATCCCTCCTCTGGCAGTAATTAGTAAACCAATTTGGCTGGATTATAAAGTGTGGAAGGAGGTGGGTAGAGAAGAGGAGGGGATAATGTGAAGTAAATCTGGGAAAGTAGGTTCCAAACATTGTAAAGGATCTTCACAGCAAGGTGAGGGGTTTTATTTTATTTGAGAAGCAATCAGTAACCATCTCTACCATTTCTTCTTACTCCCCACCTCAGTCATTTTTAATTAGGCTCTCTATTTTGGAAAAGAATGACCAGGAAGAATAAGTCACATGCCATAAGATTATCCTGACTTCTTCAACAACCCCCAAGAGGGACTGGACTCCCTTTTTCCAGAGACTTCAAGAAAAATCAGCTTGTCCAAAGCAGCAATTTGGGGAAGCATCTGGGTGGTCTGTAATTGCTGGTATCTTTCCAGTGCCTAGCAGTGGAGTCCTTTTAATAGTATTTGGAAGCAGCAGCAACAAAACAACTGGTAGCAGCAGCCAATTAGTAAATAAACACATCATGAATTAAAACAAAGAGGGTGAAAGGAAGCAGCCGGTATCCAGTTGATCCTTTAAACAGTATGCTGAAAAAGTGATGTTTTAAAGAGTCAGAGCATTTTCCAGACTAAGGGCTGGGGTGTTTTTTGTTCCAAAGAGAATTTAATGAATTAATTTACATCTGATATTATTCTGAGGGTTTTTTAAACAAAAGATATAAGAAGAACTCAGTTTTAAGAGCCCAACATATTTCATGTACTCACCAACTGTTCTTTGTTTCTTAAAGGAAAAAGAGTATCTGGTTCTGATGCTCCAACAGAAGATGGTTTGTAACATAAGAAGAGCTTAATCTGAAGGACTGACTTATAGAGTCATAGGTCCCAAATGTATTTTTTTTTCAGATCTTTAAGGAAGAAAGATTTTTTCCCCCAATGCAAAGCAGCCATCTTACTTTTGACAGATAAAGTCCAAACCTACCAAAAAGCAATACTTTAGCTTGATCTCTCCCCAGATGGTCAATTCCTTGAAAGTAGCGACAGATTTGAGTATGTTCTCTGCCAAATCTTTAATGTATAAGTAGTAACAATAAGGATGCTAATATGGCAATAAAAAAACCAATATATTCTCTAAAATTTAGAGAAATGTAAGTCCATCATTTTGAGTAGTGAGTGGTTTTGAGTCTTCCTTTTGTTCTAAGATAACTCCATCCTATATTAATTGATCATTGGAATATTTTTGATTTAAAATTATGTCTTATTGTTTTAGGAAAATAGACTGTCTCAATTAGAAGGTAGGTTAAAGATGATAATTCCCTTGTTTTATAGTTAAAGCAGTAGACTCAAGAGTCTGGATATTAGGATATGGATGTGGACTTGAAGAGCCAGGCTGACATAAATAAATTAATAAAAAATATTTGTTAAAGAGCATTTGTAAAGGGCAGCTAGGTGACTGAGTGGATTGAGAGCCAGGCATGGAGTTGGGAGATCTTGGGTTCAAATATGTCTTCAGACAGTTCCTAGCTATATGACCCTGGGCAAGTCATTTATAACTGAATTGCCAAGCCCTTGCTGCTCTTTTGCCTTGGATCCAATACTTGCTATCAATTCTATGACAGAAGGAAAAAAAAAAGCATTTGCTATGTGCCAATACTACTGGAAAAACTGGACTGGAATTGGAAAAATAAACTGGAGCTGGAACACGGGAAAAATAAAAACAAAAATTAGAAGTCCCTGTTCTCAAGGAGCTCATGTTATTAGCAGAGGAAGCAACATACATAGGAAGTATCAGCTACAGGGTAAATGGAAAAACCTAGCAGGGTGGATGGCAAGTCCTATGGAATCAGAGACTAGAGTATCAGTGCAAACGGTGAAGTTGGGGTATAGGGAATGAGAGAGTCGTTGTGCATCCAAGAAAGAGAAGGAAGGAAAAATTGGCAGGAATGTTGAAAGCAACGCTTTCCCCTGGCATCTACTCTTCTGGGATCTTTGATGCTCCATTGAGCTCTGTGGGGCTGGCAACTTGCTGTGGAGAAGGGCTCCCTCTTGTGGCTGCCTTGGACAAAGACAGAAAGGGTGGTGGAGTTAAGAAATAGTATAGATCTGACCCTGATATCCTGATTCTGGATCCAAGAAATCAATACTCTGAGAGTAAAAAAAAAAAGCCCCTAAATAGGAATTGCTACAGATTTTAATCTCTAATATCCTGCAACGACTGATCAGACTCTACCTCTCTTTCCTTGTTGACTGACTGGAGAGACAGAGGGTTTAGTTGGAGAACAGTTATAATCTGATTAAATTCTTTTTATTGTATTCTGTCTCAGTTAAATGCCATTTGTTCTGATTTCATGAATCAGCTGGCATCTTCTGCCACAGAGTCATTGGTTGGAATCCTAAGCCATGGATTTGTGAAAACAGCACAATGACCTTGATAATTAATAAGGGGTTCCAGAATTGTATGGAGACCCCATAGAGGGATCCATGTTACACAATCAAAGCAGGGACTGTGTCTTCTATTACATTTTTATCCTCTTATTTGACCATAATTTTGGGTACCCAGCAAATATCCCTTAAAAATACTCAGCTTTTAAAAAATAGCTCTCCCACATCCTTATGTCCTACTAGTGTTGAAGCTTGATGCTGTTATTATCCTTCATCAAAGAACTGAACTTAAAAGAGAGTATCTGTTGGAGGGAACAATGAGTTAGATCAGACTTCTAATTCTTTAGAAATTTATCGAGTCTTCATTCTGGCTTCTTGTATCTACTTGATTTTATATCAATGCTTCTCACCGTTTGTGGTACCCAGAAGATATGTAGGGTTTTCCTAAAGTCTGAGTGTGATTTTAAACTTTAATAACTTATGGGAGGGGACTAGATCCACTTGAAAACTTAGTAAAGTTTTAAGTTATTAAAGCTTAAAACTGTGCAAAGACTTTGGGGACATCTTTTATATTCATTTCAGAACAGAGCCTGAACACCTTGTCAGACTTCTGTCTATCTTAAGTTCATGGAAACATAGGATTTAAAGCTAGAAGGGTCCTCAGAGATCTTTTATCCTGAACCTTGCCATTTTACAGATGAGGAAATTTGAACTCAGAGAGGTCACAAAGGAAGTCAGTTAATAGCAGAGCCATGATTTGAATCTAGGTGAAAGAGTGAACTGAACAGCTTTTCTGGTTACCTTCTGATTTCTCCACCTTATTAGCCCTCAACAGTTTTTGATTCTGTCCATGTATGACATGACAGGAAAATAATGAGACTTAGGGGGAAAAACCAACCAAGCATTCCAGGACTTATAAAACCAAATGAATTATGTTCCTTTTAAATTAGTTACTTTGCGTAGCTATGCCTAAAATAAGTGTTCTAAAACCAGGGGTTTATGAACTTGCTTTAAAAAAATGTTCACTGCATTTTCATATAATTGTTTTCTTTTGTAATTCTATTTAATTTAGTTTATGTATTTCAAAATATCATTGTGAGAATGGTCCGTAACCTTTGCCAGACTAACAGAGAGGTCTAGGATAAGAAAAATGTTATTAATTTCTAGATAACATTTTTCAAGATAATAGCTGACATTTACATAGTTTGTAAAGTGATTTATTATTATTATTATGTAATTTGAGCTTCATAAGAATCATGTGTAGTGGGTACATTTTGCAGAAGAGGAAGAGGAAACTGACACTCACAAAGATTTAGTGACTTCCCTAAGGGTATCCAGTCAGGAAGTGTTGGAGGTAGAATTTGAACCCAAGATTTCCTGACTCCAAGTCCGGTACTCTAGCCATGCTATCATGTTGTCTCACTGATTGAAGATATAATAACAATAACAAAAAAAGGACAGGGGACTACTTTAATAGGAACTCTTTGGGATCCATAATTGTATATTTGCCCCTCAAATTTCCTTCCTTCCTTCCTTCCTTCCTTCTTTCCTTCCTTCCTTCCTTCCTTCCTTCCTTCCTTCCTTCCTCCCTCCCTTCCTTCCTTCCTCCCTCCCTTCCTTCCTCCCTGCCCCCAGTCCCAATTCTGCCATTTATTAGCTTTGTGACCTAGGTCAAGCCACTCCACCTCTGGATTTCTATAAAATGAAATAGAATTAGACTATATGACCTCTAAGGTCTTTTCAGTGTGTCAACAAGCACTTATTAAGTGCCTGCTATATGTTGGGCCCTGTGCTAATTGCTGGGCATACAAAGAAAGGTCAACAGCAGTCTCTGCTCTCAAAGGGCTCACAATCTAACAAGGAAGACAGTGTATATACATGCTATATATGGAATAAATTGAACATAATGAATAGAGGGAAGGCACAAGAATTAAGGGAGATTGGAAGTGGCTTCCTGGAGAAGGTAAGATTTTAGCTGAAACTTGAAGGAAGGTTGGAGGTAGAGATGAGGAGGGAGGACATTCTAGGCATCAAGGATAGGTGGAGAAAATGCCTGAAGTTTGGAGATGGAGCATCTTGTTTGAAGAAGAACAAGGAAGCCAATGTCAATGGACTGAAGAGTAAGTGGGCGTATGGGATATTCAGGGAGGACTAACGCTTCAGGTGAGAAGACTTGCCAAGCCCTTATCAGGGCTGCTCATCCACTTTTGGTATCTACATCTTTCACCCAACTCTCACTTGTGGCTCCTAGAAGCTGTAGCATGTACAGCGACCACATCCTGGAAAAACCTTTATGGCAGACAAGCTAAACCAGTTTGAGGGTAACTGATGGGCCTCAGACTATAGGTGAGTTAGGGGGGATATCTATCCCAAGCATGGGAAGGCTTTCTCTATTGGAAGGGACAGATGAGAATATTTTATCCAGCAGTCCTGAAGGCAGCTAAAACAGGAACTGTGGAACTCTGAGAACCTGGTTAGACACTTGAAATTACCCATTGCCCTATTTTTTTTTAAACCCTTAATTTTGGTGTATTGTCTTATAGGTGGAAGAGTGGTAAGGGTGGGCAATGGGGATCAAGTGACTTGCCCAGGGTCACACAGCTGGGAAATGGCTGAGGCCGGGTTTCCATTGCCCTATTTTTGTTTTGCCACTGGAATTTAATGAGTGAGAGAATGAGGCTGATGACTTTGTGCAACTCTCCCTCACTTAAATCCAATTCATTCATGAGTCAAAGCATCATCCTTGTGATATCATTGGTCTTCTTCAAAAACAAGGAGAAAAATAGGAACAACACGGGGGTAAGAGGGAGTCTAAGATGTAATAAGACTGGAAAGTTAGGAGAGATTGAGGTTAAGAAAAGCTTCTAGTGCCAAGTAGAGAATTTTATATTTGATTTTGAAGGTGATAGGGAACTGTCGGAGTTTATTGAGGGGATTATGGGTGACATGATTAGACCCATCCTTTAGAATGGAAGATCATTTTGACAGCTGAGGATGAGATGGAGTGGAGCTGGAGAGAGACATGGCAGGGAATCCAACTAGCAGACTATTTTAGTCTTCCAGGCTGATGAGGACCTGTGCCAGGGTGATGGAAATGAGAGAAGATAGCAGGGGTTATATTTGAGAGATGTTATGAAGGTAAAATTGACAAACTTTGGCATGATATTTTATTCTAACATCTATTCCCCTCAGTTTTAGATAGCCCATTAATATTGGAACCCATAGCAGTAGAATATTCAAATTGTACTTATGGTACTGCACAAAGCATACTCACTCAGGAGTAAGATGATTTGGGTTCAAATACTGACTCTGATGCTTCCTCCTGGGATTTTTGGCCAAGCCACTTAACCGCCTGAGTCTCAATTTCCTTGTCTGCAAAACTGGGGGTGGAGTGCGGTTGGACTAGATGGTCTCTAAAAGCTATTCCAGCTTTAGATCTATGGCCATAAAATAAAATAAAACAGAAGCAGTTAGTAAAGTTTTAATTGGCATAGAATTTAGCCTTTGAAAAACAACATGACAAGTTTCCATTTAAGGGGAAAGATAAAATAAGAGAAAAAATGGTTAATGGTGAAAAAGTAGGGAACCTTCATGCCTCTGGCATTTGAATTAAACACCTACCTTTTTAGAGTAGACAATCTCAGAGCTGAAAGGAACTCAAAGGACACCTGGTCCAACCATTTCCACTAAGATGTAACACTCCAAACTATCTAAATATCCATTAAGTCCTTGGGATGAATGGGTGGAATTGCTGGTTGCAAGATTTTGCATTTTAACAGGGAAGTCTGAATTTGAAGGGAAGGAATGAGAGGAAGAATGGTTGAATCTAGGAAAAACTTCTGCCCTCCTCTTCATAAGATCATGTATTTAGAGTTTAGAAATCTAAGCCTTTCATTTAACAGATGAGGAAACTGAGATCTAGAACAGTTAATTGACTTGTTCAAAGCCACACAGGTAATTAGTTGACAAAACTAGGATTTGAACTCAAGGACTTCCTACTACACTTGTCTACTGTCAGAGAATGAAGAGTACTGCTGCCTTGTATAATGTATGAAGAGAGACATTCAGTCATGGTAGAGGACCAGCCTAAGAATTAGGAAGACTTAGGTTCCAACCTCATCTCTGGCACATATTGTGTTATTCATCCTTCACTTCTCAAAGAGGACCAATGGGGGATATCTCCACTTGCTTGTGAGTTGAATTAAAGGGAGACAGTGCTGAACAAAGTCATCAGCCTCACCCTCTCTTACAGAGTCATCTAAATTCAATGGCAAGATTGGGACCCTGTACAAATCACTTAGGCTCTCATAGCCCTTGGCAACTCTCTTAAGATTAGAAGTGAAAACTGAATTTTAAAAGATTATTTGTGACTTTAAAGTTTCCAGGCATCTCCCTCCCTCCTCTTCCCTCCCCACAGTAGATGAGGCATCATTTGACAAAAAGATATATGTATACATAAAACCATGTCTTGCTTGTTTCTATTTATCAGTTCTTTCTCTGGAGGTAGAGTGAAATGAGCAGAACCAACATTATATAGAGCCACAGAAATGTTGTTTGAAGAAAGAAATTGAATTTGCTGATCTGCATGGATAGAAAGTTTCCACACCAAGAGTTTTCCATATTAATGAAATCACAGGAACGCCTTCTCCAAATGTATACAGTATAGGTATGAACTATTAATGGAATGAGGCAGGATTGATTATAGGAATATTCTTAAGGATCACTGTTATACTTCAAGCCGAGGGAAGTCTGACAAGTATTTAGCTTAGTCTCCACTGGCAAAGTGGAAGATTGAGGCAATTATCCCTGTAATTCAGAAACAAGTAGTCGTTATTTTTCCTGAATTATGGGGGTAATTACCATCAATTTCCATTTTGTGTTATTGAAAGAGATCTGACCTACTCATGTCAGCATGTGTTTCACAACTATGTTGAAGCAGCCTGCTGAATCCTTTACCTTTTTGAAGTAAAACCAGGATCATTGAAGCATCATTTCACTGGCCCAAATGATAGATGATAAAGTACCTTTAATCCTTTGAAATGGAACCTTGCCTTATTTCAATTAGTTACTCCATTCTTTTAATTAGTAGCATCAGAAAGAGAAGGGGAGAGTTGGAAGGAGAGAAAGGTAACTGCATCTTGGGTAATTTTCATGTCTCAATCTGTTTCTCATTGATCTGGGATGATCCTGCCCAGTGCTGATTGGAAGTGTCTGAGTGAGGAATTAGACTGGCTCTTCCAGCTGTGCCATCACATGCACCTAGAAGGCAGGGAGTGTGTTGTATGTAGGATCTATACCCATCCTGCATTTTAGAGGCAGTGGGATGCAATAGATAAGTGACAACAATGATGATAATGAATGCTAATAATAGCTAAAATTTCTATAGAGCTTTAAGGTTGGGAAAGAGCTTTACAATTATCATCACATTTGATTCTCATAACGATCCTGGGAGTTAGGTGCTATTATTATACCATTTTCCAGATGAGGAAACTAAGACTAAATAGAGGTTAAATGACTTTCCCAGGGTCACAGAGACATTAAGCATCTGGGGCTGGGGCTTTCTGCTGCATCATCTAATTGCCTGGACTAAGGTTTGGGAAGCCATCAGTTCCAATCCTTCCTCACTCTTGCTAGCATTGTGACCCTGGGCCATTCATTTATCTAGTTTTTATTTTCAAACCCTTACCTTCTGTCTTACAGTGGATAGCATTCATCCCAAGGCAGAAGAATGGTAAGGGCTGGGCAATCGGAGTTTAGTGACTTGCCCAGGGTCACACAGCAAGGAAGTCATATTTGAATCTCAGACCTCCTGTTTCCAGGGCTTGCTCTCCATTCATTGAGTCACATAGCTGTTTCCTCTTCCTTTAGTTGTTTTTTTTTTTTTTTTTAATCTGCAAAATGAAGGTGTTGAATTCTAGGACTTCTGAAGTCCTTCCTAGTTCTATTTCCTGGCGCCTCTGAACATATCAATATGAACGATGATTACTAATATCCATCAGGCTCTAAGTCTATGAAAGTCAATGATAGTACACCAATAAATACATGACAGACATGAGGAATTCAGAGAGATCTGCAGACTTATAAACTGCTGCAGAGCGGAGTATTAAGGACAAAGAGAACAATACACACACATACACACAATGACTGCAAAGTGAAGGTGAGAAGGAAACTACATTAAAGTAAAGCAGAAGGCTGTATAATTATAATGACCAGTTTTAGCCCTAGAGAAAGAAAGGCACCTCCCTCCTTTCACTGGAGAAGCGTGGGAGAATGATTGTGTAATGTTGCATGTCGTTGTCAGACTGGGTTGTGTGGTTGTTCTGCCTTAACTGCTTTTCTTTGTTATAAAAGGAAGGATTGAGGTGGAGGCGGGGATGGAGTGCTTGAAAGACATCTATTTGCAAATGATATGCAAAAATAATAGCCATCAGCAATTTTATTTTATTTTTTTGATACTCCTCCGATAAATAGTCTAAGGTGTTACTAGTGGAACTGGTCAGAGAGAATCTGGGTAGGTGGGTTGAAAAAGCCATTGTCCCTGAAAAACAGTAACAAAGATATTTTCTGTGGTAGGCAGAAAGATGAACAGTAGAGCCCTAGGAGCTTGAAGACAACTGAATGTAGAATAAAAAAAAAGGGAGAACATACAGTGAATAGATCATCTCCACTGGGAGTTTTCTGAAAAGCCTGTTCTTCACTTCAAGGCAAGAGGGCACGGAAATATACATTTTCTGAATACGGCAAACTCTGTCAGATGACCAGGAATGGGGCCTTTGGGTTAGCAGAGGATTACCACCAGACGTGATAAAGTTTTCAAAGAATGAGAATACAGTCTGATACAATTCATGCTAAGATCAGACTGAACATAGACGCTAAGGCTATAAGGAACCATAGGGATTATGTCGATCAATCCTTTCGTTTTACAGATAGGAAAACTGAGGCTTGGATGTGTTAAATAATTTATCCAAGGTTACATAGATAACAAGTGGCCAAATGGAGACTTGAACTCAAATCCTTTAGCCCCAAATTTAGTTCTCTTTCAGCTGTACCACACTGTTCTTTCCTTGATAATTTAAGACATTTTAGGACCCTGTCATTAAGAATATCAATGATCATCATATTTTGTGGATGGAGCAGCTTAGTGGTGCTATAGTGCAAAGAATGCCAGACCTGGGGTCAGGAAGACTAATTCTCCTGAGTTCAAATCTGGCCTCAGATACTTCCTAACTGTGTGACTCTGGGCAAGTCACACTTAACTTTATTTGCCTCAGTTTTTTCATCTGTAAAATGAGCTGGAGAAGGAAATGAGCTGGAGAAGGAAATGTCCACTTTAGTACTTTTGCCAAGAAAACTCCAAATGGGGTCACAAAGAGTCAGACATGATTGAAAATGACTGAACAAGTTATATAGAAGTGGTCTTAAGAGAGAGTTCTTCTGAATGGTAAAAAAGTGAGGCAAAAAAGGTCTTAACCTGCAACAATATATTCTATATACCAATTGCTCTGCTGGATACCACGAGGAATACAATGATGCATAAAATTTTATCCACAAATGAGTTAATTTTATGACAAGTTCTTCCTCCAGGCTTAAAACTAGAATTGTGGGTATGGGAGGACCCCTGACTTTGAGAGCATCAATAGACATAGCACTTGCTTTACTTGTAGAGAGACACATCAGGGTTTAATTTCAGGGATTTTGGATTATAAAATATGCTTTCTCAGGTTACTGTTTGCTTTTTAGAAGAGTTATCAGCCTTTGGATCTTGATAACTTTATTTTCCAATGCAACTAGAAATATGATGATATCAATAAAATTTTGGGAGCTCACATTACTCTAACAACAAAAGGAAAGGACAGTTTTGGAATGTGTATCCAGATCAGGTAAAGCCTTGAAGAATATGTATATTGCCTTGTCTGTCTCTATCTGACTCGCTCTTTGTCTCTGGTCTCCTTTCTTTCTTCTTTTCCCTTGGCCTTTCCATCTCCCTCTCCTCTCCTGCCCTGCTCTGCCCTCCTCTCCTCTCCTGTCCTCTCCTGTCCTCTCCTGTCCTCTCCTGTCCTCTTCTCTCCCCCAGGAGGGGAAGGAAGGAAAGAAGGGAGAAAGAGAGAAAGGAAGGAAGGAGGGAAGAAGGAAAGAAAGAAAATGGGTGAGGAAGCAGTGATATTACATTACATACTGTTCTGAAGCAGAATATAATCCAGAAGTCATTTTGTGCTTGTCTTTGGAATGTATTGTATGATTTTTTTTTCTCATCAGATTTTTGTTATGGGCCATATTTTACTTTGGCTGACCAAAGCTCTGTGGACCTCCTAGGTCATTTGGTTCAAACTCCTCATTTTACAGATGAGGATGGCTGAGGGTGATGGAATTTGCACAGGGTTTCCCAGGGTAACACAAGTACTAAGTATCACAGGCAATATTTGAACCCAGGTCCTCTGACTCTAGAGCAAGTGTTTCTTCTAACTCTCCTGCTGATGCTGAAATGGGTTTGTGTTTCCCAAGTGCATACACGCAGAAGGCCTAGAAGCAGGTTTATTGGCAAGGAGAAGTTAGACTGAGAAGAAATATCTCTGAGCAATAATCTACTAAGTGAATACTACATAGACAGTGAGATGGTACATGAGATAGTACTGGGCTTGGAGTTGGGCATTCAAATACTGCCTCAAATAGTCACTAGCTGTGTGACCTTGGGCAAGTCACTTAATCTCAGCCTCAGTGTCCTTGCCTGCAAATTGGGGAAAATTATAGCACCTACATTACAGGGTTGTTGTGAAGATTATATGAGATAATATTTATAAAATACCTCTATTACATAATAAATGCTTGTTAATTGATTGACTAATATGCTTCCTTCCCTCCTTCCCACCTTTCCTTCTTCCTTTTTTCATTCCTTCCTTCCTTCCTTCCTTCCTTCCTTCCTTCCTTCCTTCCTTCCTTCCTTCCTTCCTTTCTTCCTTCCTTTCTTTAGAGAACTTTGGGAGAATGAATTTGTGTTTATGATATTTTCTTTGACAGGAAGGACACAATTCAACTGTGTTTTCCTAAAGCAAGAAAAAGGAGAAACCTGTATTCTGCTTTCTTATAATGGGCAGGTCATTTGAGTTTTGTAGAATAGCACAGGTACAAAAATGGCGTGAATACTTACTAATCCTTGTTCTTTATTCTTGATTGTGATGGCTTTGTTGTCTACAGTTTCATTTTTTTAGAAACTTCTTTGAAGTCTAAAATAAAGAGAAAGGAGAAGGGAGTTCTTTTAGAGTTTCTATTATAGCTTTGTAGTAGATTACCATCAGAAGGAAGCCACTACAGGGCTATTGGCTCCATCAGCTAATTGAGAA
>NC_058130.1:382095817-382112224 GCF_016433145.1 Gracilinanus agilis
GTATAAGAGACAGCTCTCTCTCTCTCTCTCTCTCTCTCTCTCTCTCTCTCTCTCTCTCTCTCTCCCCACCACCACCACCACCTTGGACTTAACATATTGATTGAATGGTCATTTCACAGAGCTGTAATGGAATAGTGGGAATAGCAGATGGAGTCTCTGAGCCAGAATGCCCTGGATTCAAATTTCTCCTTAGACACTTAATAGTGAGTGGACAAGTCACTTAACCTCTCTATGCCTGGTTTTCCTCATCTGGAAAATGAGGGGGCAGTTTTTAGTGGATTCTAAGGTTTCTTTCAGCATTAAACATGTGACTATTAGTTTCTAATTCATCTTATTATTATAAGATTATAAGATAAGATTATAGTATAATTATAATTATTATATATTATCACCAATTCATTTAGTGTTTAAAAGGGATCATCTATATCAGTGATTCCCAAATGGGCACTACCGCCCCCTGGTGGGTGCTGCAGCAATCCAGGGGAAGTGGTGATGACCACAGGTACATTTATCTTTCCTATTAATTGCTATTAAAATAAAAAAAATTAATTTCCAGGGGGCTAAGTAATATTTTTTCTGGAAAGGGGGCGGTAGGCCAAAAAAGTTTGGGAACCACTGATCTAAATCATTCATTGCTATTTGCTTGCCTTGGCTGAGTGATCAAAACATATCCCTAGTGTTTGGAATGCAAAGATTTAGAATAAGCAAGTATGACAGATTACCCTGAAAAACCAGAATGGATCCTGAGGGACTCTGACCTTGAGCCCAGCTTTAAACTGGGTTGACTTTTTTTGTTTGTTTGTTTTTCCTAATCTTTAAATTTTTCTTATTTAAAATTTTCATTTATTTATTTATTTAAGAATATTTTCCATGGTTACATGATTCATGTTTTTTCCTTCCCCTCCTCCCACCTTCCTCCCACAACCAATGAGCAATTCCATTGGGTTTTACATGTGTCATTGATCAAGACCTATTTCCATATTATTAATATTTGCAAAAGAGTGATCATTTAGAGTCTACATCATCAATCATGTCCCCATTGAACATGTGATCAAGCAAATGTTTTTCTTCTGGGTTTCTGCTCTCACAGTTCTTCTCTAGATGTGGATAGCATTCTTTGTCATAAATTCCTCAGAATTGTCCTGGATCATTGCATTGCTGCTAGTACAGAAGTCTATTACATTAGATTTTACCACAGTGTATCAATCTCTGTGTACAATGTTCTCCTGGTTCTGCTCATTTCACTCTGTATCAGTTCTTGGAGTTTCTTTCCAGTTCACATGAAATTCCTCCAGTTTATTATTCCTTTTAGCACAGTAATATTCCATCACTAACAGATACCACAATTTGTTCAGCCATTCCCCAATCAAAGGGCATCCCCTCATTTTTCAATTTTTTTGCTACCACAAAGAGCTCAGCTATAAATATTTTTGCACAAGTCTTTTTCCTTATTATCTCTTTCGGGTACAAACCCAGCAATGCTATGGCTAGTTCGAAGGGTAGGCAGTCTTTTAAAGCCCTTTGGGCATAGTTCCAAATTGCCATCCAACATGGTTGGATAGATTCACAACTCCACCTAGCAATGCATTAATGTCCCAATTTTGCCACATCCTCTCCAACATTTATTACTTTCCTTTGCTGTCATATTGGTCAGTCTGCTAGGTGTGAGGTGGTATAGGTTGACTTTTAAAAGCTATTCAGCTAAAAGCTCTAGGATTTCACTGGTGTGTGTTTTTCCCTCAGGTACTTTTCTTTTGGCATTTTTTTTGTATTCTAAGGAAATAAAATTGAAACTTGCAGAAAAAAGTTGATGAATGTTGAAAATCATAGAAAATGAATAGAATTCTTTCTAAGGGGTGGAGTATAGACTGAATGAGAGGTGCTATAAAATCAACTATTTCCATAACTTTGAGATACTTTTGTCCCTGAGGGGACCCTCTGAAGACCTTTTCTAATGGATTCGAAGAATAATCCACCAGGAAGTATATTAACCATTCCAATTAAGTATGTTTAGCACTTATTTATAAGCTCATTTCTAGCCTATGATCCCAGAAACTTAAACAGATATTTATATTAAAGACCAATGAGAAAACTATCATATGTGTGATTGCTAATTGCTATAGAAATGCACAGAGCACAGGATCTTTGATGGCTGGGATAATTAGGAAGGTATCATGGAGGAAGTAATGTCTGAGCTAGAGCTTGAAAGATAGGCAATAATGGAAGAAATAGACTGGGACCAGAAGGAAATAGCATGAGAAAAGATATAAAATGACCCAGCACAATGTGTGTTTGGTTGATAAATGACTAGGCTGGAGTGAAGGGTCTTTGCTTCTGAGATGTGATAGTTAAGAGTGGATAGGTAGGTTGGGGCCTGTTTGAGGAGGGTCCTAAAAACTAGATTAAGAAGTTTAAACTCTATTCTGCAGGCAATGCGTGTGGGGTGAGAAAGAATCAAAAGTTTTTGAGATGAGGAATAAAATAATCAAAGTTGTGATTTAAGAAGATTAATTGGGTATGCCTAAAAGACTGAAATGGGGGAGAAATTGGAGTCAGTGAGACCAGTTAAGAGCCTTTTGGAATAATCTGAGCATGAAATAAAGATTTGAAAAAATGTGGTGCCAGTGGAAATGAAAAGGAAGGGACAGTGGTTTGTTGATAAATAATTGACAACCAGTTCTCTGAAAAAATGTGTGTATGGCATACTTTTAAATTTTAATCTGTACTGCTAACATTTCCCTTATTTTCAGAAGTTAATAAAACAATAAATCAAATCCTGATTTGTAGCATTTGCTGATTTTTGAGATGTACATGCTCCCATCAAAAACTTAACAATAAACTTTTGGTAGTTCTGGATCCAGCCTACCCCTAAAAGAGATATCATTCAACCACAGCAATAAGAAGTACTCTTGTAGTTTTGGAAGGTAAGTGCCTAAGAAAAGAATTGTTTCCTTTCTCCACAATAAGTTATTGCCTCTTTTTCTTTTTTCTACCTTTTTTTTTCTCTCTACTTCCTTTTTTCTTCTTTTTCTGTCATACATTTCTGCTTTGGCTGCCATCACAAAGATTAAACAGTCATTAAGTTAATAGAACTTTCACGAGGTAATTTTTTTTTTTATGAGAGATTGCTGGAATGTGATGTTATGAAAATCTGACACTTCATCCTGTATTTTAGGGAGGGGCTAATACAAGAGAACATGAGTACTTAAAGACAAAACAAAACAAAAACAAAAACTAAAGAAATCACAAATAACACATTTCCAGTGGCACGGGCTAGTCTGCTGAGACAATGGCCTCTGGTATTCTGTTTTGTTCTCTCCTGTGGAAATTCTCTTTTCAGTGTGCTTACTTCTATCAATAGTATAGAATCTCTTACAGATGTTCATCAGAGCATGAAGCCTATGCCTCTGGGCATGAGTCTTATGAATGGAGGTGTGACCAGTGAATAGAAACCAGTAGTTCTGAAACTTTTCCCCCATTCTGAAATTTGTGAGTTTTATCTGAAGATCTGATCTAGAGATTCTATTGCAAAAAAAGAAATTGGTAAATTCATGAGAAAAGGTTCTTTTTTTTTTGAAAGGTACAGAAACAACCAGATTCCACTATGATGATTGTTTGTAGACTATAAAAATATTTGGTAAGTAGAGCAAAATACCTTAAAGACTCTTCTAGTAAGGAATCTCAATGCATATAAAAATTCATATAAGTTTCTTTGATAGACACAATAATAAAAATACATTTGTTTGATAATCCTCTGATTTTTAATATAAAGAGAAGCATAAAGATTTTATTAAAATTAATAGCTAAAGAGGATAATGACTAAAGGTGTTTGCTAATGCCATGAAGGATATCCAACATGGAACCCAAATAGAAGAAGAATCTATTAAAGACGATAAGGTCCTTTAGGTATCCCTGTTTTAATATGATGATATTCTGATTGCATCAAACCCTAAATTATTGTTAAATATAGGAGACGTAATATGGTGGGGAAAGTGCTGGCTTTGGAGTCAGAGGATCTGTGTTCAAATTCTAGAATTACCAATTAATTCTTGCCTGACCTTGGAAAAGTCACTTACCTTCCTTGAGACTTTTTTTTCCCAACTATGGAATGAAGGGGTTGAACTAGATGATGTCTCAGAGCCTTCCAGCTCTACAACTTTGATTCTATAGATCTCTCAATTTGTCACATGAATTTATATAGGTAACTCTTTAAGTTAGTCCAAAATTACATATTTTTTTATTACATACACGTGAACAAAGAGTCCATCGCTTCATAGCAGGAGGATAGCATGTTCAGCTGAATTTGGGAAACTTAACATAGTTCTTTCAATGATCCCAAGCTACTGGCCTTATCCAAAAACCTATCTTTTCAGTAGCAATATTTTCTGAGAATTGTGTTGGTGAACATACTATGGCTTGCGTGCTGGAGGGGGCTGCTCTCCTCTCCCTCTTCACCATGCCTAGGGGCATTTTTCACATCACCTCTCCTTTGCCCAGAAGCACAACTGGAGTGCTTCTTCCCTCCCCAGTCTGGAGTAAGGCAAAGGGGCTCTTAGGTGGCATGAGGGTGCAGCACACAGTCTCTAAAAGGTTTGCCATCACTGCCCTAGAGCCATTGTTACCTAATGGTTAAAGAACTCCACTCAAAACCAGGAAGACCTGAGTTCATATCTTGCCTTTGACACATACTGCCTGTCACTTACCACTACATTGGCAATTCTCTTGAGGGCATGCAGAATAAGATTAAATTAAAATGAAAATAAAACAAATTAGGAAATATTTAGCAAAGCAATTAGAAATACAATGGCAATAGATAATGTTAATATGTGGTTTTCCAATAAGATTTAGTGCCCCCCCCCATTTCTATTTGAGTTTGACATAATTATTCTAGGTTACTCTCAGACTAAAACTTACAGAAAATGTGAGAATGTTGTTGTTGAGTTGTTTTTCAGTTGTGTGCACCTCTTCTTGACCCTATTTTGAGTTTTCTTGGCAAAGATACTGGGTTGGTTTGCTATTTCTATCTTTGCAGATGAGGAAACTGGAGCAGATAGGGTTAAGTGACTTACCCAGGATCACACAGCTATTAAGTGTCTGAGACTGGATCTAAATTCAGGAAGATGAGTCTTCCTGACTCTGGAGTCAACACTCTACCCACGTACCACCTAGCTGTCCCATAGAGGAGGTATTTATCTGTAATGATAAAAGGAGTTTATTCACCTGGGAGTTCCCTATGAAATCATAGATCCAATGAAATCATAGATCCAATCCCTATCTCTAATATTATTTTAGTGATTACATAAGGCTAGTAGTTATAGGATATGATCCTTTCCAAAAATACAAATTTCAAGTGATTAGGTGGCAAAGGAGAGATGCATGGCAGATGTTCATAGGTTAAGGTACATTTCAAGTGATGACTTGTATAAAAGAAGTGATTTAAAAAATATCAAGAGAATGTCTGATTGGAAAAAGAGGTAGATCAGTTGTAGAGCAAGAACCAGACAGAACAAATGGATGACTACCCCAGAAACATCCAAAGATCTAGAGAAAGGCCTTTTTCTGGGTTGAGTAGGTCACCTCCCTTTTGGAGGTTTTTCAGGAGAAGATCAAGAAGAAGGAGCCCATGTTATAGATACATGAACAGAGATGGAGTTTGTTTTGTTTGGTTATGCATATTTATTACAAGAGACTTTTTCCCTCTTTCTTTTCTATAAGGAGGAAGGAGAGAGAAGGGGATTAGCCACAGGGCTGTAATCAAAAAAAAAAAAAGAAAGAAAAGAAAAGTAAAGAAAAGAAAAAATATAGTAATTGAAAATTTTTATCAAAAAATGCAGAGAAGAAATACAATGATCCAGGGCAATCCTGAGGGACTTATGATGAGGAATGCTATCCTCCTCCAGAGAAAGAACTGTTGGAGTCAGAATGCAGAGCAAAGCCTATGATTTTTCACTTATTTTATTTATTTTTTATTTTGAGGTTTTGGCTTCATATGAGTGTTCTCCTACAAAAATGAACAATATTAAAATATGTTTTGTATGATAATACTTGTACAACCCAGATCAAATTGCTTACCATCTCCGAGAAGGGAGAGGGAAGGGAGTGAGGGAGATAATTTGGATCACATAACTTCAGAAAACTTATGTGGAAATTTTTTATTACCTATAATTGGTAAAATGAAATATCTTTATTAAATAATCCTTACCTCCCCCAACAAAAAATGTAGAGTAGAGAGCAAAAGAAAGCCTGGAAGAAACACAGACCAACAGAACAGCTTTCAAAGTTACATGTTTTATTTGTTATATCCTTAAAAGTGAGATGTACATAAAGGGTTTATAGTTTCATGTACAATCCTTTTCCTATTTTACTTTCTATATGGAAACGCTAATTTTATTTGGTTCCTATTAAATTTAGAATAAAAAAGATAAAAATTTTCAAAGTTACACAGAATGAGAAAGAAGTAATGCACTTCATATACATAATCTCATTTGATCCTTATAATAATGCCTGGCCTCTATTTTACAGATGAGAAAACTGCAGCTTACAAGAGTTTAAGTGATTTATTCCTGGACACATAGCTAGTCTTTGAATCTGGGTCTTCTTGATGACAAGTTAGGCATTCCATCACTCTACCATGCTGATTCCATAAGGGTCCAGATCAGAATACAGACAATGATATGATTCATTTATAGGTATATCCTCAAGTTTGCTCTCGGAGAGTCATCAATATAAGTCATAAAACAAGGAGTAGGTAAACTCTACAGATTAGCTTGTCTGTAGAGCATCATTCAAGCATATATATATTAAAACATCTAGGATTTCTCACTTTTCTTTTTTTAAAACCTTACTTTCTGATGCAGGAACTTTCTATTTCTAAGACAGATGAGCAAGGGCTAGGGCAATGGGGTTAAGTGACTTGCCCAGCGACACAGAGCTAGGAAGTGTCTGAGGCCAGATTTGAGCCTAGGTCTTCCTGACTCCAGACCTGACTCTCAATCCACTGAGTCACCTACCTTCCCTCTTGTCTTGAGGGCAGGGACTGTTTTTGCCTTATCTTTGTTTCTCCCTTGTTTAGCACTTAATAAATACTCATTGATAGATAGATTGATTGATTGATGTCAGAGACACCTGGATAGGGTATTACTGAACCTTGTAGTTTGCAGGAATTTAGTTGCTAACTGGAGATGATTTCTAACTTTTCTTTTTGTTTCCTCTTTCTTTTTTATTCCTCCCTTTTCTTTTTTTCTCTTTTAACTTTTGTCACTTCTTTCCTCTTTGTGGAACACTAGCAATTATATATTATTTGAAGTAAAATTTGTTATTTTGTCCTCAGAAGCTGAAGATCTTTAATTCCTCTTTTAAAGGTAAAGCATTTCCCCTTAGGGTTCAGCTAAGTGGAAATGCACTCCTGAAATAAGATTTGTTCTGCCAACTTCCTAAAGACCAGAATGCCATCTGCTTCACTTTGTAATAATCCTTTGAACTAACATCAGAATCACTTGATGCCTATTATTGCCTTTAATTTGATTGCTTAATGTCTGTCGGGGGAATGAACAATGTGCCAACTGATGATTTATGGTCATGTTTATGTTCCTATTATCAAAGCTAATAATTTGTCTCAAGTAAAATGTTTCCCTTTGATAAAAAATCATTAGAATCATTCTTCAGCCACCATCATGGGTACATGTAAGTGTGTTTGACATTTTCCCATAAGTACTTTTGAATTTCCCTAATCTTGAGTTGTAGAGCAGGGACACTGACTGAATCAGAACTTTAATGTGCAATCTATAATCAAGGCAGGCATAAGGCATGACTTAAGATAAGAAATGGTTGTCCTTCACAACAGAACAGAGATATAGATAGTACGGGCTGGGAAGAACTTTTGAGATCATTTAGTCTCATTTTATTTTAGATTAATTTTATTGGAATATTTTAATATCATCTTCATTTTGAAATTTTCCCTATTCCTTCCTTCACCAGAGAGCCATTCATTGTAAGAAAAATTTTGAAAGCATGAGGAAAAAAACAGTTCAGTAAAACCTACCAATATGTCAGCTATATCAGACAGTTCATACTATATTCCACATCGGAAGACTCTTACCTCTGCAAAAAAGGGGGGAGAGGTGCATTTTATCTACTCTTCTCTAGGACAGAGCTTGCCAATGTTAATTATACAGCATTCAATTTTTGTGGGGAGGGTGGCCTTTCCACTACATTATTGCAACCAATTAATCAATTGGTACTTATTAAATGGCTGCAAAATGTCAGGCACTGTGCTAGGAGCTTGGAATTTAAGGAGAAAAAATGAATCTATCTCTACTTGCCATGACTTTACATTTTAATGGTGGAAAGACAAGTACATATAATATACACACGCATACACATATAGAGCATAAATATAAAGTTAATAAAAACAAATATGTGAGAAATAATTAAATACAAGACACTTTGAAAGGGAGAACACTAGTAGTTGGGAGACAAGGAAAGGCTTTATGCAGAAGCTGCCTCTAAAGAAAAAGACTATGCGGGGCAGCTGGGTGGCTCAGTGGATTGAGAGCCAGACCTAGAGAGGGAAGGTCCTGGGTTCAAATCTGGCCTCGGACACACTTCCTCGCTGTGTGACTCTGGGCAAGTCACTTAACCCCCATTGCCTAGCCCTTACCACTCTGCTGCCTTGGAGCCAATACACAGTATTGATTCTAAGATGGAAGGTAAGGGTTTTAGAAAAGAAAAGAAAAGAAAGAGATTATGAGGAAGAGGTTGGTATATTCTAGACTTGGGCAATGGCCAGTGGAAAGGAATGGAGATGGGAGATAGTGCCATGTGTGAGGAGAGGCCAGTTTGATTAGTTAACAGAGTAAGAGAGGAAGGGTAAGAAGGCTGGAAAGATAGTTTGGGGCCAGATTATATAAGATTTTAAAGCTAAATAGAATTTATAGTTTATCCTAGAAACTTCTGGAATTGGTTGAGTAAGATAGTCACAGAGTCAGAGCTTCAGTTAAGTAAAGCTATTTTGACTTCAGTGGGTAGGATGGTCTAAGATGGGGTGAGCCTTGGGGCAGAGACACTATTTAAGAAATTATTGCAATAACTCAGGAGAGAGATGATGAAAGGGTTAACTAAGGAGATAGCTGTGTGAAGGTGGGAGACCCAAGGACAGCTGCCTTGAAGGCAGTTATTATACTTAACGAATTTTTTCAGTTCTACTTTTATGGTTCACTCTTCATGAACTCCTCTAAGTCTTTCCAAGTTTCTCTGAATTTTTCAGATTTGTCACACAGCACAAATTTCCAGGTAAAGATAACCATTGGATCTTATTCATTATGGTTCATTTCTCGGTTCTTGGGTCCAGTAAGATATAGTACTTGATTTGACCATTTATTCAAGAAAAAATTTATTAGGTGTTTGTTATGTTCAAGAATCATATATTTAGAGCTGGATGGGATCTTAGAGACTCTCTAGCCAAACTCTCTGATTTTCTTGGATGAGAAGACTGAAGTTCAGAGGAGTGATTTGGTCAAAGTCACTCAGGTAATAAGTGGCAGATCTGAAATTTAGATCCAGGTAACCTGATTCCAAAGGACATTACTTCTTACATTACCTTGTAGCCCTAACTAAATCACTGATTCATGAATTTGCTGTTTTTCCCTACTAACAACCATTCAATTCTGTTAAAAAGCTGCTACCATTATCTACATATTGTAGATGAGTAAATCAAGGTCCTAGTCATTGAAGAAATTCTCCCTCTCCTGTAAAACGAGTTAACAGGAACAGTCAACCTAGAAACCTCTTGAACTCATGAATTCCAGCAGTGCTTTCAAAGCATTTTATGTAATGCTACAGACTAGTCATTTAACCATTGACATGAACCAGCTGTATGCTGTTATTGTATTATTTGTTAGCTTTGAATGATATGGTGTCAGGAGGAGACTCAAAAATATTTTTATCTTCTCAACAGGGAGTACCGGAGTCTAGGAGGTTATATAATACATCATCGCTTTTCTGGAAGCTTGACTTGGTTCAATATGTTTTCTTTGCAAAGTAAAGTTTTTGATTCTTTTTATTTCTGTTTGTAATGTTCCTCTTCTCTCTCCACTGGTAGTAATTACAGTATAATTCTCTTTCCACTCCTTAGAAAGGAACATCTTGTCAAAATGAGTACTGCACTATATAAGTTCTTTATCATCCTCTTCAAGAAAAATAGCAAATCTTTGGGACCTGTGGAAATCTCTGTGGAATGGTAAGGCTGATTCTAAGCTTGTTAAGGAGATTTTCAAAATAAAACTACTCAAATTTGTTTCAGTGCACATTTTCTATGGCAATGATTTCCCATCCTGCTTTTGTGACATCCAGTGGTATCCTCACATGGCAAAGCTTTTAGGGAATTCTGGATTCTCAAAACAAAATTCATTTCATTATGTTCATTTTATTCCATAAATATTTTTTCCTTGGAGGACTGTCTATTTACATTTAATGTTACCCTTGTTAGATGTATATTTTTCTACTATTCTTGGCTAAATGATTATTCAATTGATCTTTCTTATTCTTACTATTATAAACTCGAACTAAACTGGGCAACTCTAAACAAAATTCTTACACCTTTTATACTATGTAGATTTGTATATTTTTGGACTTCCTTTTTTTTAAAAATTAGAAATGAATACTTTATTTTGGGATTACCCTGTTCTTACTCTTCTTCTAATCTTATTTTGATTGTTAGTAATTAAAATACTGAAATTCTGAAATATTTACTGTTTTAAATGATAAAATACTTTGAAATTTTCCACATTTAGGCAGAAATTGACATGTTATTTAAGAAATGTGAATTGTTTTCAGTATCTATATTTGGTTTGAGGAACTGGTTGTTGTTGATTTTTAATCTCTGAAATGCATATGTCTCTCGTTGAATGCTTGAAAGACCAAATGTTATCTAAACGCCCATCCCTTGCCATTATTATAGCACACTAAGTTTTGTTGAATAGATCATTCTGAATTCCTGGATTATGCTTCTGAAATTTGAATCCAACATTATAGTTTTACAGGTTAGTTACTTTTCCTTAGGTAAACTCTTATAATCCTAACTGATGTCCCTTCATGTGCCATACCTATCTTTTTGAAACTTGCTGGATTGTTTTCCTTGTTATTGTAGTTTTGGAGCTTAGCTATAATATGATTTGGAGTTTTGGAATTTAATGTCAGGATCCTGTGGATTCTTTCTACATGCATATATTTTTTGCTAATTTAAAACAATTTGCTTGAATGATTTTCTTGATTATAGTGGCTGACTTTTTTTCTTTTTCCACACCTTAAAGAATATTGGTATCACACACACACACACACACACATATATGTATATACATTTATACATATATATTCATATACATGTATATACTACAGATGATAAAACTGAAATTCAAGGAAATGAAATAGTTTGTCTAGGACCACACAGGTAGCAAGTGGCAGGACTGTATTTTAAAAACATATCATCTGACTCCAGATCCAATATTATGGATTATTTTACCTCTATTATACTTACATAACTCTAAAATTTACATAAAGAGAGTTATAATTAGCATCAGTGGAGGGAGTTCCCATATTCCTGAAAACACAGATCTTTGACATAATTATATATTGATGTACACAGGTCAAGACTAAATATTACATGAGATACAAAAAGAAATAGACATTGCAAGGCCTTCCCTAGTGGGGTTTATGGGTGATAAATTAATATATTTGAGAAACAGAATGGCAGCCGTAGAGGCTTGTAGAGGAGGTTCTGAGTTCAAGTCCCACCTCTGACATATTTTAACTGTGTGGTTGGCAAGTTACTTCATCTTTTCATGCTCCTAGAAAGTCTCTAAAATGAGAAGTTGCAGGCTAGTTGCCCATATATACTGGTAATGGGAGTATCCCCTCCTTCCAATCCTCCTTACCCCAGGAACATATAAGCAATTATGGTATGATCAGAATACAAAAAACTTCACAAATATTGGGAATTAGTTATTAAGGGAAAATTCTTAACCCATGAAAAGATTTTCTTTGTAGAACATGAAGAGTCCTTAGATTATCTAGTCTAAAACTTTGTGGGAATGGATAGTCAGAATTTGGTCCAACAATTCCAGGAAAGCAATTTGGATCTTCCTCCCAAGTCAAACTTCCAGGTTAGAAACAGAGCCAGTCAAAACTCCTATGTTGATCAGAGTGGGACTAGGCTTTGAGTAGCCCCTACATTTCCAATCTGGGGAAAAAAGTGAGGTTCAGTCTAAAAAAAAAAGGAATTTGAACTTAAGTCTAAGATTTTGAACATACAGCAAAGAAAGATAGAGACTGAATTATTAAGGCTTTGAGCCTGACTCTGGAAGTCACAGTAAATCAACTCATTTGGTCTCCTCCAGGTTAGACACATCAAGCATAAAGATATCCAAAAGAAGGCTGAGGTTGAAGACATTGCTGACATTCTGAAATAAAAACTGAATGAGAAGAATGTGTTTAAAGCAACATCTGTGAAAGAGCAATTTCAATGTTAACAGTTAAAAGCCTGAAACTACAGAAGATCTATATTGTTCAGGAGACTGTACTCTGGGATCAACGTACATTATTTCAGGAAATAAGGTATCTTTGGAAGAATGGACCATAACAAAGACTCATATAATTTAAAGAAAACATAGAGGTACATTACCCTAAGGTGGCTGTAGAAAAATTAGTGCTTCTGTTCTCTAAAGGAGAGAAAAGACAAAATAATAAATTTTTTTAAGAGCATATGATAAACAGGTAAAAAACATACAGGAACACTTTGGAATAAGTGGATATACTTGTCCAGACAATAGTAAATTCTGAGGAAAGGTACAAGTTACCAGATTTATAGGGTATAAGCAAAAGTGGTTTTCGATACTTATGAAAGGATTAAGATTGTTCTCTTTGGGAAACATCAACATGGATTCACAACAATATATCCAGAGAAGATTTGAAGAAATAAATGGAAGGAGAGAAATAAAGATTTAATGAGCATTTCCTATGTGCCAGGTACTATGTTAAACACTTTACAAATATTATCTAATTTGGTCTTCACAACAGCATTGGAAGATAGGTGCTATTATTATTCCCATTTTATAGTGGAGGAAACTGAGGCAAACAGAGATTAAATGACTTTCTTGAGGTTAGACAACTAGAAAATGTCTGAAGCTGAATTTGAATTTAGGTCTTCCTTACTCTAAGTCCAGTGCTCTATCCATTGCACACAACTGCCTTTTGCCAATATGGAAATGGAGGAGTTTTTTTATGGTAATACAAGATGAGTTCATTACCTGTGCATTGGAATCAATGTAGTTTATTTCAGGAAACAATAGATTATGTAACAAGCACTTCAGGGCATAAAAATTTGTTACTTATGTTATACGCCATGAGGTATAACCTCACAGCTTGGATTATATATCAGAAGCTATCTTTTATGGACTGACATGTCTGATCTCCCATGCTACAAGTAGACCTCAAAATATCCTGGGGAACTTAACAAATGAACTATACTAGAACAAAGTCCCTTCCTTCCTTCCTTCCTTCCTTCCTTCCTTCCTTCCTTCCTTCCTTCCTTCCTTCCTTCCTTCCTTCCTTTCTTCCTTCCTTTCTCCCAAAATTAAAGTCAAATGAACCAACATTTTGGCCATCTCTGAAAAATCTATGTCTTATTCTGCACTATTCTTTATGCATCTTCTCTCTGTGTTCTTTTAACTGCACCATACTTCCTCTTTGTCAACAAGTCAATATACATTTATCAAGTGCCTACTATGTACCAGGCTTGCACTAAGGGCTGGAGATACAAAGAAAGGCAACCTTATCCCACCCCCCAACTCAAATGGTCTGTGCCCTCAAGGAGTTTATGCTCTACTGAGGAAGCCGACTTGCCACCAGCCAGAGTTGGTATGACAAAATATATTGGAGATCATTTGGGCTAGCCTCAGAGGGAAGGTACTAAAATTAAGAAATACCAGAAGGACTTCTTGTAGAAAGTTGTACTTTCGCTGAAACTTGAAGGAAGCCAGGAGAGATTGAGATGAAGAAGGACAGTACTTTAGATCCTAAGAAAAGCCAGTAAAATATTATACAGTCAGAAGATGGAGTCTTATTTGAGGAAGCCAGTATCACTGGATAAAAGAGTTCTTCTGTCCAAATCAGTAAATTACAGATGAAGAAACAGAGGCAGAGAGATGAAGTGAACTGGCCAAGATAGCAGTAAACTTTTGGGGAGCTCTTACTATGTGTAAGACACTGTGCTGGGTGCTGGGAATAAGGCTGCCAAAATTAAAAAAAATGACCCAAATGCAAAATATCAGTAAGAAGCAACTGGCGTCTATGACAAATTGCAAAACCTCATCGAATACCAGTGCCTGCCAACTGGCTATTTCATTTTATCATCAGTGTAGAATACCAAAAAAAGAATCTAATTCATGGAGTTTACAGGTTAATTAGGGAGACAGTGCCTTCATAGAAGTTCATTTGAAGAACAGTAGTATCTAGAATAGCAGAAGGGAAGAGAGAGAGTTTTCCTAAGACACCAAGTGTGCAAAGGCAGGAGGTAGGAGTCTGAGCTCAGTGTTCAGATGTCATGGAAATCAGTCTCACTGGAGTTGAAGTTTTGCCTGGAGTCTGTTAATTTTTTAAATTGATGTTTTTAGAGAGTAATTTGGTGTTGGCCTATTTACAACCACCAGATGTCAGTGCAAACAAAGAAGTCTCAGCTCCCGTCACATTTTCAGAGGCGGTGACATCACCACTTTTTCATTAGAAAAATAGCACTAATAAATAAGTGAGACTCTTACCATGAATGTGCTGCTTGACGTCTTTGTTGAGGAGCATGCAAGGACTGAGGGGAATTATACCTAAATAAAATGTGTCAAGAAAGTCTTAGAATGAATGCCAGGAATTTGTGGAGTGGGGAACATACTCTTGCATCCTTTCCTATATTGCTGAATTTCCCATTTAATGTCAAAGTCCAAATGCTCCTTTTTAACAAACAACATAACTTTCGCTTAGAAAATGAGGGAGCCTGATATGATGGTTAGAAAGTTGGCCTTGGAGTCATAAGACCTGAGTTCAAGGCTTGCCCCTTCCACTTACTACCAGAGTGAACTTAAGTGAATGAAAACATTGACTTTCCTTAAGTGTTAAGTGAGAAGTTTGGAATCATTGGTCTTTGAGGTCCCTTCCCCTGCTAGGCCTATGATCCTATGAAAGGCCAGGTAAAATTGATTGATTTGTATGTACAGAAAACATACTCGCTGCCTTATTTGCTCCATGGAGGGTTGGGGGTGGGTGTTGGGGGAAACTAGGTTATTGATCAGCAAAACCATAAGCTTGCTTTATATACATCTCAAACTACCTGGTAGTGGGGTTTTCATACCTTAATTGTGGTAAGTTTCTGTTCAAATTGTGTAGTACCAGTTTGGGTAATTTCCTTTATTTATTTATTTATTTTTTTAGAACAATTTTTTTCCATGGTCACATGATTTATGTTTTTACTCCTCCTCACCCCCCCCCATGCCCAACGCACATTTCCACTGGTTTCTTCATGTGTCATTAATAAAGACCTATTTCCATATTATTGATAGTTTCACTGGTGTGGTCATTTAGAGTTTACTTCCCAAATCATGTCCGCATCAACTCATGTGTTCAAGCATTTGTTTTTCTTCTGTGTTTCCACTCCTGTGGTTCTTCCTCTGACTGTGGGTAGCGTTCTTTTCCATAAATCCCTCAGAATTGTCCTGGTTCATTGCATTGCTGCTAGTATAGAAGTCCATTACATTCGATTTTACCACAGTGTATCAGTCTCTGTGTACAATGTCTCCTGGTTCTGCTCCTTTCACTCTGCATCAATTCATGAAGGTCATTCCAGTTCACATGGAATTCCTTCAATTCATTATTCCTTTAAGCACAATAGTATTCCATCACCAGCATATACCACAATTTGTTCAGCCATTCCCCAATTGAAGAACATACCCATGTTTTCCAGTTTTTTGCCACCACGAAGAGCATGGATATTAATATTTTTGTACATGTCTTTTCCCCTCTGATCTCTTTGGGGTACAAACCCAGCAATGGTGTGGCTGCATCAAAGGGCAGGCAGTCTTTTAGAGCTCTTTGGGCATAATCCCAAATTGCCATCCAGAATGGTTGGATCAGTTCACAACTCCACCAGCAATGCATTAATGTCCCAATTTTGCCATATCCCCTCCAACATTCATTACTTTCCCCTGCTGTCATTTTAGCCAGTCTGCTAGGTGTGAGGTGATACCTCAGAGTTGTTTTGATTTGCATTTCTCTAATTATTAGAGATTTAGAACACTTTCTCATGTGCTTATTAATAGTTTTGATTTCTTTATCTGAAAATTGCCTATTCATGTCCCTTGCCCATTTATC
>NC_058130.1:382114368-382125756 GCF_016433145.1 Gracilinanus agilis
TATGTATATATATATATAGAGAGAGAGAGACATTTCATTCTATACAGTTTGTCACTTTTCACTCTAAGTAAACTTCTAGTTATCCTGTTGATAATAACAATTTTTAATATTTACCAATATCTTCTTTTTTTCTAGGGATACAAATCAATTGAACTTATTGGGTCCCTTAAAAAAAGATTTCCTTTTCTTCCCCCCCCACCCTTTGCTGTCTTAATTATCTTAGGGTGATTCTTTTGAGTTCTGTGTTTGGGCAACAAACTCTCTGTTTAAGTCTGGTTTTTTTCTTTATGAATGGTTGGAAGTCTTCAATTTTATTGAATGACCATACTTTCCCTTGCAAAAATATAGTTAGTTTTTCTGGATTGTTGGTTCATGGTTGTAGACCCAGTTCTCTTGCTTTCCAGAATGTTGTTTTCCATGCCTTCCATTCCTCCAATGTAGATGCAGCCAGATCCTGTGTTATCCTAATTGTGGTTTCCTGGTATCTGAAAGACTTCTTCTGAGTGGCTTGTAATATTTTTTCCTTGGTTTGGTAGTTTTTAAATTTGGCTATAATATTCCTGGAAGCTGTTAGTTATGGATTAAATGTAGGATTCTTTCAATTTCCACTTTTCCCTCTTGTTAGAGAATGTCAGGGTAGTTTTCTTGGATAATTTCCTGTAGGATGATGTCCAAACTTTTTCTTTTGTCATGATGTTCCAGTAGACCAATAATTCTTAAATTTATCTTCTAGCTCTGTTCTCCAAATCTTTGGTTGTATCAATGAGGTGTTTCATATTCTCCTCAAATTTTTCATTTTTAAAATTTTGTTTTATATATTCTTGCTGCTCTGTGAAGTCATTTGTTTCTAGTTGTTGAGTTCTATTTTTTAAAGACTGAATTTCATCCCTGGCTTTTTGGTAATCCTTCTTATTCTGGTCTGATTTTCTTTGTAGATTATCCTTTGCCTTTTTTGCTTCATTTTTGAGCTAGTCAATTTTAGCTTTTAGGACTTTATTTATTTTGTTTCAGTTCATGTATTTCCTTTTTCAAATTGTCTTCAGCCTCTCTTGATTGCCTTCTGAGTTCCTGAAGTTCTTGAATTAATTGAATTTTGAGATCTTCCAAAGCTGGTGTCCAATTTGCTGGAGCTTCTTCCTCTTCTTCTATTTCATTTGCTCTTTTTTCGCTTCCTGGAAAGAAGCTGTCAATTGTAATTTCTTTTCTTTTCTTCTGTTGTTTACTTATATTTTTTCCTTTTCTATTCTACTTGTTTAAGCAGATGGATTTAATGAGCTTTGATGGATTTAATGAGCTTCCCTCAGCTGGCAATGGAGGTTTGTAGTTATGTTCTCTGCCATCTATGTGGGAGGGGCGTTGGAGTTTCCCTGCCCTATGAAGACTTCTTGTCTTTCCAAATGATGAGATTAAGCCTGGATTAGTCTGTATTGCTTAATGTGCCCTGAGACTAAAACCTAGAGAAAGAAAAAAAGTGGGGAGACAAGATAGAGTGTTTTTGCTGAGCTGTCCAGCAGTAGGGTCCTTCTGCTCTGTCCTGCTGTTAGATCTGGTTTTCTTGTTGAAGTGCTCTGTTCTCTATTTCAGTGTGGTAAAGCCAGTAGGTCTGAAGTTTTGCTCCATCTAAGCCACCATCTTCTGAGTGTTTTTGCTGTGTTTCTCTGGCTTTCTCCTCTAGCCACCTCCCTGGTGCCTGTGCTCAACTCCCCAAGTCTGGTGGGTGGATACCCAGAGATTTCAGGGGCCACTGGAGACTCCGCACAGCCCGAGGTGGAGGGGTCCTGGGATTCCCCTTCTATACCCTCAGACGCAACAGTTCAATAATAAAAGCCCTTTTCTTGGCGTATCTCTTGAGCTGTCCAGCAGTAGGATCCCCTTACTCTGTCCTATTGTTATATTTGGTCCTCTTTCTTCTCAGAGCACGTTGTTTTCTATCTCGGTGTGGAAAGGGTACAGAGGTTTTAAAATTTGCTCCATCTAAGATGCCATCTTCCTAGAATCCCTGAGTAATTTCCTTTAACTTGGAACATGTCATTTTACTTTAGAAATTTATTTAGTTTGTGAAAGTTAAAATAACCATTCATCCTATGTATCAGTTGAGATCTGGCTATTCTAACACATCAGATCCAGGGTTCTCTCACACAATTTTTGTTTCTTCCTTAATTTCTTTCTTTGTTTTTCCTTCCTTCCTTCCTTCCTTCCTTCCTTCCTTCCCTTTCTTTACATTGCACATGCTGTCAGGGTGATAGGTTAGTTTTACATAATAGCTGTTTCCCCTCTTTTTAAAGAATTCTTTATTATAAAAAATGAATCAGTTTAGAAAATAAGGGGATGCCAGTAAATTTTAAAATGAAAGTGATGTAAAAAAAAGACAAAGGAAAAATCTTAAAGATAAAGATTAGAGAGGGAGCTATTGACACAGTGGATAGAACACTGGTCTGAAAATCAGAAAGAACAGAGTTCAAATCCAGCCTTAGACACTTACTAGTGGTGTGACCCTGGTCCAGTCACTTAACCTCTGATTGCCTCAGTTTCTTCAACTGTAAAATGGGAATGATAATATTACCTGCCTCCCGAGTTGTTGCGAGGATCAAAAAGAGATAATATTTATAAAAAAGTGCTTAGCACTGTTGCATAGTAGACACCATATAAAGGTTTAATTCATTCTTTTTTCCTATGGACCAAGCAAAATGACCTGTATAGAAAACCTCTGTGCACTGACACACAATGAAGCGAGCAGAATCAGGAAAATAATTTATATAACAACAATATTGAAAAGACAAACAACTTTGAAAGATTGAATAGGTGTCATCATTGTAACCACTGACCAAGATTGCAAAGGATTGATGATGAAGCCTATTTCTCATTCCCAAAGAGATGATGGACCCAAGGTGCAGAATGACATGCACATTTTTAGACATGACCAATCCAGGAATTTGTTTTGTTAGACTTTACATATTTGTTACAAGATTTCCCTTTTTCTTTTTAATTGGGGGAGGGAGAGAGATAAGAGAGATAGAAAAGAAATGCTTGTTAATTAAAAAGAAATATGACCCTTATAAAGAGTGTTCTCAAGGATGCTTGCCCTACATAGAATTTTGCTTCTGTGTAATCAAGGAACTCTATTTCTCTTTCAATAGAAATTTTCTTACAGTGGAAGGGAAGTTTGAGGGGGTAAAATGATGGTGATTTTTCTCAAATCCCAAGGCTTGTTTCCCTGAGGAGGTTTTGGTTTTTTAAAAAGAAAGATCAAGGAAAACCTTGAAAAGGGAAAGAGACCATTATTTATGACCAGGGTCCTGACCCATTGTGAACAAGAACAGCAGGGCCAAGGTTGACTGAGGAACTACACAATGATTCTTTTTGGAAGAGCCCAGGAAGTAGATGGAGAAGCAAAAGCATGAACAGACCACCCTGTGCACAGATTTCAGACATATGCCAAAGGCATCATTTTGTTATTTCCAACTTTGTTCCCAGGGTCGATTTATGGCATGGTATAGCCAGGTCTAACAAATTCCTACAGGGCTCTTTGTAAGAAGTTAGCAGTTTTGACCCAGGATATCATTACTATGCTTGTACCCCAAAGATATCAGAGAAAGAGGGAAGGGACATATATGTATAAAAATATTTGTAGCAAATTTTAATAATAATAATAACTAATATTTATATAGCACCTATTCTGTGCTAAGGGCTTTACAAAGAGGATGCCAATTGATTTTCACAACAATACTGGGAGGTAGACACTATTATTATCCCCATTTTACAGATGAAGAAACTGAGGGAAACAAAGGTTAAGTGACTTGTCCGGAGTCACACAGCTAGTATGTATCTGAGGCCAGATTTGAAGTCAAGTCTTCTGACTTTAGGCTGGCAGTCTATTTACTATACCATGTCATTGCCTATCTCTCTCTCTAGTGGCAAAAAAACTGGAAACTAAGGAAATTCTATCAATTCACTAATTTATGGGAATTTCCTTAGTTTCCAGTTTTGAGGGGGAGATGGAAAAGAAACAAAATAGATGCATGTTAATTAAAAAAATGAAATAAATTTTCTAAAAAACCAAAAAGGAACTTAACAGACAGAATTAAAAATCAAAATGTCACTGATGAAATTCTTGATTTAAAAAAAATGTGTCTATTGTTAAAAACAGGGTTAATTAACTTGTCCAGGGTCATAAAGCTTGTAAGTGTTTGAGGCCAGATTTGAACTCAGGAAGACTCATCTTCCTGACTCCAGGACCAGCACTCTATCCACTATATCACCTAGCTACACTTTAAAAAGGTGGGTATTAGCAAATGCTTGTATATTTGTTTTCTATATTTTTTCCTATTAGTGAGAAATTTTCCAATTTGGTGAAAGAGACAGACAAACACATAGACAAACAGAAAGACAAACAGAGACAGAATCAGAATGCTATGTTAGAAAGAATAACTCTACTTCTAGTGAAGAGGATGAGTCTTACTACTTCCTTTCTTAACTATGTGTCCCTGGGAAAGTCAGCTATCTGTCTCAGTGTCAGCCTTTTTATCTGGAAAGTGAGAATAATACTAGAACCTAAATTATATAGTGGTTATGGAAATCAAATGAGATTGCCCCTCCCCTCCCCCACAGAATGCTTTGAAAACCTTAAAACACTATAAAAATACAGTTGGGGGGAAAAGTAACTTAGAGGGCTGAGGAAATCCATACTTTTGTTTCATGGCATGAAAGAAATATTTCATGTCCCTTTATGTAAAAACTAACATTAAAAATTCATGAAGAATAAAGCTACAGAGAAGAATCAGCATATTTCAGAATTGGAAAGGACTTCAGTAGTCATCTAGTTTTACTTATAATAAATCAATCATTAAACAGTTTTACCAATAATCAGTCATCAAATATTAAGTGCGTAGTAAGTGAGGGCGGAGTCAAGATGGCTGCTTAGGAGCAGCAAAAGCTGAAACATCTCTGACTATCCTACCATTCCAATCTTTAAAAAACACCTCAAAAAAGGTAGAAATCCAAACCCAATAATAGGACAGAGCCATAGGACTCCTGTTGAACACAACTTGAAAGGTTGGCAGAGAAAGAGTCGATTTCCACAGTATTAGGGAGAAACCAGACACTCCTCCCCCACCTACTGCCCTGAGATCTGGGATCAGACACGATCTGACTTTTGGATTCCTGGGCAGGGACTGCAACCACAATGGAGTGCCTCATATCTATCATGTGAGGTTCAAGGCTCTGACAATGGCTGACAGGGAGGAATTGGGTGGTGAGCCATCTGATTGGGTGCCCTCAGCCTCTGTGGCAGCAGGCTACAGCAAAGATTTGGCCTCAGAGCAGATTTAGCACAACAGGTCAGCTTAACTGGTCTAAACCAGTATACCAGCAGAGGAGAAAGAAGACTGAAAATTCTCTCCGAGGTAGAGCAGTTCAAACACCCTGATCCAGTGAACCAACAGAGGGAGTTTATAGTCCACCAGGGGAAAAATTAGTGAAAATAAAATGAGGTAATGATTGAAAGCTTCTACAAGGATATAGACCAAAGAACAGAACCCACAGAGGTTGACAGGATCCAAGGAACTTCAAGAAAAATCTCAAAAAAAAATCCAGGGAATTGGACTCAGGCTCTGGAAGAGCTCAAAAAAGAATTCAGAAATCAAATAAGACAGGTTGAAGAAAAATGAAAAAATAAAAACAAAAAGAAAAAAACAAAAAACAACCCAACAGCTTAAAAAGCAAAATAGGTCATCTGGAAACTGAGGCACATGAATTAAAACAAGTAAACAGTGTCTTAAAAGCCAGAATTGATCAACTGGAAAATGAGGCAAAAAAAAGTCAAAGGACGAAAAAATGACTTGAAAAAAAGAATGGACCAATTGCAAAAAGAGGACCAAAAGATCATGGAAGAAATTCAGTCTTTAAAAATTAGAATTGGGTGATTAGAAGCTAATGAATTCATGAGACATCAAGAAACAATAAAACAAAATCAAAAGATTGAAAAAGTAGAAGAGAATATGAAATCCTGAAACTGGACTAGAAACAACTGACCTGGAAAATAGATCCAAGAGAGAGAATTTAAAAATTAGTGGACAACCCAAAAGTCATGACCAAAAAACCAAAACCAAAACCAAAACCTTGGGCGTCATACTACAGGAAACTATCCAAGAAAATTGTATTGATGATCTTGAATAAGAGGGTAAAATAGAGATTGAAAGAATCCACAAATCACCTCCTCCCAAATGACAACTCCTAGAAATGTTATAGCCAAGTTCAAGAACTCCCAGGTTAAGGAAAAAATACTACAAACAGCTAGAAAGAAACAATTCAGATATTATGGAGCCCTAGTCAGAATCAGACAGAATCTGGCACATTCCACATTGAAAGACCAGAAGGCTTTGAATATTATATTCCAGAAGGCAAGGGAACTGGCTTTTCAACCAAGAATCAACTACCCAGCAAAACTGACTATATTCTTTCAGGGGAAAGTATTGCTGTTTAATAAATTAGAAGATTTCCAGGCATTCCCAAAGAAAATACCACACTTAAACAGAAAATTTGATGCCCAAATATAAAAATCAAGAGAAGCATAAAAAGGTAAATAAGAAAGAGAAGAAATTTAAGGTCTCCAATAAGATCAAATGACTTATATTCCTATTTGGAAAGATGATGTCTGTAACTCTTAAAAATTATTATCATTATCATAGTAATTAGAAGAAGTATACATAGAAAGTGTGGTAATAAGCTATTTAGGATGATATGTTTAAAAATATAAAGCTAGGGGTGAAAAAGAAGATAATACTAAAAGAAACTGGAAAAGAGAATTAACATGGGGTAAAGTATATCGCATAAAAATATGGGGGTGGGGGAAGGAGAAGACCAATACAATGGAAGGAAAGAAGAGGTTGATGACAGATAGCACTTAAACCTTAATCTCTTTGGAATTGTCTCAGAAAGAGAAGAGCAGCCAGATCCATTGGGGTATAGAATTGTATTGTACCCTATAGAGAAGTTGAAGGGGAATAAGAAACGGGGTAGTAGGGAGGGGAGTAATACAATGGAGGGAGAGGTTGGGGTTGGTGATCAAAAGACCCTATAGTAAGAGGAGAATAAGAAGTGAGGGGTGTGAACTCAGCCATAAAATGGAAACGAATAGCAGAATGAATGAAAAACCAGAATCCTACCATATGTTGTTTACAAGAAACATACTTGAGACAGATAAACACACACAGGGTAAAGGTAAGAGACTAGAGCAGAATCTTTGGGGCTGCAACTGAAACAAAGAAGGCAGGAGTAGCAATCATGATATCAGACAAAGCTAAAGTAAAAATAGATTTGATTAAAAGAGATAAGAATGGTAATTACATCTTGATAAAAGGCAATATAAATAATGAAGAAATATCAGTACTCAATATATATGCACCAAATGGACAACATCCAGTTTTTTAAAGGAGAAACTAAAGGAGCTTAAGGAGGAAATAGATAGTAAAACTATACTAGTGGGGGACTTCAACCTTCCCCTATCAGAACTAGATAGATTGAACCAAAAAATAAATAAATAGGAAAGAAGTAAGGGAAGTGAATGAAATGTTAGAAAATTTAGAATTAATAGATATCTGGAAGAAACTGAATAGGAAAAAAGAAATATACCTTCTTTTCAGTAGCAAATGGTATATATACAAATACTGACCATGTACTAGGGCATAATAAATATTGCAAACAAATGCAGAAAAGCAGAAATAATAAATGCAACTTTTTCAGATCATAATACAATGAAATCATAATTAATAAGGGTTTGTGAAGAGGCAAATTTAAAATTAATTGGAAACTAAATAATCAGATTCTTCAAAACTGTTGGGTCAGAGAACAAATCAAAGAAACAATTACTGATTTCATTGAAGAGAACGACAATGTGGAGACACCATATCAAAATCTATGGGATACAGCCAAAACAATACTCAGAGGAAAATTTATTTCTGTAAGTGCTGTTGTGTGCAGATGCAAAGCATCTTCTGGGTGAGGCTCTCCCTGTACCTTTGCAGGGATTCCATGCTTTGCATCTGCACACAACAGTGCCTATGTAAACAAAATAGAGAGGGAGGAAATCAATGAATTGTGCATGGAACTTAAAAAACTAGAAAAAGAACAAATTAAAAAAAAACAGATAAAAACTAAATTGGAAATCCTAAAATCAAAGGAGAAATTAATAATATTGAAAGTAAAAGAACTATTTAACTAAAAAATAAGACTATGAACTGGTTCTTTGAAAAAACAAATAAAATAGATAAAGTATAGGTTAATCTAATTTTAAAAAGAAAGAAGAGAATCAAATTAACAGTGTCAAAAATGAAAAGGGTGATCTCACCTATAATGAAGAGGAAATTAAGGCAATTATTAAGAGCTATTTTGACCATTTACCTGACAATAAATATGACAACCTAGGTGAAATGTATGAATATTTACAAAAATATAAATTGCCAAAGTTAACAAAAGAGGAAATAGAATCCTTAAATAATCCCATATCAGAAAAAGAAATTGAACAAATCATCAAGAAACTCACTAAGAAAAAGTCCCCATGGCCAGATGGATTCACAAGTGAATCATATCACCATTTAAAGAACAACTATTCCCAGTACTCTACAAACTATTTGACAAGATAATTTTGACAAAAGAAGAAGTCTTAAATTTTTTTAATTACACAAATATGGTATTGATTCCCAAGTCAGGAAAATAAAAAACAGAGAAGAAAACTATAGATCAATCTCCTTAATGAACATAGATGCAAAAATCTTAAATAAAACACTAGCAAAGAGACTACAGCAAGTTATCACAAGAATTATTCACTATGACCAGGTGGGATTTATACCAAGAATGCAAGGCTGGTTTAATATTAAGTGCCTAGTAAGTGTTAGGCACTGTGCTAAGCTATAGATGAAAAGAATCTCCACTGTAATATTCTGGACAAGTGATTATCCAACCTGGACTTGAACTCCTTGAGCTAACAGTAGCCCATCACCTTTCTCTAGGAAGCCTCTTCCATTTTTGGATAATTTTAATTATTAGAAAGTTTTTCCTTATATTAGGTCTAAATGATCTTCATTGTAAGTTCTACCCATTATTTCTGGTTCTAGGATCTGGGCTCTAAAACCCTCATCTATTTACTTACCTTTCCAATACTTGAACCTCCTGCACTCCCCCTGCTCCCCACCCCCCTGACACCACACCCATACACACTTTTTTTACAGACTAAATGTCCCTAGCTTTTTCAACAAATCTTCAAATGATATGAACTCAAGGTCCTTCACCATCCTGATTACTTCCCTATGGACTCTTTTCCAATTTATCAATATTCTTTAATTGTGTTGCTTCAAACATAACACAAAACATTCCTTATCAGTTACATTTGAGGTCTAAGGAAGAGGCACTGAGATATAATGAAAAGAGCATCAGACAGAGAGCCTGGCAGGTATGTGCAGGAGCCAGCACTACCTGGCACCAGAGAGCTGATTATTAATTTGGAGAAATGATTGTTAAATTTAGCACAGGATTTTAAATCTTAGAAAATCAAATCAAGACTTGATTTATTGTTTTCTTGATTTTCTAGATTTTTGAAAGTAACAGAAAATGTTAATAATGCAGATCAAACTTTAAAGTATGTATATGTACAGTCTGTTCTTAAAATTTCCCAGCCCACCCTTGAAACCTAGGAAACTGGTTCTTTTCGTCTTAGCATTTATTAACTCTATGGCCTTGTTCAAGTTGTTAAACTTTTTTGGGTATCATTTTTCTCATCTGTAAAATAAGTAAGTTGGGTTAGATAATATCTAAAGATAACTCAATTCAGTTAAAAAAATTCTTATTAAGTTCCTATTTTGTTCAAGGCACTGAACTAGGGTCAGGAAGTAGGAGGATATAATTGAAAAACAAACAAACAAACAAGTTCTATCCTTATGAAGCTTACATTCGACTAGGAGGAGGAGGCAGTTTGTAATTCCTTCAAGAAATGAGTTTATGCAGAAGCTGTTATTTAAGTTAATAATGAGAGACATTTTCAATTTTGACCTTGCTCTGTGATTTCATTTGTTTAAGAGAAATGGATCCCTAATGTGGAATCTCCTCCAAGTGATGCTGATTGACAATTTATTTGTAACTTAGAGGGCTCTCTGGGACACTGAGAGGTTAAATGAGTTATCCAGAGTTCTCCAGCTTGACTTGAATCCTTGTTTTTCTGGCTCCAAAGCTGGCTCTTTATATGCCATGCCATGTTGCTTCTCAATCAAGAGTGTATTTAATACCAAAGGATGAAAATTAAGGAAAGTATAGGTAGGATGTAAGACTTGTGTGTAGTTTCTTATGAGCACTACCATGTTTTAGCAGTAAGCTTGTTGGATTTCAGCCCAAGAAACCTGAAGTCAAATCTAGGATCAGAAATCAAAGAATAAGGGGGCTAAAGAGAAGTCACTAAATCTTTTATAACTCTCAATTTTCCTACTTATAAAATCACAGGATAATAGACTTAGAGTATAAAGGAATTGCAAAGCCCATCCATTATTTTATAAATTTGGAAACTTAGGCCCAGAGAGGGAAATGGAGATGAATATTTATACTATTAATTTTACAGAGTTCTTGTGAAGAAAACTTTTGTATGCCATAATGCATTATACAAGGATGAATTATTATTATTATACTTGGAAGCACAAACTTCCTATTGGAGTGGATAGATGCTTCATTACTAGGAATTTAAAATCAGTATTAAAAAAAATCCCCAGGGCAAGCAGCTAGGTGACTCAGTGGATTGAGAGCCAGGCTTAGAGCCAGAAGGTCCTGGACTCAGATTTGGCCTCAGACACTTCCTGGGTAAGTGTGACCCTGGGTAAGTTGCTTAACCCATTTTGTCTAGCCCTTACTGTTCTTCTGCCTTGCAACCAATAAACAGTATTGACTCTATGTAAGGTATTTTTTTTAATCCTTATGGAAAAATAATTCTGTTTAGATAAGAAAAAAGAAACATGGAAATTTCCCCCATTTTCTTTCTCTGTTTCTGCCTTTCTTCCCTCTTCTATTGTTGGTACTTTGTTCAGTTGCTTTTTGATCTTGTCCAACTCTTTGTGACTCCATTTGGAGTTTTCTTGGCAAGGATACTAGACTGGTGTGCCATTTACTTTTCTAGCTCAGATGAGGAAACTGAGGCAAACAGGGTTAAATAATTTGCCCAGGGTCATACAGCTAATAAGTGTTTGAAGCCAAATTTAAACTCAGGAGGATGAATCTTCCTGACTCCTGGTTTGGCATTCTATCTATTGCACTACCTAGCTGCTCTTCCCTTCTATATTTCTCCCTAGATATCTCTCTCTCTCTCTCTCTCTCTCTCTCTCTCTCTCTCTCTCTCTCTCTCTCTCTCTCTCTCTC
>NC_058130.1:382130708-382156547 GCF_016433145.1 Gracilinanus agilis
GGAGGGAGAGGAGAGAGAGGGGGAGAGACAGAGGCAGAGACAGAGAGGGAAGAAGGAGGGAGAGAGATGGAGGGAGAGAAGAGAGAGGGAAGAAGGAGGGAGAGAGATGGAGGGAGAGGAGAGAGAGGGAGAGAGAGAGAGAGAGAGAGAGAGAGATTTACTGTCATATACACACACCTTTTTGTATAAGAATTGGGTAACCCAGGAGTGCAAATGGCTATTTTCCTGGGGACCTACAGGTTTTTCTTGTGAGAAGTCAGTGTCTTTCTCCTGACATGTCCTCATGGGAATTTGCCTGGATTTCCATGTGGTATTCACCTGTAATTGTGACTAAAAATAGTATGATATCTGAAAAACATGCAGAAATAATAATAATAATAATAGACCATATTTCTATTGTGTTTTAAAGTTTGCAGAGGACATCCCTCACAACCATCCTGCAAGGTAATTATTTCAGAAAGTATGATGGCCATTTTATAGATGAAGAAACTGAGGCTGAGTTGGAAGTGATTTGTCCACGGTCACACAGCTAGTAGTAGGCTTCAGAGCTGATATGGAAACCCAGCTGTTCCATAATTGCCTTTGTCACATTTCCTGTGACTTGCTGAGAAGAGCTGGGATCCATCCGTTATTCCCCATTCAAATGGCCAGTGTTCAGGTTCAAACATTTATCACCTCTCATCTGGACTGTTAAAATTGCCTCCTAATTGACCTTCCTGCTTCAAGTTTCTCCCCTCTCTAGTCTCTATTTCAAGAGCTGCTAGAACAATATTCTGTAAGCATAGGTCTGACCACACCATGTTCCTTTTTTTAAAAAAAAACCCTTACCTTCTGTCTTAGAATGAATACTGTGGATTGGTTCCAAGGCAGAAGAGCGGTAAGGGCTAGGCAATGGGGGTTAAGTGACTTGCCCAGGGTCACACAGCGAGGAAGTATCTGAGGCCAGATTTGAATCTAGCACCTCTCATTTCTAGGGCTAACTCTCCATTCATTCACTAAGCTACCTGGCTGCCCCTATCAAGTTCCTTTTTAAGACTCAAGATTGATATTGGTGCCTCTGTACAAGTCTTCTTGTGTTTATTTATGCTTACATGTGTGAAATTAGAATCTGTTGCCCTAAAAATTACCTAAAAACCCAGCAAAACTACGATCCCTGGCAAAAACTATGATTCATAGACAGGATATAAATTGGATGGAGTTCTGTATCTAGCTCTCTTTTCCTTCCTGTTGGTGGCTTTGGTGGAGCAGGGATTTTGAGCAGGTAGAAAAACTTAGTCTCGTGGCTCTATTTTGTTAGATAATAAACTTTAAAATATAATACTTAAAGTATTGGACATTAATTTAACTCTTATACATGTCATGCCCTCCAGTAGAATGGGCAGCTAAGTGATGCAATGGATAGTGTACTGGACTTAGAATCATAAAGACTCATCTTCATGATTTCAAATCTAACCTCAGACACTTCCTAACTCTGTGACTCTGGCCAAGTCACTCAATCCTTTTTGCCTCAGTTTTCTCATCTGTAAAATAAGCTGGAGAAGGAAATGGCAAACCACTGTAGTGTCTTTGCCAAGAAAACCCCAAATGGGGTCACGAAGAGTTGGATGAGATTGGAACAATTCAACAACCCTCCAGGAGTATGTAAGATCTATGAGGCCAAGGCTTATTTCCTTTATATATATGCATAACTATACATTAAAGCCTATATATAAATAAAGGTATATACACATATACTCACGTAAAATATAAATATACGTCCATAGATATGCATACACACATCCATGTACATCTATGTATCTCTCTAGCTCCTAGCACAGTGCTTTGTTGGCCATTAATAGCTAGATATTTGTTGAATTAATTGCTTTAATTCAAACTATCCTACTTCTATGTTGATAACTTAATACGACCTATGAGTTAACTGTGGCCCTTCGTTGATACTGATGTAACTGCTCAAGAAACCAGATGTAGCAGTTGGCACGTCCTCATCTCACCATTTTGTAAATGTTTGGACTCAATCACCACCCTGAAGTTCCACATTCTGGGAAAATTAAGACCATATTTAGTCTGCTGGCCTTTTTGCAGCAATTTTCTACTTTGGTTATCTGCACTTTGTCTGCCTAAATTAAAATATCTTAAGTATACGACTGGAATGATCAAGAGGAAGACTTTGGAAGCTTGCTGTTGCTGATAAAAACCTTTGACTGACTGTTTTTCGCTTTAGGGTCAGGTTTCTTGTGGATGCCAATTATCTCCAGAGTGGGTCATGTCTTAGGCTGGAACATGGCCATCAGAGTCTAGGAGCCCTTGGCTGGTTGCTTCTAAGACTGATTAGGTCCATAACCTGTTGAGTTAATGAGTGTCTTAGGGAAGCAATCCTGGGGTGAAGTCTAATCTAACACCAACTTCCAACCTCTTTACTTCTAGTATAAAATAGAACAAGAGAGATAAATCCTTGGGAGTTAAGACCAAGGAATATTTTTTTCCCATTCTCCTCCATTAGGGAGACAGTGAGAGACAGGGGAAAGGGCAGTGGGACTGGGAATCAGAAACAAATATTTTTGTGTTAGATGATAAAATTGGCTGAATAAATGTAGTGTCTAGAGGGTGAGAGGTACCAATGGTGCCCTGTACTTGGCCTTGTTCAAACTTTCTCTGGATGATTGTGTAGTATTTTTGGGTGTTGCATCATGGGAAGAACACTGACAAATCTGTTTAGAGGAGTTTGATCAGGATGGTGAAAGGACTCAAAGTCACACTATAGGTGGATTGGTTGAATGAATTAGGATTTGTTTAAACTGGAGCCCACCAAGGAGAGATATGAGAGATTGGCTGCAACTGGGGAAAGTTGTAGAATGGCAGACCAGGATAATTTAAGGGGGGAAACTTTCTCACAATTAGAGCTGCCTCAAAGTAAGATTATGCCCTTTAAAAATGCTACTTTCATTTTTACTATGTATCCCTTCTTCCATTGAACCCTCCTTTATAACAAAGAAAAATAGTTGAAAGGCAAGATGGGTTAGTAGGTAGGGTATGGACTTAGGGTTAGGAAGATACAGGCTCATATTCTGGCATTATTAGCTGAGTGACAATGGGAAAATCACTTAATCTCTCTATGCCTCAGTTTCCTTATTTGTAAAATGAGGGAGATAAATTCAATTAACTTCCCCCCCAAACCCTTACATTCTGTTTTAGAATAAATACTGTGTGTTGGTTCCAAGGAAAAAGAGTGGTAAGGGCTAGGCAATGAGGGTTAAGTGACTTGCCCAGGGTCACACAACTAGAAAGTATCTGAGGCCAGATTTGAACCCAGGATCTCCCCTCTCTAGGTCTGGCTGAGCCACTGAGCCTCCTGGCTGTCCCCTCAATGACCTTCAACATCCCTTCAAGCTCCAGATCTATAGTTTTATTAAAATTCACTGACAATGGTTATTTCTACTTTTAGTTCTTCTTTCTGTGTATCTCTTATTGTAACAAAGTGAGTTTAATGATGGTGTTCCAGTAGAAGCTATATGGCCATTTGCAGGGTTATTGGAGAAGGGATTTCTGTTCAGCTGAAGCTTGGAATGGTTGCCCTCTGGTGACTGCCACTTGCCAACTGTGCAACCTTCAGCAAGTCTCTGCTTCTGTGAATCTCAGTTTTCCTCATATATTAAATGGGGATGATAATAATTATCCTGCCTCCATCACATTGTTGTTATAGGTAAAGCACAATAGAAATATGAGCTTTTGTTTATAAAAATTAAGCTTTTTTCTAATCCATCATGTGCTTAAAGAAGATGATTTTATACCAGTGAGTATTATTTCTCAAAAGGATGTTGGAAGAAGATATAATGGCAACTGAAAAACTATTTTATTTGACTAGATCTTTTTTTAAATATTGGAACATTCAAAAAAACGCATCCTTAATGAAAAAAATGTGTGTATGTTATTTGGAATGAAAATATGTCCAATTTTCTTTTTAGCTCTGAAATGGATTAGAGGAAAAGGTCAGAAAAGATTGTGAGTGTGTTTGTGGGTCAGCATCAAGGGAAAACAAATGAGAGGAGGAAAAAACCTGACATGAGCCTGAAAATGCCTCAACTGTCAATAATTGAAATAGTTTTTTAATTAGTTGGGACCATAACATAAGATTTTTAAAAAGAAAAATGGTTAGGGGCAGCTGGATTGCTCAGTGGACAGAGAACCAGGTCTGCAAAGAGGGGGTCCTAGGTTTAAATTTTGTCTCAGAAACTTCCTAGCTATGTGATCCTGGGCAAGTCACTTATCCCCAACCTCCCCTCTACTGCTTCTCTGCCTTGGAACCGATACTTAATATGATTCTCAGAAGAAGGTAAGGGTTAAAAAAAAAAGAAAAATAAATGGTTAAACCCCAAGATCTTATCTCTGGAGAAGACATGAGGAAGTGCTCTAATCTCCTTTCTTTGGAGAGGTTGAGGGCAATAGCTGTGGAGAAGGGTAGTTGCATCTGATGCCAATAGTGGTTATATTATGTCAGTTCATTATGCTTAATTATTTTTCTTTCTTACAAGAGAAGCATTACAAGGAGGGAGGTGGGGAAGGGAGTAGTATGTAATCTGGAAATGACTCTTCTAAAAGCAAAAGCTATAATGAAATCTTTTTTTTTTTAGGAGGAAACATTGTCAGTATTTTAAAATTATGGGCATGAGAATTAAGAGGCAGTATATGGCATAATAGCTAGAAAGTCAGTCTTAAAGCCAGGGAGAACTGGGATTAAATTCTGCCTGACACAAACAGGCAGAGAGGACGTCAACCTGCATTAGAAAAAAGAGTTTCCTCACTTGGCAGTTCCCTTTTTAATGAAATCATAGTTTTAGTCCTTATCTCTGTGTTCCTGAGAAAGGTTTCAGGGTAATGGTTCTGAACAGAGATATCCATCCATTTAGATCTTACTGATCTAAATGGTCTTAAATTTATTTCTGCTTCACACTTTAGTAAATTGACTTGATTGTTGTTTATTGTTCAGTTGTTTTCGGTCATGTCTAATTCTTTGTGATCCCATTTGGGGTTTTCTTGGCAAAGGTACTGGAATGGTTGGCCATTTCCTTCTCCAGCTCATTTTACAGATGGGGAAACAGAGGCAGACAGGATTACATGACTTACCCAGAGTCACTCATCTAGGAATTGTCTGAGGCTAGATTTGTACTCATAAAGATGAGTCTCCCTGACTCCAGGCCTAATACTCTATTCACTTTGACATCTAGCTTCCCTTTTAAATTGACTTTGTCATTCTTATTCAGTCATTTTTCAGGCATGCCCGACTTTCAGCACCTGACTTTAGGGATTGGACTAATCTCAATTCACCATTTAATGATCATTTGTAGATGTAGTTCCAGTGTGTCCACCTGGAAATTAAACAAGTATTAGGCTATCCTACTGAAAAGAGGATTTTGACTGCAGATATTCTGAATCTGATGGAAAAAGGAACATGATTACAAGAAAAGATGGGGGGGGGAAGGGCAAAGACTGCAGAGACAGAGAAGAAAATTTGGAATAGACTAGAAGACTTCTTCCTGCTCTTCACTGTCCAGCTCCAACTACTCCACTGACTTTACACTAGAAAACTTGGTTCCTTCTGTGGAGTGCTCAGAGATGAGTTCAGGGCTCCCACCCGTGGCCATCCAGTGGATTGCTCCTTCTGTTCATTCATTTATTTATTTTTCCCATCAGAAGCAGGAGTTTTAAGTCTTAATTGTACCTCATCATTTCCTTCCCTCTCCCTTTCTAAATTCAGTTTCTCATTGTCCTCTCCAGGGGGCTTCCTTTTGTCTCTCTCCAGGACTCTGTCCCCTTCTACTCTGTTTGTTCATTCATCCCCTGCTCTGACTGTGTCGCCACCAAAATTGCTCAGTTTCTCAGGATTTGACTGCACAGAGCTTGGCATTGTATACTCTCTCCTAGAGAACAACCCCCAAATTGCTCCTGTAGAAAGGGAAATGGGCTGCGGAAAGGGCGAATGGCTAGCTACGGACCTCTGGAGGCAAGTTCTCAGTGTGGTCCTCCTAGGACGAAATGGTGTCTTCCTTAGCCCCACTCTACAACAGAACCTAATGGTTACTTTTGGGAAATGGAGAAGTCAAACCCTTCAGGCAAGGAAATGAGCTCTCCATTTAGTTGCTCACAAGCTGATTTATCCTGGATCTTTTAGGCATAGTTACTAGAATGTTGTTTTCTACCATGAATGAAATTTTGTTTTGGTCGGAACCTCAAATTTTTTGGGGGGAGGTTGTTGTAATCTTGTTGTAATCTTCTGGGAAAATTCCCTCTCCCAATATGGATAAGCAATTCTTCTAATTCTAAATTTTAGTCTTACTGAGTTGTTTGGGACACAGAAAGGTTAAGTGATTTGCTCAGGGTCATGGAAGTAGTTTGGATGTTTTCTAGAGACAGTGAGGCCAATTCTTTATTCTCCTCTGCTTTGAATGGGGAAAAGATTTCAATGCAAGGACTGGGGGGTGGGGGGAAGGAAAGAGATTTAAGTGGAGGAGTTTGGAGTTGGGAAATAGAAATGCTAGAGAAACTTTCTGGGGATTTTCCAATTTATCTGACAAGAACCTGGCGACCAGTGGGGTCTTGATCACTGCTGAAGTTTTGAAGAAGTAAAAATAAGCTAAAATGAATATGAGATTGTTTAGGTCTGGAAAGAACACTAGATCTTTGATGAGAAGGTCTGAGTTCAAATTCTGATTTTTGTTACTTGATCCCTATGAGAACTTGGGCAAGTACCTTCCCTTAGTAAGGCTTCTTTATTTGCAAAATGAGGGCTGTGATGATTAGATGTTTTCTAAACTTTATAATCTTAGATCTATGATAAGGAAACTGCTGGTAGGAGAGTGGACTCCCAGGAGGTGTTATGGCATTTTTTTCCCCTTGGCAATCTAGATGGGTTGGCTTTTTCTTCCTAAAAGTACATATTTGGCCCAAATGATCACTGGAGGCATTCTTTTTAAAATTAATAACATTTTATTGATTAAGAAAATTTTGGAGGTGTCCTAATCATTGTTTTTAGGCATTTTTCAGTCATGTCTGACTCTTAACCCCATTTGGGATTTTCTTGGCAAAGATACTGGAGTGGTTTGCCATTTCCTTCTCCAGCTCCTTTTATAGATGAGAAAACGGAGGCAAACAAGGTTAGGTGACTTGTTCAGGGTCACATAGCTAGTATTTGTGAAACATGGGAAGATGAGTCTTCCTGACTCTAGGCTTGCCACTCTCTCCACTGAGCAGCCTAGTTGCCTTAGAAATTAATACAAAGCCAAGCTCAATTACTCAATCGCTCAAACACCAATTAGTAGTTTTGTCTCCCAGCTCTTCCTTAAGGGCATCATACAAAAAACAATGCTACAGGCTCTCTAGATTCCTTAAACGTTAAAAAAAAAAATAGCATCTAACTGGCATAATGATCCGTCCTGATGCTTTGCCTCTGCAGCAAGAAATGTGGAACCTACAGTCAGGAAGACCTGAGGGAATCTTGGATGGCCCTTTATCAGCTGTGTGAGACTGGGCAATTCACCTAATCTCCCTAAATCTTAGCTTCCTCATCTGTAAAATGAAGATAATACCTTCTAGGGTTGTTGTGATGATTAGCTGAGATACACTCTGCAAAGCACTTTCCCGACTTTAGTGTACTATGTTTTAGTTCTCATGATTATGATCATATGCCATTGGTGAAAGGAGGGCAGGGAGAAGGGAATAAACATTTATATAGCTTCTACTATATACCAGGCACTGGGTTAAGTGCTTTTTTTACAAATATGATCTCATTTGATCTGTACAACAACCCTGGTAAGTAGGTGTTATGACCTTCCTTTTATAATTGAGGAAACTGAGGCAAATAGAGTGACTGACTAGCCCAGGGTCACACAACTGGGAATTATCTGAGGCTGGATTTGAATTTAAATCTCCTGATTCAAGTCCAGTGTTCTATCCACTGAGCCACTAGCTGCATGGGAATGACAATTACAAAGATGGATTTAATTGGATGGCCAGGTTGGAAACTACTTTGGGAAAGTGAGAAAATGGGGAATCATAGCTTTTTACATTTGTTGGGTGCATCAGAAATTTGACTCACAGTAATGGAACCTGGATTAGCTCTAGTAAAATAGAGGTACCAAACACCCTCACAACCAAATTAAAATATATGCGGGGGGGGGGGGGGGGGCAGCTGGGTTGCTCAGTGGATTGAGAGCCAGGCCTAGAGACGGAAGGTCCTAGGTTCAAATCCGGCCTCAGACACTTCCCAGCTGTGTGACCCTGGGCAAGTCACTTGACCCCCATTGCCTACCCTTACCACTCTTCCACCTATAAGTCAATACACAGAAGTTAAGGGTTTAAAAAAAAAAGTAAAAAATATATATATGCGGGAAATAGCAAGATAAAAATCAATTGAATGTAGATAATGTTCATATGTGGTTTTCTGAATCAATATGCAACCTACAGAGATCCTTATGCATGGTTTAGTTCCTCCCCTTTTTTATTTGAGTTTTGATACCATGGGAGAAAGAATGTAATTTTATTATTCTACCTCTTCCAACAGTCCCTTCCTTCTGCCAGTACCATTCCAAAATGGAGCCTTTCACTCCACATATGACTTACACTAAGGACTTATTTCCATTCAGAAGAAAAATACCACACTGCTCAGGTGAGCTAATGTAAAACTATTTTTTTTATTGAAAATACATCTACAAAGTAAGGTTTCTCAGTCCACAGTGGCTGTATCTACCTGCAAAGCCAATAATGGGTAGACGGGGATTACCTTAGAGGACTTGATTTCTATAAGAAACAGAGTTAGTATAAAAAAACAAAAACCTCATGATATGTGTTGTGTCACAATCCATTTTTCTCCAAAGATGTCAGAGAAAGACAGACACTTGCATGAAGTCTTTGTAGTGTATTTTCCAAATTGAGCCATAATAAACATTAAATGTTATTTCATATAGACTAACATTAACTTTTTATAGGCACATAATGCACTGAATTTCTATAAAAATAGTTCTAATTACATATGAGAGGATGTGTATGTCTAGATATTCAATCTGTTAGCAAAAGCAAATCCATCCTTTGCTACTTTCACTTATAAACTCAAGCACAGCTTGCATTATCTGACAGCTACCAGAAGACCATTTTCACTGGATATTCCTAAGGGGGGAAAAATTGTACCTGTCTCTTGCCTCAATACCAAGGAGATGCCTTGCTTTAAACAAATATCCCTTCCTTAAAACCAATGAACAATACCTCACCAATAATCCATCATTTCTTTTGGGAGTAAAGATGATGTAGCCAAATATTATGAGTAATTTGGTACATGGAATTCTAACCCAAACAAATGTCTCATTTCCTTACTCATTGAATATTTGATCACAAAGTTAGTTTTCACATAAGAGGGCCTTACTCAACTTTGTACCTCCTCGTCATCTCTAACTGTATGATAAACTTCTTCCATTTTGACTCATTCAAAATGCATGAAATATGAAAAAAAATATAACATTGATATTTTGAACTTCAGGTTTCCTTGGGGAATAATTTTGGACTGAACAGAAAACACATCCGAGTAAAGAGCATTTTAAATCTCTCCCCCTTTTATTCTCTCTGCTTATATTCCCTAGCGAAGACCTATAACAGTGCTCTTTACGATTCTTTTTACATTTCTGAAAAGTATTCCATCCATTCACTTTCTTGCTCTTTATGTTTTTCCTAGTGCCAGTAAAAGCTTGAGCACCCCATTAGTTTTCAGTTTTATTTTCTAAATAACTATCCTTAGTAGATATAGTGGGTAACAATCCACTCCCCTTCCCCCCCCCCCAAATTCCTCCTATTGGGAGGAACAAGAATGGTAGCTCAACTTCTTTCAGTCCTCTCCTCTCCCTTTCCATGGGTGGGGGATTTGGTGAAGTTTCACTCCTGGAATGATCTCTTATTTCGTGCTTTGCACAGCAGCCAATTTGGAAAAGATGGCTTCTGATCTAGTACTGGGGAACCCTCCTGCCATCTCTGTCTTAGAAATATTCTCCCTGCAAGTCTTCTCTTCTAAGAAAAGTCTTGGACTTCAAGATGCCAGGATGTACTCAAAGATGGTGGATATTTCATGGTCAGCAGCCCCTGGTGCTGGTCTTTCCTGTGTACTTTTACATAGGTTCTGCTATTAGTGAGATGAGACAGTAAGTCACAAGTCAAATAAAGAGAGATTTTGTTTGCCCATCTTTCATCTGGTTGAAGTTATATCAAGTTAAGTTATATTTTGGGACATACTGTGGTCTGATTGTGTTCTGATGGATCCAGAAATTAAATTTTGATACAGGAGTTAAGAAATAAAATATTTCCAGCTTCTGTTACCTAATTTTGACTTTCCAGCTTATAAAAATCAACATCACATTTGCAGGGTTGAGTGTATCATTTACACTTTCATTTTTTTGTTGACTTGGTCAACAATCTTTCTGATCTCTTTTTGCACATACCTAGGCAAGATCAGTAGATAACTCTTCATTTTTTTCTTTTGTTTTGAGAAACAGAATGGTAACCATACATTTTGCCCTCATCAAAATTTTGTTGACCATTAATTTCAATGTTATCCAATCAAGAGGAGAGAGCAAGACAAAGATTTCTGGAAAATGAGATGCAACTGGATGGAAAATTTATATTTTGTTTTGCCGGTCTACATCTTGGTTTCACTATCAATGGGTTTTTCGGTCTCATTTTCCTGGGAGATGAGTTGATAGGGTTTCTTCATTTCATTCTCTTCAATCACAGAATTACCCATTTCTGCATCTCGATTCTTCAGCTCATGTCGTGATAAATGCTCAACAATTCCTGCTCCAAGAGAGTCTCCCAGAACATTGGTGGTGGTACGAAGACGATCCCTGTGGGATGAAAAAAGAAAAGGAAATAAAGTGCCCTGCAAATGTTCCCATTTTCATGTTTTCCCTACCAGGAATCTTTTGCCCAACCCTTAACTTTCACCTGCTTGTACCCAACCTCCTCAGCTCTGCTCAAGCTCTCTCATCTGATTTCTTCACTCTTGATGAAGGCTGTTGAGCAACGTGGGAGAGAATTATGAAATTAAGAATGTGGGCAGGGTTTATTTTGTTTTTGACCTTGTATCCTCAGTGCCTACCATGTGCCTTGTACATAGTTGGCACTTAATTCGAATGTCTGTTGAATTAAATAGATCTCATTGCCCTAAATCGATGACCCACCACCTCAGGTGAACTCTCACTCATGCATAGCAATCCTTCTAGTCTCCTTTTCTCATCCCCCTCATTCATTTACTCATTACACCTATACCAGCTTTTTCATTCATCCTCTAGTCTTCACCCCTACTCTCAATGTCCCACCTTTAGCAAAGAGCATTGAGTTTCCTATTTAGTGTCATAGGATCAAAGAATTCAGAGCTGGGAAGGACTTCAGAAATCATGTACTCCAACCCATTTATTTAATATATGAATATATTGGGATTCCAAGAAGCATAATCTTATAGGTTTTTAGATCTAAATTTGGATGTGACTTCAGAGGCCAATTAGTTCAATGCTCTTATTTTACAGATAAAGAAACTAAGGCTCAAGGAATTAAAATATTTGTCAAAGGTTAAGTTATTTGCCCAGCTACAAAGATAGTAAGATAGACGGGCAGCTAGGTGGTACAGTGGTTAGTGTCAGGCCTGGAGTCAGAAAGACTCATCTTACTGAGTTCAGATAGGGCCTCAGACAATTAGGCAAGTCACCTAATCCTGTTTGCCTCAGTTTGCTGTTATTGTTCAGTTTTTTCAGTTGTGCTGGATTCTTCATGACCCCATTTGGGGGTTTCTTGGCAAAGGTATTGGAGTGGTTTGCATTTGTTTCTCTAGCTCATTTTACAGATGAGCAAACCAAGGAAAAGAGGGTTATGTGACTTGCTTAGGGTCATACAGCTATTAAGTATCTGAGGCCACATTTGAACTTGGATTTTTCCTTTTTGTTTGGGGGAGGCTTAGGGGTTTATTTTATTTTTGTTTTGTTTTTAAATATTTAAAAATTGTTTGTCAAAAAAAGGGTGGGGATGGTGCTTTACCCATTGCATCAACTAGTTGCCTCAATTACCTCGTCTGTAAAACGAGCAGAAGGAAATGGCAAACCACTCTAGTATTTTTGCCTGGAAAACTTCAAATAGGGTCACAAAACATTAGACATGACTGAAAACAACTGAACAACAAAATGGATGAACTAGGAAGACCAACAGCATCTGACATCAGCTTCTTCCAGGTTTTCTGCCCTCTTCCTAAAAACAGCTTAGTGTTGCCATTCCTGTTCTCTCTGCCTTTGGTCACAGAAAGAGGGTTTTTCTCATCTTGATTCTTTCCCTTCCTTATTCATACTTCCCTCTTTTCCTAAATGCCTTGCTTCCCTTTTATCTTATTAATTACTAACCATCCTTAACTAGACAGTTCAAATGGCACCTCCTCCATGAAGTTTTCCATCATTATGGTACTCTCATACCACTTTGACCCTTTCTTATGTGCTTATGCAAAGTTGTATATAGTGATCTGTGTGTGGGTCAGCCTCTTGATCAACCATAAATACATTGCAGAGCAATCTTCTTGCCTCTGTACCTGGAACATGTTTAACACATAGCGGGCAGTGATTACATTTTTGTTTCGAGAATGAATGAATGAATGAATGAATGATGGATGGATGGATGGATGGATGAATGAATTTCACTGTGATTTCAAATTTGTTCAGAAAGCTGGATAATTTATTTATGAAAGCCCTCTAAATTTAGGTCAGGAAAAAATCTTGTGACTGCCTGGTTATACAGAAGAAAGTAATGTATTTCTAACTATAGCTGTTGCCCTCAGATTATTCATAATTGACTAGAAGCCATTTAATGGCTAAAGTAGTTTTGGGTTTATTCTTTTTTTTGTTTTCTTGGAGGTTTTCTCCGGCCTTAATATTCCTGCTTGTTTCCCCTTTCCTTTAATTCATCTTTTATGCTGTGAAATTGGATATAAAATGTTTACTTAACCTCCCCCTCCCATGTTCTCTATAGCAATTCATTCCTTATTTAGTACTGTGTTCTCTCTCTTCCTCTTATCTCTTTCATCTTTCTTCTCTTCTCTCTCTTCTCTCCCTCTCCCTCTCCCTCTCCCTCTCTCTCTCTCTCTATCCTCCCTCCCTCTGTCTTTTTCTTTCACATTGTCTCTGTCTATCTGTCTGTCTCTGTCTGTCTGTTTATCTCTCTCCCTTGACAGCATTTGGGTTAATCTATCAGCCATGCTCATTCCTCTAGATATTCATGTATAGAGCTGCATCTAAGTCAGTTACATACCTATGGGCAGACTGAATCAACCAACTGACAAGTCTTTATTAAACAGCTCTATGTGCCAGGCCCTCATTGTGTCAAGTGCAGGCATTTCTAACACAGTTTACAAGATGGTACAAAGCATTCCCATCCTGTCATGGCACCCATGCCCATTCTGAGAAGAAGTCTTATAAGGAAAAGGAAAAGTTGTAGGAGGAATGAAGAAGAAAAATCCAGCTGGGGAGAAGAAAAGGACACACTGGCCTCAGGAGTAGAGACCCTAGAGCATGGAGAGGTACAGTTCTGCCCTTGGAATATGTCCCAGGGACAAACACAACCGATTAAAGCATCCAATCCTATAACTGTTATCCATCTTTCCACTGACTGTATTTCTGTCTTTTTTCTTGTTTAATTCAGATGCAAACCATCTGTGCACCACAATATGCCACTGAAATGGAAAACAAAAGACAGACTGATGCCCTAGCCCAAGTGTGAAACTTAATGTTTTTTGTGGCTTAGTTGCTGATTTGAGATGTTGGGTCACAAGACAATGTTTATGCTGATCTGCATTTTAGTCTGGCATACATAATAGCTTCCTAGTCATCTAACTGCTTTTCTAAGTAAAAGATATAAGCGATAGCCATGTCTTTCTGACTAGGAAAGATGGACCCATGGCATCTCCTGCTTCGGGAATTGCACTCTTGATCTCCAGATGTGGGCTGGGCAGCAGAGAAGAGCAGCCATCTAATTCTTGGTTTGCCCTTCCCCATTTGGTTGGGTCTGACAAGGCTGCTTGCTGCTTAGGGATCTGAAAATTCAACAGAGTTCCCTGGAGGTGGTGGGTGAGATGCTCGAAGGTTGCTGGCTCATACTCACAGGAACCAATCCACAGCAATGATGAGGGTGATGTCGTCTGTGGGTAGCCCGACAGAGGTCAGCACGATGACCATAGTGACCAGCCCAGCCTGAGGGATCCCGGCAGCTCCAATGCTGGCAGCTGTGGCTGTGATGCTGTAAATGAGGCACCAAGTAGAGAGAAAAATGTGTCAATGTTGGGAAAGAATTCATCCCCGGTGCACCGTAAACACTGAGAAACATTGCCCACACCAATATGACTAACTTAGGGCTTTCACAGCATGGTGCAAGAGTGTGTTAGGACTGTCCTGGGAAAATGTAAACCAGACACTTTGATTCTGTGATAGTAGCCTGTCTCAGATCGAGGAGCAATTCACACAGAGAGGAGGTTTTAAAATTCACATGGAACTTTTTAATTTCATGTTGGTACCAGAGTATACACATGGCAATTTTCATAGAAGAGTATATTTGGAGTAGGGGATAAATAGCCAAAGGATATAGGCACGCAACTCTTCAAGAAAAGGAAGGAAACAATTATTTTTAAGTACCTACTACATGCCAGGAACTGTGCCAACCTCTTTACAAATATCTTCTCAATTCATTCTTACAACCACACTGAGGTGTAGGTGCTATTATCATCCCCGATTTACAGATAAAGAAACTGAGGCAAAAAGAGGCTAAGTGATTTACTCAGGGTCACATGCTAGTAAGTGTCTACAGCTGGATTTGAATTTAGGTCATCCTGACTCTAAGCCCAGTGATCTGTCCACTATGTCTCCTAAACTGCTTCTAATCCAAGCTATCAAAGACCATATGAAAAACCACTCTATACAGCTATAGATGGACTGAGTGAGCAGCTCACTGAAGAAGCTTTTACTAATCAATTATCAGCTGGTTTAATAACCACAGGTGGCCAAGAATGAAATGTTATGGTTTATACGACATCTTAGCAACAGATTTCTGGTGTTCAACAGATTTAGTTCTCATGATCTGAAGAAAAGCTAGAAGTGGGAATAAGGAGAGGATAATTCTAAAGCAGACATTATGACAAACTGACCGAGGAAGAGAAGGATCTTTTGGTATATTCAATAGCTGTAGTGTAGCTTTCTCTGATGCTTGAATAAGTGAGGTATGAATTCTGACTGGAAGATCTTTTTTCTTCCAGGATTTCAGTGGAAACAAAATTTAAAAGTATTTTTGTTTTGTATTCAAGTTTGTTGTTCTGAATGGCTCCCATCTACACTGTATATTGTGATTTAATACTATTGGAGGAGATTTGTAGACAATTTCTTGTTTTCGTATTGAATTGTGTTACTTTTATATAAATCAAGTGACAGCTGGGTTAATTCGTGATGAATAAAATATGAGGGCGGTGTTCATTTTGAATGCAAGTTTTCTTCATTGTAAAACTGAGGTTTTCTTGGCAAAGATAATGGAATGGTTTGTCATTTTCTTCTCCAAACTGAGACAAACAAGATTAAATGACTTGCCCAAGGTCACATGACTGATAAGTATTTGAGGCTAGATTTGAATTTAGGTCTTCTTGATTCTAGGTCCAGTGCTTTCTATCCACTGTGCTACTTTTATCCTAAGGGGGACAACTTTTGAAACTAATGTGTTAAATGCATTATATATATAGATTAAAAACACATGATTTCATATGCAAACCTCTTTTCTGTAATTTGTATATGGAAATGATTTTGTCTTTTTGAGTTAGAAAAATTCAAAATAACAAAAAAGTAAAAAAAAAATTAATTAGTAAATATTGTGTTTTATGATATCTGCTATCTCTTCCCTTCCTCCTTTAATTCCCCAAACCTTTGGTCATGGTCCCATCTTTTTTCTTTTTAACTTTTATCTTCTGGCTTAGTATCAAGATAAATATTGGTTCTAAGGCAAAAGAGTGGTAAGGGCTAGGCAATGGGTGTTAAGTGACTTGCCCAGGGTCACTCAGTTAGGAAGTGTCTGAGGTTAGATTTGAACTCAGGACCTCCTGATTCCAGGCCTTGAGCTCTATCTACTGAGCCCAAGATGCCCCTCTGCTCCCACATTTTAAAGCCATTATTAAGGATAATATTGCACAAATATATGCAGATAAAATATGGATATATGTCTATATACCTGATGGTAATAATTTGCCCAAAGTTCAGCTCAAAGTTATTAACTTGAGCAATGAAGATGGCAGCCAGGGCCTCATACAGAGCAGTCCCATCCATGTTGATGGTGGCACCCACTGGTAGCACAAATCTGGTAATACGTTTGTCCACTCCATTGTTCTCTTCCAGGCACTTAAAAGTGATGGGGAGGGTGGCAGAACTGAAAAGTAGATGAACAGGATCAAGATGCATTATTTAGGAGGTGACATTCATGGTACTCCAACACAGGATTCCTCCACTAGGTTCTCACTTACTAGAAACAAAGCAATCAGTTGTTTTTCTCCCTTTAAATAGAGAAAAACAACTGATTACATCAGCAAGATGACAACTCGGGGATCCTTACCTGTCCCCTCCCTCCATCAGCTAGGGTGCTGATGACTCTCTCTGCAAGGTATCACTTTGTAGGGAACATAACTATCCTCCTTTCACATAAAAACTCAAAAGAGATAGAGATTAGAGGGGGGGGGATGAGAATGATGCTCATTCTTCCTCCAGGCAGAGAAGACAGACTTCTGGCCTCTAACTAAGTCCAAATGGAAATACAAATCTGCCTGTTATCACAGAAGTTATAAAATCAATTCATATTCCTGAAAATTAAAAAAAAATTTTAAAGCTTCTTCTCACATCACATTAATGGCCATTTCCAAAAACAAAATGCAAGATGAACTTTTAAAATTTATAATATTTAGTGAAACTGAACTTTGTGTAATGATATTGACCAAAGTTTACTCCAGGGAAAACATGAGAAAAATGCACCTTGTATGGATGTGGAATATTCTATATGCTATCAGGCAGGATTGATATGTTATTTTTGTATGATTAAAGTAAAATTTCCCCCTCTTTCTTTTATTAAGTGATAGCTGACTGGGGAGGGGGATATTTGGAAATGAAGGTGTTCTAAAAAAACAAAAGATGTTAATAAAAGTTAAAATTAAATAATAATAATGTTTCACATCTGTATAAAGCTTTATTGTTTTTCCTAAGGCAATATATTATCTTCTAGATACCACAATAATCCTGGAAGGAAGCATCATTATCCCTGTTTTACATGTGGGGAAAGTGAAGCATAGTGCAGTTAAAATAACCTGCCCAAGGTCAGAGGATTATTGAGATGGTCTCTGGTCATCTAGTTCCCCCTCTCTCCCCAGCTGGTGACCTTCCCAGACCCACACCAACACTGCCTCTCAGATCCTTGTTTAGAATAGGAATAATGCTAGTGAAGTTTCAGGTACCTGGAGGATGTCCCCAAAGCTGTGATGAGTGCCTGCAGTAAGCCTGCAATAAAAACCCAAGGGTTTTTGCGAGTTACCAAGAAGTACAAAAGTGGTAGAACAATAACTGCATGGATGAGCAATCCGATGATGACAGTTATGGTATACATGGCCAGCTGGCCACCGATCACTCCCATATCCTCCATCTCGACAATTTTTCCAGCAATCAAGAAGAGGATACCAAGTGGAGCATACCTATGTGGAAGCAGATGAAGAAGAGAGCTTAGGTTACTTTTGCTGCAACAGGTCATTTAGTTTGTTGCCAAATAACAAGAAAATATCGAGGACTTCACATGCTTTCCTGTCCAATTCCCTTTCGGTATCTGAACAAATTTCTAAAAGTCTTTTCTGTTTTTCTTTGTTTTTTTTTTTTTTTCCTTCTTATTCCACAGTAAAAGTTTCCTCCCTTTTGGAATTTCTCCAGGTTATCTTTTTTTTTCGTTCTAACTAATAATAAAAGGCAGTTCCCTCTCCCTTTACCTCCTGTGGATAATGTTTGCAGCTGACAAATCCCTAATACACATAAATAGTCCAGGACTTACAGAACCATTGACCAGAATTTGGGAAGCATCAGCGACCAAGAAGGGATATGGGAAATACTGATACAATAAATTCAAAGAGTCCTATGTAATATCACTTTAATATATCTTAACCTTGTGTGTGTGTGTATGAGTGTGTGTGTGTGTGTGAGAGAGAGACAGACAGACAGACAGACAGAGACAGAGATACAGAGGGAGATAGGGCAGAGACACACAGAGAGCTAGTAAGAGACAGAAGGAAAGAGAGACACAGACACAGAGAAGGGCATTCACTCTATGAGTGGTGACCTAGGCATGTTGCAAAGTTGCTGCTGGGAAGGGTGCCATGGTGGGTGGTAGTGTGCACTGGCCTGGGCTGGAACTAGGTGACAAGGCACTAACCTGGGTTTGTAGCTGCAGTGGGAGGAAGTATGCCATCTGGTAACTTCCTGTTTTGACTAATTATTCTTGCTAACGAGAGGGAATTCAAGTGTAGTCAGTGCTCTCCAAATTTCACTGCCCCTAGAACAAAGGCCCACTTCCCCCAGACTAGTTATAACTTTGTCCTCCTGTAATGAAATACTTATTTCAGGAGTCATGGCATTCTGGCTTTAAAAGCTTCTGCAGAATTTTCCATTTCTCAAAGTAGTTGGATCTGGTGGAATTAACTCTCATCAACTGGGAACACCTGCCAACCTACACTACTGTCTAATTCAATAAATAATAACTGTAAAGCTCCTACTGACCCCAAGGCTGTCATTTATGGGCTTACCCTTGCTGACTCTGAGAGAAACAATGATTAATTGAAAAAAGGACAGAATGATCTTGGGGCAGAATGTTTTCTCACTGTTGATGTGTGTGACCTATAGGATGCCAATGGCACCAATGGCGGCCACAGTATGTATAAACTGATATTCCTGAAAGAACAGAATAAAATTGCCAACAAAAAGGGATCTATGGGGAACTTTGTAGGTTTCTTTGGGAGGGGATGAAAAAAATACATCCATTACTGCTGGCAATAGCCTTTTAAAAACACAGACCAGGAAATCTCAGCAGTACCTGTCTTAGGGAATTTAATAAGAGTGCAGAATGTGTGGGCTAATATACAGCTGGAAAGGATAACCAGCCAGGACCATTCAGTATCGCTGAATGTGCTTCATTCATCAAAGAGATGAAAGGTAAAGGGATTTTAGTAATATGAAGATAAATGTTCACTTGTAGAGCCACAAGGATTTCAATGGGGCCTCCCATCTAGGGGCTCATGGGTTAGCTACTCCCGTGGAGCCAACATTCTGACTGGCCTTTGTGTCTAAAATCCATGTTCGGCTTGTACAAGCTCTTGAAAAATGGATTTTTCCTCCCCTGGGCTCTGAAGACTTTGGGGTCAGAGAAGACAAAAGGCATTTCTAACCATAGAGGCTGCTGAATGCTTTCTTTAGAGAAAAAATGCCTTTCCATCTTAGGTGCCAGGGAGGACTTTAAGGATTCATTCATAGCAGAAAGGGATGAAACAAAAGTAGCTCCCACAACTGGACTAATGCCTTGAAATTGTCCTGCCTCTTCTGGGGAGAGCCTGAACCAATCTAATCCAATTCCACAAGTATTTATTAAGCTTCTGCTAGGTGCAAGGCAGTAAAGAGAAAAAACCTCTGGCCTCAAGGAATTCACATTTTACTGGGGCTACAGCATATCTATATACACATATATGTATGCATGTAGGTATACATGCATATGCACACATAGAGAAATAAGACGCGTACTATACACACATGTACATAGTTGTCTAGACAAACAATGAACCATATATATGCACATACATAGTGCATATGCAGATACACATATACACCATACATAACTAGACATACAAATGCAGGTACTTATACATAGACTTAATCATATACACATACATCTCTCTCTTCTCTTTCCTCTCCTCTCTTTCTCTCTTCCTCTCTCCTTTTACTCTCCTTCCCTTTCCCTTCTTCTGTTTCTCTCTCCTCTCTTCTCTTCTTTATTTTCCTCCTCTTTCTTTCTCTTCTCCTTTTTTCTTCTTCTTCCTCTTCTCCTTCTCCTTCTCCTTCTCCTTCTCCTTCTCCTCCTTCTTCTCCTCCTCCTTGTCCTTCTTCTCCTCCTTTTTCTTCTCCTTCTCCTCCCCCTCCTCCTTCTTCTACTGTTTCTCTCCTCCTCCTCCTCCTCTCCTCTTCTTCCTCCTCCTCCTCCTTCCCCTCAGTAAGTGTTTCCTTTAGTTCTGAAGGCAAATGTTACTTTCTGGGTAGAGACTTTGTTCTTATTTCTTGACACTAGACTGTTAAAATAATTTTTGCAATAAATTGTCCACTGGTATTCAAAATGACTTTTAAGGAATGTTCCACTTATATAATAGCCAAGCTACTGTTGGCTTTGGTAACTAAGGCTGCCAGTGAACTTGAGCTGTGACTGATCCATGGGCAGCTAAAGAAGGGGGTTCTTAGGGTTAGTGATGCTTCAATTAGCGGCCACCCCCACATTTGCCACCATGTTATATAGGAAGGTGCTTCTTCTCATCTAGAACTGCTGACCTGCAATGTCTAAAAACATCCCCAACAATAGCCCTAGAAGCCTTTTTGAAGGTGGTTATAGAAACCTTGTCCCATCTCTGTCTAGTGAGAAAGAAAGTGCCAGAAGATTCCATTTGAACCAGTTCTTCAGAAATTTTCACTGTTGATCACCTGGTGGCCAATACCTTTTGTTTTCCCCTAGAGTATATGTAATAAATATTTTTTCTTAGATTCATCCCTTGGGGTTTTATATCAGTGAAGATAAATTTCCATTGTTCCCCTCTTCTTGTCTACGTGAATTTCTGTGGAATTGGAGAGAACAGGATTGGCAGCTAGCTGTTCATTAGAGCTAAATTCAGTTTAATTAGCTTCTGAAAATGTGCCCTGAATGCCTCCTTGTGTCTGGTAATGACCCCCTCAAGGTCTTAAAATAGAAGAGATGCCAGTTACTCAGATTTGGTACCTTTTTGCGGCTGTATACAAAAAGGAAGGGAAATGAGACATGGGCTTTCCCTGGTACTGGAGAAGGCAATTGATTCTATTAAAAAACAAACAGTAAACACAAGAAAAGAAACTTAGGATGGTAGTCTTATTGATAATTTCAAGAAATCTTTGGACCTGAAGAATTCTTTCTATAGAATTCCAATGGGACCAACAAAATCCTCCATCCTACTTAGTCTACTAGTATTTCCATTACATCAACCCATCAGCAAACACTTATGAAGCACTTTCTGAGTGTCTGGCTCTGCAAAAAGCTGAGGAGACAAAATCAAAAGCAAGATGACAGCTCCCTCCAGGTGCTTACATTCTACTGGGAGCTAATAATAAAGAATCAAAATAGATGAGAGTATTATGTTAATTAGGAGAGAACCCTGATCCACTTGGTAAAGAGACAATTGGTCTTTGTTAGGGACCTTGTATCTATCTTCTCATAAGAGAGTGTGGACATGAGAGGGGTGAAGAATGTCTAGCTGGAATGCCTTCAAAGTCTCATCTGATTGGGATAAGTTACTTGGCTCAAGTTATTGGGGTAGGAATTATACTTTTATGTTGAGTTTATCTAGAAAGGATCAGTTGCATATCCCCTTTATTGGAGAGATCCAGAGAAAACAGATAATCTACTGACCAGAAACCTAAGAATGAATTTGGGTAGGGGCAACTAGGATAAAATGGCACAGTGAATAAAGAGCCAGAACTGGAGATGGAAGATCTTGGGTTCAAATCTAACTTCAGTCTTTTTTGAGCTGTGTGACCCTGGGAAAGTCATTTAAGCCCAATAGCTTAGCCCGTACCACTCTTCTATCTTGGAACTGGCATTTAGTATCAATTTTAAGACAGAAGTTGAGGGTTTATTTAAAAAAAAAAGAATGCTTGAGGGTAGAAGGGACAGAGGCATGTAATCATTGCACTTACTCTTACTCATGCAGCCAGTAAGTTGGTAAATATTTACCATAAATGTTTCACATAAACCTAAATGTTTAATAATTGGCTTTCAAGAAAAAAAATTGCTCATGATACATTTTTTAAGGTTAATCTGTATTATTAACATTTTCTCTATCATTTTCTTAAGTCTAGATAATCAACAGAACAATATATCAGGCTCTGATTTATAACACTGGTAGCTTTTAATGGGCATAAATGTGCACACTGAAAATTTAACAATGGGCTCTAAGAAGCCAATCTGAGCTAGCTCCAGCAAACTCTTGTAATTTCATGCCCAAGAGAAGACAAGAAGAGAATTTCTGTCCTCAGGTTTCCCAGCTCCAGTTGCCGAGAAACAGAGACATAACTTGCCTTGGAGAGGGAAACATATGGTGGAGTGTCGAGGATTTCTCAATTCTAGCCTCTTGAAGGAGTATTGAGCGATTATGTAGAGTTAGAGTAAGAATGGGGAACAAAAGAATCTGGATTTTACTTTCCATCACCCCCATATGCTATTCAGAGGTGCAGCCCCTGTGGGAAAGAGGGTTACCTCACGGATACCTCTAAATCTGTTACCTTTGGGGTAAGGAAGGAATATAAGCCTCAGGGCTTAAGGTAGTACCATAAGATTTATATTTCAGGCAAGTTAGGTGGGTCAGTGAAGAGAGCTATTGGCCCTGAAGCTAGGAAGACATAAAGTCAAATCCAGCTTCAGACACTTAGTAGCTGTGTAATTCCTGGGCAAGTCTCTTAGTTGCTGTCTGTCTCAGTTTCCTCATCTGCAACATGGGGACAACCATAGCACTTACTTCTCAAGGTCATGAGGAAGACATTACTTGTAAACCACCTTAGTATAGTGCCTGGCACATAGTAGGCCCTTAATAAATACTTAGTTCTTTTCCTTATATGCATATCTGGAGTAACAGTGAAACGCACCAGAAAATTGGGAGTTGTCACTTTAGCAATGCCAAATTTGTTTCTTTTATGAGGCTAAACCTTAGGATGATGTTATAAGGCTAGAGAACTTTATGGATCGCCAGGATGATGATGGGCTCCAACAGAGTGGGAGGTGAATTATATCTATTCTATGTGGACTATTTTGTGGCTATCTGTGGGCAACGGTTTTTCTATGATTTCTGAACTTTCTGTGGGGAGAAACAGCTATTAGTCAGCATCCCTGGTAAGTGCCGTTACCTTAAATGCTTGCCTGGATATTGAGAGTTCTTTTACCCAGATCTATGGAGACCTAGATATGAACTAGAGGCTAAGATTTCCCAGTGGAAATTCTGAATGGGGGGAGAGAGGTAAATAAGTCAAAGGCAGAAATTGAGGAAGAGGTCTCCCAGACTGCCCCTCAGTTTTTGGGAGTGTTACAATAATAAAAACAAACAAATAAAATCCAAATACATACGATGAAAAATAGTATAGAATAAATGGAAGTACCTACCACATGATTACAGCTACCAGTCTCATAATAGCCTCATTAAGGCAATCAAAGAAATCTTTCAGTGCTTGCCCTTGCTCCTTCATATTCCCAATCACCAATCCAAAGCACATGGAGAAGACAACCAGCCCCAATGCGTTCACTCCATTCACAGACCCTGGAACTGGGACCATCTCCTCTTTTATGCGGGTGAGGGTTTCCATGGCCTCTGACACATTGTTTATCACAGAAGCTAAAATTGTTTCATTGGGTGGGATAGACATCTTAAAGATTTTCTTCTCGTAGTTGGTCTTAAACTAAAATGACAAAAGAAAGCAAAACAAAAAAGTAAACAAACAAGAGGAGATGTATATACCACGTAAAACTGCCAATCATAGATTTGGAATTGGGAGGGACCTTGGGAGCCACCTAGTTCCACTCCTTTGTTTTACAGATGAGGAAACTGAAGTTCACTGACATTAAGCGGCTTACCCAAGGCCACATGTCTAGAGTTAGAATTGGGATTTTAACCAAGGTCCTGAGACCATAAAGTGGATTCGGTACCAGGCTTGGAATCAGGAGGACTCATCTTCATGAATTCAAATCTAGCCTCAGCCACTTACTAGCTGTGTGACTCTGGGCAAGTAACTTAACCTGGTTTGCCTCACTTCCCTTATCTGTCAAACAAGCTGGAGAAAGAAATGGCAAATTGCTGTAGAATCTTTGCCAAGAAAACCCCAAATGGGGTCACAAAGAGTTGAACAGGGCTGAAAAATGATTCAGCAACAACACTGTACCCTACTGTCTACTTTCTATTCAAAATAACCGTTTCTTCTTGTTTGTGGCTCTGGAGAGTGTTATTGAATTACAGAATATTAGAATTGGAAGGAATCCTAGAAATCATCTAGTCTACCATTTTATAGATGAGGAAACTGAGGCTCAGATGTAAAATGATATGATTGAAGTCATAGAGATAGCTGGTTGGTAGAGCTGAGGCAAGAACTCAGGTACTCTGACTACTATTAATTCATTACTGTTTCTACTTTGCCAAGTTATTTCACTGGTATTGCCTACATGATATCACAACTATTTTTCAAAGGGATCTAGGGTGGGGAACAATGAACCTTAGAGGGCAAGAATGTGAGATAAAAACTGCAGAACTCTTTCTCAACCATCATGTGACTTTGCTTAAGACATAGTTCCTAAAAGCCTGATCCTTAGAATCCTCACTCCTAGTACTTCTACCTTACAGGTGTCTATCCAGGAGCCTGGAATCATAGGAATTTGCCTAGCTTGCTGACTGGGCATATGCCAGATTCTTCCTAATATTTTAAATTTCCAAGGCCCTCTAGCATCATTTAAAAAATATTCATTAGCCTCTCAGACAGATCACCATCATGGTAGCTTTGCCTTGTTCAAGTAAGCCATGGAAAGACAACAGCGTACTGGTAAATGATTAACAACTGGCTTTCTCCTCAAAAATGTACACATGGCATACCTTTAAAGTCAATCTGCATAATTAACATTTTTTTCTTTCATGTACTTTAATCTAGACAACCAACAAAATAATAAACCAAGCCCTGATTTATAGGGCTTATTAATTTCTGAAGTATAAGTACACTGAAAATTTAACAACTGACTTGTGAGCCTATTAAAGGTGGCTTTAGCACATCTCAAATAGGTAACTGGGTAGAGCTTTCCAGGGGGGTCTGGGACTTATAGGATTTCTAAAACAAAACAAAACAAAATGAAATGAAAAAAAATGGCTATTGCTCAGGAAAATATAAGGCAGAGAAATCATAGGCTTTAGAACTAAAAAGAGACATGAGAGATCATCTCGTCCAACCTTTTTTTTTTTCTAATTTATTTATTCATTTATTTGTTTTTTTTTTAAACTCTGACCTTGGTCTTGGAGTCAATACTGTGTATTGGCTCCAAGGCAGAAGAGTGGTAAGGGGGGCAGAAGAGTAGTAAGGGCTAGGTAATGGGGGTCAAGTGACTTGCCCAGGGTCACATAGCTAGAAATGTCTGAGGCCAGATTTGAATCTAGGACCTCCCGTCTCTAGGCCTGGCTCTCAATCCACTGAGCCACCCAGCTGCCCCCCAGCTGCCCCCACAACCTTATTTTAAGAAAGAGGAAACAGAAGACCCAAGTGGGGATTCACCAAAGACCATATATCTATTCATTGGTAGAGTCAGAATTCAAACCCAGGGCTTTGATTCTAAATCTGTTACTTTTGCAGCTCCATTAAAGTGCCTTCCAACAGAAATAGTGTCTGTAAATGTAAAATGAATAAAATGGAAATGGGTTCAAGTGACTACACACACACACACACACACACACACACACACACACATATATATATGTATATA
>NC_058130.1:382156942-382293375 GCF_016433145.1 Gracilinanus agilis
CACATATATATATATATATATATATATATATATATATATATATATATAACCCAGTGGAATTGCTTGTCAACTTTGGGTGGAGGAGGGGATGAGGGGAAGGAGAAAACATGAATCATGTAACCATGGAAAAAATTTTTTAAATAAAAATTGTTTTAAAAATTTAAACAATCTGTTAAAAAGAAAAAAATTCTATAAAGAATGGCTCTTTGGGTAAGGTATGGGGAAGGATATATTTGGAAATGAAGGTGATATAAAATCAAAGCATATCAATTAAAATAAAGTTACCCATGTACCATACTGGACACGGAGATTAGACTTGAGGTAAGGACAAGTCTGAGAAGTCCAGTTACTGCCTCACTGGAGGAAGGTCATTGGACATTTGCTAGCTTGTCAGCTGACCTAGGCCAACCTTGATTGACATTTTCCCATCTATTTTATTTTATTTTATTTTTTTGCTCATTTATTTTATTTTTTCCAGGGAATGATATATATATTTAAAATTCTGAAATGTGAAACCTATTACTGGATGTCCTAAGAAGGTCACTGTGCCTCCTAACTGTAAAATATTTTGATGGCTCAAAATCAAAACCCCCTAGGAAGATTTAGACACTCCTGGCTTGGTGCAACCATTTCATAGCTCATGTTAAAATAATAGAAACTGAAGTTAAAGTGGCCCTTCTGCTTAAATAAACAACCCCTTCAAAGTAACATTCTGTTCATGGAGCCAAATCCAAAACTCATGCAAGCCTTTTCTACAGAGATGAATGTAACTCTGGAAGGAAGCATAGGGAGTGAAATCTTCTAACTCTGACTCAATAGCATGTTCTGCTATTGGCTTATTGTTTCAAAGCTCTTGAGAAGGTTCCAGCCTAACCCAGAGGGTTCAGATAAAAAAAGAAAGCTTGTCATTAAGTGTATATTTCTGTAAAGAAAGTAGAGGAATGGAATTCCAGCCCTCTATTGCCTTGTTAGTTGAGGTCTGTTTGTAAGTAGAGAGAACAAAAGCATGGCACTTTGGGAATAGTTTTCACACTCCTGGGTCACAGGGACCTCCTGGTGTTTGTAGGATTTTATATATCTTCCAAAAGCTCAGCTTAACCTAACAAATGGGAGGAATCAAGTTGACTATCTCTGAACACAGGGGAAAGAAAAGGGAATGACATTCTTGCCTCTATTTTCCTAGCTTGGGAGTTAAATCGCCCAAACTAATAACGGAAACACCTGAAAAGGACGTATTGTTCATTTCAATAAAATCATTGCTTTGAATTGTAATTCCTAAATGGATTGGTAGCAGGTACTACCATACTATCCAATATATAGACTTCATAAAGCAGGTAATGAATTCTCCATGTATTACTTAGAAATTAGAAATTATGTAATTTTAAGCTTCTCTGTGATTTCTTAATTCCAAAATCCCACATGTTAGAGAACACCGAGGCACCCCAGGGGGCTGTGCTGAGTTGGCAGTATTATGTTTAGGGATTAACAATTGTCACATTTAAAGATCCCACAACTAAGAGTTGGGAGGAAATTCCTTCTGTTATCAATCCCATAAGGTAGAAGTTCTATTCAAATCGCTGCAGATCAGTGGGAAGTAGACCCCATCTAACAGAGAAACCTCAGGAATATCCTTCTTTATAGTTGACTTTTTAAAACATCTGCTTTCTTGGCAGCTCATAGTCATGCTGGAAAATAGAAAGTCAAAGTGAGGGTCACAGGGATTACAGCCAAGCAAACAGGAAAAATGATACAGGGCATCAGTTTTTAAAAAATGTATCAATAGACAGCATACCCAGAAACCCTGACTTCCTGATGCAGCATTTCTGCTATGGACTAGGCTCATTATCATAAAAAAGTTTCTCTACTTTTGATGAAGTGAAAGTTGATGTATGCATCAGCAGGGCTCTCACTAGGAATTTTGGTGCCGGGGCAAGGGGTGGCAATTGAAAAAACTATTTAGGAAAATAGACACCTTCGGGTATTAGCTACCCAGGGCACTCAGTCTGCTCCACCCTCATTACAGCTCTGTTTCTTTGTTTGACAAAAAGCTTAATGCTTGTTGAGATGAAATGAAATGACATGAAAATTAAAGCACATTGGTTTGTTATTCTACAAAGCAAATGGTGAGGCAAGGTCCTTTCCAACTCTTAAGATTCTATGAGTTCTGAAAACCAGAATTGGCCCATACCTACCCCAATCTCTGCATTAAATTAAAAAATAATATACATATATATGTATATATATATATATATAAGCACACACACACATATCTTTTTCCTTTGCTAGTATTGTAAATTAGATCCAGCTGCTTCTTTCCCAACACTCTACAGGGTGAGATGCCTGCTGCAGTTTCATGCTCATGCTTCCTTGTACTATTCATGTCTTTTTATCTTTGAGTCATATAGTCCTTATTAGACTGTAAGCTCCATAAGGTGACCATTCCTTCATTCAACAAATATTTATTTAGAACTCAAGCACTAGGTACTGTGCCATGAAAAGAAAAACAGCCCCTGCCCTCAGAGCTTACATCCTACTGTGGAGAAACAGCACAGATATGCATAATTAAATACGAAGGATGTATAGAGTAAATTAAATCCAAATTAATTTCTGCAGAGAAGGAGGAAACTAGAAAGTGTAAGAAGCAGAAGTGGGAGTAAATTCCAGGCATGGGAGAGGGTCTATGCAAAGTTATGGATACGGGAGATGGAATCCTGATTTTAGGGAATAAGCAAGTAGACTAATTCAATTGGAAGGGATGGCACATGAAGAAGAGAAGAGGATGGAAAATAAGTTTGGGATGATGGGAAAGAAGCAGATTATAGAGCAATTTAAAGCTCTAAAATTAGAGGAACTTGTAATTTATCCTAGAGTGGAGAGTCACTAGTCAAGAGAGGGTCTTGAGCAGGGAAGTTGACAGAGAAAATGTTTGAACCCAGAATTATTAGTTCACAATCATAAATAGATAAATAAAATGTTTGAACCCAGGACAGGACCTCTGGCTGATTCTAATATGTTTACAAATAAGCATATTACAAGGTAGGAAGTGAAAGGGCATGACAAAGGATTTGATCCTTGTCTCCTCTCTATGCTAGTTTGTTCTAGAGCATCTCTTTCTCCCTCTAGATTATACAATTTGTGGATCATCTGGGTCAATATTTAACCTTAGCTTTCCTCCCACCCCCTTTAATTGAACAGGAGTGTTCCTTGAACATATACCTAAAAATCATGCTCAGGAAATCCAGCCACTCCTGAGTACTGTCATTGTTGTTCAGATGATTCATTCAGTCACATCCAAAACTTTGTGATGCCATATGGGGTTTTCTTGGCAAGGATACTTGGAGCAGTTTGCCATTTCCTTTTCCAGATCATTTTACAGATGAAGAAATTAAGGCAAACAGGGTTAAGTGACTTGCCCAGGGGCACACAACTAATAAGTTTCTCAGGCTGGGTTTTAACTCAGATCTTCCTGACTCCAGGCCTGGCACCCCCCCCCCCCGGTACACCTCCTCTTCCCCCTTTCTCCCCAATAGTATTCTACCCATTATGTCACATTGCCTTTCTAATGGTGTCACCTTGCTTCTTTCACATGTACCACTGAAATAAAAACAAGTCTTTTACTGTAGGCAAAAGTTTGGGGTAATAAGGTTCCTGTCTTAAAACCATGCTCTTTATGCCCATAGCTCCCATCTACTGCTACAGAGTCAAGAGTTTTAGTTCCTTCACTTTTGCATAGGGGTGAAAGTGGCTCTCATCTGCCATAACAGGAGGTTTGCTTGCTCATTTTAGAGAAGCTAGGCATTTGCTTCCTCTCTGCTGCAGACTCAAGGTGTTCCTGCCACCCTGAGTGGCATTCTGTTCTTGAAATCTCTAGGGCTCCAAGTTTCCTTTAAATTCTCTATTGCTTATGAACAAATACAGAAACCAAGAAAGCCCCTAAGGGCATCCTGTTATTGTTCACTCATTTTTCAGTTGTGTCTAACTCTTGGTGACCCCTTCTGGGGTTTTCTTGGCCAAGATATTGAAGTGGTTGCCATTTCCTTCTCTATGAGAGCATGTTGCTGTTTAAAAATTTATGCTACTGAAAAGACACATTATGTTGGAGGTGGTAAGGGGTAGAGAATTGGTCAGGAACACCTGAGTTGCGTCCCATCTTTGGCTGATACTGGCTTTTGACGTTGGGCAAGTCATTTAACTTTTCTGGGTCCTGGACAACTAACAAAAACTATAAGTTGTAGAACAATTGAAGATCTGCACTGGGAAAGGAACTTCCTCACCTACAGTTCTCTTGAGATTATTGAACCATTTTTCAGTCATGTCCACATTTCATGACCCTGTGAACCACAGCACATCAACACTGCCCATGGGGTTTTCTGGGCAGAGATAATAGAGTGGTTTGCCATTTTATTTTCGAGCTCATTATACAGATGAGGAAACTGAGGCAAGCTAGGTTAAGTGACTTGCCCAGGTCACACAGCTAGTTAAGTGTTTGAGTTAAGATTTGATCTCAGGTCTTCCTAACTCCAGGCCCCAGCTCTCTATCCACTGTGCCACCTAGCTTCCCCAAGAGTTCTCTAAATGAATGAAAGGTCCAAATAGCAACAAAAGCCAAAATTCACCTGTTGGATTGTTTTTTAATTTTATTTTAGGGCTCCTGGCTGCCCTTACTGTATCCATAAAAGGATAGAAGCTGGACTTTCTTGGGCTCGATTGCTCTCTTTTCGGGTGGCACTCTACCATCATCTGTAAGGGGAGGTTTGATCATTTCACTGAATTGAACAAAAACACCTGGTTCCCATGCTAGTTGGTATGATTTTTGACCATGGTGCTTAGAAAGGTAACCAAGAGGAATTTTAAAGATGAAATCAATAGTAGTTGGGTTTTTACCTGTTTAAAGCAGGCTTCCACGAGATTGGGAGGGAACATGTTCCTGTGAAGAGAGAAAGGAAATTATTGGGAGAATATCCTGAACAAATCCAGTTATGTCCCTTTGCTACCTTTTCTGAAGTGAAAACTCATTTGATTTCTGCCAGGCAGTGGGGTTGGGGCAAGGGGTGTGTGTGTGTGTGTGTGTGTGTGTGTGTGTGTGTGTGTGTGTGTGCAGGGGAGGGCTGTGGAGAGATGTCATCTGTGGGTCTGTTGGTCATACCCAGGCAATAAAATTTTAAGTGCCTTCTGTATGCCAAGTACTGTGCAAGGTATTAAAAGGGATCCAGTTTAGCTAAGATATTTCAAGTTGTTTATAGTCTAATAAGGGCATAAGATACCAATGCAGATAGTTATAACATATAATAATTGTATGATATGATGAGTGCATTAGAAAGTTATAAAATAAAGAGTTATTTGAGGAAACAGGATTATAGACAGAGCTGAAGGGATCAACAATATCAATTAGCAGATAGAAAACAGGCCCAGAATTTGAGTGGGGTGTAGTGAATTTATAAAGAAATAATATGAGGTAAGACTTAAAAGGTAGGGTGCCACAAGATGATGGAGGACCATGAATGTCCAGCAAAGGAGTATAGAAACAACTCTTTCTCAGACTGGATAACGAAGGTATTGTAATCATTTTGGTACCACATCATGGTTATCTCTTCCATGAACGAAGGAGGAATCAGGAGCAGTAGGTCTGACCTCAGACAAATTTCTTTCCCTCTCAGGGCCTCGTTTACCTTTTGTGCTAAATGACTTTGAAGACCCTTTCTAGCTTTATCATCTGGAATGTAAGAATCTAAGAGAGGACGGAGGCAGGGCCAGAACTAGAGGAACCACAGGATACCATGGTGTACTTTTAATTTCTTTTTCTTTAAGCAAAAAAATTTTTTATGAATTACTGTTTTCAACAAACCTCAGTATTCCACCCAACCCACTGTGCCAGCACAGGCTCAGATCTCTGATCTCTTTTCAATGGCTATCACTTCTCTCAGAGTTATAATCTGTGCTAGTGTTTCCATGAACACTAAATAGCAAGAATTGAAAGCCAGAGGACTCCAAGCTTAAAATTTTAGGTGCAATGGCTAGCCATGGGCCTTCCTGGAGGCAAAGGAGGAAAGAAAAGATTCAAAGTGTTATCCTTGGGGAAAAGTTCTAGTTACTTCTGCTATGAGCATGGAGATTGCTGTCAGATCAGCCTGTTTGGTTTTTCACAGACAAATGTAATCAGCTTTATATTTTTCCCCAAGTTTGGATTTAGTATTGGCCCCAAATAGTGAAATGGCCCTTCCCTTACTCTTGGGGAGGATATGATGATGTAATATTTTTATATGTTGTCTTCTAAAGAAATACAAACCTATATTTGGTTCAGTGGAGTAATGGATTTGGAGTTAGAGGTCCTTGATTCAGATTCTGACAATCATTACCTATGTGACCTTAGACAAATCATTTAATTTCTCTTGACCTCAATTTCCTCTTTTGTAAAAGGAGAAGGTTGTATTAGATGACTTTGGAAATGCTTACTGCCTCTAAATCTATGGTTCCCTAATTAGAGGGGAATGCCAGAAAACTGCTAGAAATATTTATTAACATAATTATGTAGGTAAAAACTTTTGTTGCTTTTGTAAAGTGTTGGGGGAAAGAGGTAGGCGATAGTTACAGTCACCATATTTATTGAATTTAAAATCAGAACAAATTGTCTGATGAAAGATTTAATCAGTCATTTATTTTATGGGGACTAAGCCAGATCTTCAAAATCAAGACTCTTCCAGAATATCTGGGCTTTTCTGGACTATGGTCCAAATTCAGTCATGAGTTAGCCAGTTAGTCACATGAAAATGAGCAGATTCAGAATAAGGCACCCATGGTTGATTGATTCCAGGGGATACAAATCACATCAGTGCTACCAGTGACCTATGGATTAGGGAAATACAAAAAGGGAAATACAAAAAGAGGAACTTTTTGGGAAGTCTACCACTAGGCTAAATAGGAAAGAATAAAGTCATCTTTAAGACTGTTGTGAGAGCAGCATGGGTAATCAAAGTTCTGGGCAGACATTATGGTGGCACAGCTCTCCTGACCTCAAGGGGGAAATCACAGATCCCAGGGAAAGATAATTAAGGAGTGGACCATACTTTAGCTAAAGAGGAGACCCAGCTGTTACATTTGGCTAGAGAATTTGCTTCAACTAAAACAACTGGTAAAGAGAAGCAAGAAACAAGGTCTAGAGCCTGAGGCCATTGAGACCACCAAGAGCTAAGTGAAGGAACTGAGATCAGGAGGAGAAATTTTTGTAGGCTAAGTAAGGAAGCATCTTATTCCATGGAGCCAAGGGGCTAAGAATAGGACCCCAAGTAGTTTAAGGCTGAGGAGAGCAGGTGAAAGAAGCTACTTACAGTCTTGAAGCCAAGGGGAAGAGGTGCCATCCTCAAGCCTGGGATTCCCATTCCTGGAACTAGGCTGAGGAGTATTTGTTTGTTTCTCAGCATAGAAACAGGCTGAGAAACATAACCACTTTTATTAACTAAATCCATCATATTACAAGAGATAACACTGGATCTAGAGCTAGAAGACTGGAGTTCAAATACAGGCTCTCCCATTTACTACCTGTGTGACCTTGGGTATAAGTCTATTAACTTCACTGGGCTTCAGTTTTCTCATCTGTAAAATGAGGAGCTCGGGCAAGAAGACTTGTACTGTTCCTTCCAGTTCTGTATCTATGATCCTAGGATTCATTTAGTTAAAAATCCAAGTAATTGATCTAGCTTCCAGTCCAAACAGAATTGAGCCTCCAAGAACAAAATCTTAAAGAAATGGTTTATTGCAGAGGTGTCAAACATTTGACCCTAAAATGTAATTGGGAAATAAATTTTTCTTTTTAAAAATTTCTTTATATTAAATTATGTTTTCCCTCAGTTACACAGTGTATGGATATAATTTATAATAATAATTTAATAGTATTTTTTATTCATGTTCTCTCCCTAATTGGGAAATATTTAACAAAATTTAACATCACTTTTATATATGTTTTTTTAAGCCAATATTGGGCCACAGGGATTCTTGTGTAGGTTTAGTGGCTCCCATTTCTATTTGAATTTGATAAACAATTGTTTATAGGGTGACAGATCTAGATAAAGAAAACACATTAAAATTATCCAGTCTAGCCTCTTCCTTTTACAAATGAGAAAACTTCCAGGTCCAGAGAGGTCAAGTGACTTGCTGGAAGACATACAACTAAGAAGTGAGAGAGTTAGAATTTTAAACTTGGTTCTCCAGGCTCCAAAGCCAGATGGCTTTCCACTGTACCATGATGTCTCTTCAGTCCAATAAGAGAATAAAGAAAGAAAAAGGCCTAGATCCTTTGTATAGGAACAAGATTATTAAGACTGCTATATATAGTATATTCTTTTGCTTATCTTGTTCTTTTTTTCTTTTCTTTTTTAAAACCCTTACCTTCTGTCTTAGAATGAATACTATATATTGGTTCCCAGACAGAAGAGTAGTAAAGGCTATTCAAGAAGTGTCTGAGGCCAAATTTGAACCCAGGACTTCCTATCTCTAGACCTGGCTCTCAATCCACTAAGCCACCTAGCTGTTCCTATCCTGTTATGTTTTAAAGTCTAGGCTTCCTTCTAGTGGTCCATAGAAAAACTTTTTGTAAAAAAGTAAAGAAGGGTTGCTCCCTGTTTCCAGGAACAGGTCATAGGCATAGGAAAGAGGTCAGATCCTCCCTCAAGGACAAAGCTGGATGTTAAGGGATTTTTTTTAAAGGAGGAGTGGTGACAGAAAGGTACCAGTAGGGGGCACTGGTGAGTCAAGAACTTGGCTTCATCAATGGCCAGAAACCAGACATGCCATGCCCTGTCTTTATTAACTGATGAGACTTATAAGTAACCAAGAGATTGTGTGTACGTGGATGCTACTTGAATTCTTAAAAACTGTTCTTTTCCAGGCATTCCTTATGTACTTTAGATCCTATCTATGTGGATTACTAATTTGTAAGTCATTAATAAAACAAAGGCCAACTTCAGCCCTTCCCAAATTGAATCATCACAAATTCGTAATTAGTAGCAAACTTACGAAGTTTCATTGTATAAATATATAGTTGGGGTGAGAGTTCTTAGGTGATCTGTGAGTATGGGGAAAATGAAACTCCCAGATATTCAAAAAGAGAGCTTCATACATGAATGTGGGATAGTAGATCCCGCATAAATATAAGAGTGTGCATAGGTTCATAGCTTGGAGGGACCTTTGAGATCATCTAATCCACTGGTTCCCAAACTTTTTTAGCCTACCGCCCCCTTTCCAGAAAAAATATTACTTAGCCCCTTGGAAATTAATGTTTTTTTAAATTTTAATAGCAATTAATAGAAAAGATAAATGCACCTGTGGCCATCACTGCCTCCCTGGATCACTGTAGCACTCACCAGGGGGCAGTGGCACCCACTTTGGGAATCACTGATCTAGTCCAAGAATATTTAACCTTTTTTAAAAATTTTACAGATCTCTTTAGCAGTCTGGTGAAGTCTATGAACCTACTTTTCAGAATAACATTTTTTAAATGCATAAAATTCATTAGATTACAAAGGAAACCAATTGTTTTGAAAGACAGTTGTTAAAATATATGTATATTAAAAATATCTTAATGGACCTAAGTTTAAAACCCCCTGATCTAGTCTCAAGAAATTGAGCAACTTGTCCAAAGTCACAGTAACTAGCAGAACTGGAATCTCGCATGGGATGATCAAATTATGGACTTCAAAGTCAAGATCTTTCTTTCACTTGACTGGTCCATTGTTGCTTTTCTCAGACATGGACATGGCTAGAAAATGGATCTTTCTTTCATTGTGGGGAGGGGTAATTTGGGGTGGGGAGGAAGAGAAGAGAGAGGAAGAAAGAAGAACACATCAAAAAGATGTTTCGCATAAAAAGTGGCATTCACATCATTTTTCACACATGTCCAGTTCTCATCCAGGTTTTGATCCTGGGAAAATAAGAGAGGTCTTACATGACTAGTGAATCATCACATACGCAGGGGCTTCACTGCAAGGACATACCTGATCAAGTCAAGAAAGGCGTCTGCAGCTGTCACTTGCACAATTTTGCCTTCTCTGTGCATGTTCTCCTTTGAGCCTTTCCCAGGATGAATGATGATGACAATGATTATGCCAATCACTACAGCAATGATTGTGGTGGTCATGTAATAGACCACTGCTCTCATTCCCATCTTTCCTGAGGCCTTACTATCTAGGGCAGCCATCCCTGGTAAAGGCAAACACAATGAGATTTATTTTAAAGAGTCGGTCACCTGAATGCTTCTATGGGAAAACTATTAGTGGCTCTCTCCTACCCCATTTTTTCCCTGTCCCCCAATATTGGGGCTTGGCTCAAACATACTATAAGGGTTTGGTCTCTTATCTAGCCAAAACATGAACAAAATGACCCAGTTATAGTAGGCTCAAAGATTAAGTTGGCATCAGTTGACTCAGGGAAAGCACCAACCATTTTTTTCCTGCCTGTTAAGTAGATTCCACATCTCTGAAATTAGACCAAATAAAAGTCTAATCTTCCATAATGCTGGGCTGGGACAGTGGAAGTATAACCAAATTCTTTTATATGTTATTACTATTTCATGAAGGGAGTGTGTGTGTGTGTGTGTGTGTGTGTGTGTGTGTGTGTAGTCTTATTAAATACTTGGCAGAATGGCCTAGGCTTACCTTTAGCCCAATATTGGGCTGATTTAAAGAGATTATGTATCATTAACTTCCTTCAAAATGGGTACCGCCACCCATAAATACTTTCTGCATATTTTGAGCTTTAATTCCACTCATCTGCTGATCCAAATGCAAGTCAAGTAGATAGATAACTAGGTTTCAAGTTTAATATTCTCTGCTAATGTTGACAGCCCCTGGTACTATGCTGCTGCTAACCTAGAAAATCCGTTCCATGATTGAGTCTCCTCTTATTCCATCTGCTGATTCACAGTGTCATTGACCAAACTAATTTAATAAAGCAAGATCACACTTCTTCTTTGGACGTGGTTTTCTCATAAGGAGTTTCATTTAGATGGTCTCTAAAGTCCAATATTCTAACATGATAGGACTCTTTAACTGTTACCCTCCTTAACTTTCCAATTCCTGTCTTCACATTCCACTTCTGACAGGAGCCTATTTGCAGGAGGAAGGCTGGACAAGGACTCTAAGGTTCTTTAAACTGCTCTAGAAAATGCAATGTACCCTAATTAAAAGACAATGGAAACAAAACAAAAATAAAGTTTAGAACAATCATTAGAACTAAGAACTGAGTATTTGATATAGGATCTATGTGAAATTAAGGCATCAGGATACCTTTGGTAGTTACTTCTTAAAAGGAAGGACCATGCTCTGTTTTGAATAGTATTTGGTATATAAAGGGCATATACAAAATAGCTGTGGATGTTTCCAAAGAACTATCAACATCATTAGTTGTTTTTAGTCATTCTTCTTTCTTCCTTTCTAACAGACTCATAAAAATCCTAGAACCACCTCTCTGTTCCACAGCATTTTCTTTTGTTCCATAGCGTTAATATGTCAGAGCTAGAATAGCCCAACCTCCACATTTTAGAGATGAGGAAAATTCTTGATTTTATTTTTTATGAATGTTATTAAGATCTTGTGCTGAGCCAAAATATGGACACTCCTGAGAGTAGTGGCTTCTGAAAGCCCTCAAGAGGATGGTGATCATGAAGTTGAGGGGTCCAGAAATTATGCCACAAAAGGATTGGTTAAGGCAAAACTATTTCCAACACTTTTGAAAAGGAGTTCGCACTTGAGAGATTTGGTTTTTTTTTTGCTTAGATCCAGAGGTAATCTAGATGCAATGGGTAAAAATTACAAGGAAGCAACATTCTGTTCAATGTAAGAAAAATTTTCCTAAAAATTAGAACGAGGAGTGTATGGTCCCCCTCAAGATATAATGAGTTCATTGCCCTTGGCAGGTCTTTACAAAGAGGTTAAATGAGCCATTCTTGGGTCACTGCAAATGAGATTTATGTTTGGGTAGGCATTATAATAGATGACCTCTAAAGTCTCTTTTACAATATGTAGACTTTTAAAATATTGAAAAAAGTTTAGAATAAGGGTATTGAATTGCCTATAAATCTCTATTCGCCCACCTCCCACAATTCTCACCATGAAACAAACAAGATGGATGACCAAATGTTTCTGAACCTCAGAGATTAGTTTTCTGGTGCCCCCTCCTGATACCTGCCACCATCTTTCTTCTTCCTTCAAGCTAGTCTTCTGGGCATGGTGTCTAGTCCTTTTACCACTATATTATGATCAACCTCTTTTAGGGGCTCATAGGAGTAAGCTTCTGCTAAGTTCATACTGAGTTCAAATCCAGTGTCAGACACTTCCCATCTATGTGACTCTGGGCAAGTCACTTAATCCTGTTGGTCTCAGTTTCCTCATCTGTAAAATGAGCTGAAGAAGGAAATGGTAAACCACTCTAGTATCTTTGCTAAGAAAATCTGAAATGGTGCCATGAAAAGTTGGACATGACTAATTAACAAAACATCAACATTTGTAAAAATAAAATCAAGTATTTTCTCTGGCTGTAAGTAACTGTTATATGTAATTCTAGTATCATTAGAATTTCAGCAGGGATGATAAATCCATAGAGAATCATAGAATTCTAGAGCAGAAAGGGGCTTTAAAGATCATCTAATCAAGCAGTTCTTAAGCTTTTTGGTCTTAAAGCCTTAAAATACTTGAAAAAATGATCAAGGATTCCAAAGAGCTTTCATCTATGTGGTCTTTATAAATAACATCTTGTTGTTATTATGAAAATAGTTTTGATATCATAGACAGGGGTCTGCAGACCTCTTTAAGAATCTCTGGTCTCATCCAACCCCCTCTCTGGATAGATGAGGAAACAAGCCCAGAGAGGTAAAATGATATACCCCAATTTATTATTCCTTTAAGACTAATAGTACCCATTCACAAGATGGAATGCAACTAAAAGTCCACAGGAGAACTAAACCATGACCTTGACCTCATTAGTGTGCATATACCAACTCACTGAGCTAACCAGTCAGTTACTACTTAAAGGAAAGAGAAAATATTAGCTGCAAGTCCTGAACTGAGCCCCTTTTATCCTTGCCCACTCTTTCCTGAAACCCAATAGAAAATTTAATTACCCTACCACATGCATCCATTCATTAGGCTGGTGCTAATTTACAATAGTTCAGCATGTAATCAAAAATGGGCCAATCTGTGCTCAACCCAAATCCTAAATCCGCAGTCTCTCCCTCCCACCCTTTTCCTTTTCATTTGTTGGTCTGAATCACATCTTGGACTATCTCTGCTTTCCTGCCCTCACAGTGAAGAGTTTGGGGAGCTGTTTGTCTCCTTCGGTGCCTGAATTGTTCACCACTTGAGACAGGAATTCTTTCTCTGTTGATCTGGCCCAGTGGCATCAGCAACACAATAGACCGGATGTCTCTTCTAAGTGGCACCAAGCAGCAGGATTTTCTTTTTTTCTTTTTCCCTTTAGCCTCCTATTTTGTGCTCTTGTTCCGGTCTCATGCTAGTTCTTCCTCCATGGCTCTGTCCTTCCTCCCCACTCCCCTCACCATTCCTGACCAATAGCTACTCGAGGAGAGAGCTGTGTGTTAAAGGCTGTTGCATTGAAAAGATGATGTCCAGCAAAGGGTGAAATTAGAATGCTTGGGTTAGAAAAGAAAGGGGAAGATGATGCAGAAAAGGGAACAATAAGTCTATCTAAACTTTGAGTTATTTGAGGATGATATTTTTTTAGGGGGTGGGAAAGGATGGGTGATTTTTAAAAAAAAAAATAAAGAACAACTTGGGAACAGAATAGTGGTTGTGTGTGTGTATGTGAAATAGCATTCATTTCTCTATTCTTTTGGTATGTAATATCTAGAAAATGAACAGATCCCTAGAAATCATGCTGTGGGAAACACTGGATTCAAGTCGGAGGACTTGGGTTTGTATCCTGTCTCTGTTCCTCACTAGCTATATGAGGACTCTTAAATCTTCAAAAAGCCATGGCTCCCTATCTATATCTAGAAAGTTATATAATTTCTCTCTCTCTCTCTCTCTCTCTCTCTCTCTCTCTCTCTCTCTCTCTCTCTCTCTCTCTCTCTCTGTCAGAGATCAGATTCCTGAGGTTCTATCCCAGCTTTAAATCTTAGATCTTGGAGTACCTTCCATATCCTAAGGTTTGGGCAAAATCTAGTGTGTTGAGTTAGTAAGCTAGGGAAATTCCCATAGTGCCAGGCTACTGGGTAAAGCATAATAGGGTAGAAGTATCAGGAATATGGGCTCTATAGAGTCAGACTTTAGGGAACTGATAGTGTCTTAAGTAAATGTCACATGAGGATTGAGGAAGAGCTGGGTAGTTGACATCTCATCCTCCTTCCCTGCAAAGATAATCACCCTCATCCTTATTTCTTTGAGTTTGAACTGAAGTTTTTCTACTAATTCCTTCTTGTTACCTTAAGCAAGCCACCTAGGCCCACCTTTCTGACTTTCGGTTTCCTTGTCTCTAAAACTAGAAAAGTATATTATATTATCTAAACAGTCCTGTAGTTGCAAAATGAAGGAGTTGGACTAAGTTCCAAGATTTTTTTCTAGCTCTAAATCTATGATATTAATCAGATAAGACATTTCTTTAAATTCTGTAATGGATGTATTATGTATACCTTGTCCTTCATTTAAAAAACGATGCAACTTAAATAAAATTGAATTTAAGTTCTTCAAAAATTGTATCCACAGCTTTAACACAGTGCCTGGCCATATAGTAAGAAATGCTTTTTCATTTTTTTATTCAAAAAGGTCCTACATGAAAGTAGATTATGTCAGAACAGTTAAGTGGCTCAGTGGATAGAGTGCTAGGTCTAGAGATGGGAGGACCTGGGTTCCGATCAGGCTTCAGACACTTCTTAGCTGTGTGATCCTGAGTAAATCATTTAATCTCCTTTGCCTAACTCTTACTGCTCTTCTCCTTTGGAAGGGATCTTTGGTATTAATTATAAGATGGAAGGTAAAGATTTAAAAAAAAAGAGAAAAGAAAAGATAAAGGAAAAAAGAAAAAGAAAAAGTAGATTATGTGGCATAGAGAAAAGAACCCTGACTTTGGGGTTCAAAACCCAGCTCTGTTTATCTGCTATCTTGGCACCTTAGGCAAACTACCTGACTTCTCTTGGCTTCAGTTTTCCTGATTTCTAAAGCTAAGCTTTCCAGCTCTAAAATTCTATTATTTCAGCAACCCCAGTAGCAGTAATAAAGTTAGCCAGGGGGCCTCAGCAGTGGAGGGGAGGAGCCAGCATGAGCTACCACGTTCCCAGCCAAGGCTGAGGCCAAGGGAATGTGTGTGTTTCTTTATTAAAAACCAGCCTGAAGTTTTCTCCCATGGGGTGGCCGGTTCTTACTACTTATTCTGTTCCTGATTGCTTCCCTGCTCTCTCTTCCCTCTCCCTTCCCAGCTCCTTTCTACCTCCTTTTCTCACAGTTGTTCCCAGTCCCCCCAACCCCCAGGGCCCCTTCAATTCCAGCCACCCCATTCTCCCAGAGAGGCCTGGGAAATGTACAGCATGAAGGGCCCCCACATACAAGGCCCTTCTCTGTTGTCAGGGCAACAGCAAGCCAAGCATCTACAATTTGTACACATGAGGTCTGAAAGGGAATGGCCTCCTGACTAGCAGGGCACAGACTGGAGCGGGCTAGAAGGTGAGAACCAAAAAGAGACTCCTGCTCTCCTCTCTTCCTCCTGGCTCTTAGTGCCATCTTTCTCCAGACCCCCATCCCCACCTCCTCCTGTCACCTACCCTCCATAGAATGATACTGGAAACAAAACAAAGATGTTAAAGAGCAGCATTTTGAAATGTCAAGGACAAAGAGGAAAACACTTGATCAATTCCTAACAAAAGAGACTGAGGAAGGAACTTGCCTGAATTGCTGGGAAGGGAGTACCAAAGGTCTTGTAGTCAAAAAAACAAGGGAAAAGGGGACTGACAGGCATATCAGTGGACATATTGCTAATTACAGGAGTGTGATAGATAAAACATGTATACTTTTAAAAATATACGTTATTTGAAGAGAGTAACCAAAATAATTACCCCTTCTAACTAGCAGTTTCTAGTCTTATTTTTTCTTCATTCATACGAGGTTTCACAGGCTTGGGCCATTAAAAACATCCTGCCCTAAGAATGTGATCAGATCCTGTGAGGAAAGGAACTCTAGGAGTCAAAGGCATCCTTGTTTTAGAAGTCAGTCTATAACCCCAATTTAGTATGACAGCAGTTTTCCCCCAGGCACAATGGGGCAGCTAGGTGCTAGTTAGTGTTAGCTAGAGCACTGGGCTCAGAATAAGGAAGCCTTGAGTTCAAATCTGACCTCAGACACCAGCTATGTGGCCCTGGGCAAGTCACTTAACCTTGTTTGCCTCAGTTTCCTCATCTGTAAAATGAGTTGGAGAAGGAAATGGCAAACTACTCCAGTATCTTTGCCCAGAAAACCCCAAATAAGGTCAGAAGGAATTGAACATGATCACCAGCATGATGATCTTTACTGTATGCTATCCATTCTGGACAATTTTTTTTTTAATTCTTACCTTCTGACAATATTATGTATTGGTTCCAAGGCAGAAAAGTGCTAAGGGCTAGGCCAGTTGATGGGCAAACTACCTCCTGCTGGACAGATGCAGCCCCCTGAAATGTTCTATCGAGTCATTCCACATTATTCCTAATCTGACGAATACAATGAGTAGGATACAATAAAATGAAACTTCGAAAGAGTTGCCTTAGAAACAGACTTGACAGAGGAGCATTTCCTTTTCTTTGGCCCCCTCCTTAAGAAGTTTGCCCATCAATGGGGTAGGCAATGGGGGTTAAGTGACTTGCCCAGGGTCACCTAGCTAGGAAATATCTAAAGCCAGATTTTAACCCAGGCCTGGCTCTCAATCCATTGAGCCACCCAGCTGCCCCCTATCCTGGACCTTCTTGATCCCAGCTTTGCCCCACTCCTCCTCTTCTTCCATACTGCTTATGAGCTTCTCACTCATGCTGGGAATGGGAAGCTATTAAATTTGTTTGGGACCATAGGAACTGAGCCTCCTTTTCTAGTTTAAGATGCTCTGTTCCCCATCAATAGGATATGCCCACAGGGCTGTTTTTATGACAATAGATTTACATTTCTATAGAGCTTTAAGATTTGTCAAGTGTTATAGATACATTAGCTGATTTGAGGTTAAGTGCTACTGTTAGATACATTTTACAGCTGAACAAACTATTGTGGTTAAATGGCTTATTTCTGAAGTTGGTGAGTGTCTGAGGTAGGATTTGAACCTAAGTCCTCTTGACTCTAAGATCAGGACCTCTCTACACTCACTTTACCATTGCTGTGTTCTATGAATGGTGATTGGATTGCACTAGTTCATATCATCTCTCTTGCCTAGACCATAAAATCATGGATATATAGCTGGAAGGTACTTGAGATCCTTGAGCCTAACTCCTCCATTTTATAGATGAAGAAACTGAGGCCAAGAGAAGCTAAGAGACCCATCCCATGTAATAATACCTTTGTGACTATTATATGAGTAATAATAAAACACTATGGCTTTTTCCTATATAACACAAAGACCAAAGGAAGAAAGGAACTTTAGTGATTGGCTACCAAGAAGCTTCTTTGAAAGGGCCATATTGCTCCAGAAGTTACCAAGTGAGTTAATGAAGCATAAGATCTGTATTGCTGCAAGGGTCCTATGATCATTGATTTAGGGATGGAAGTGACCTTAAAAGTCATCTAGTCCAGCCTATTCATTTTACACATAGGGACATGGATCCAGGGAAGTTAAAGGATTTTTCTAAGGTCTCAAAGGCAGAGCCTTAGAAATAGTTTCATCCACCAACTCTGGCCCCATTATTTTATGGACAAGGTAATTGAGACTCAAAGAGTCTGTGTCAAAGCTGGAACTAGATCTACAAGGCATCATCTCTGTGACATCCTGATAGCCTCAGAAGTGTAAGAACAATCAATGAATAGGATCAACAAGAATTTGTTCTTGTTCTAGGTGCTCTTCTATTTGCTTAGGACTATGCTAGGTCCTAGAAAGTGGGAGATGCTAGTGGTAGAAATGGAAGAAGACATAGTTCTTGCCTTTAAGAAAGGGAAAACACAACTGTAACTAATTCTAAAAACACTTTTGTTTTAATGATCTAGATAATTCTGACAAAGATAAGATTTGGTGGCAGGAGAAGCTTGAAACATTCATATAATTATCTCCATTTGCTGCCTTCATAGATGGTATTTTTCTGATGCATTTGAGTAACAACTTAACTATGAACCACAATTCAGTTTTGCTACATTCCAAGAGTACAGAACTGTGAGCTTACATTTGGCCTTACTTATCGTTATTCACTTTGGTGTGACTCTTTGGAAAACCAGAAGCTTTGTTCTAGCCAAGTCCTAAAGGACATGTACACACTGAGAGTACTTTCTTTAGGCTTAGCTTCCCACTCATTATGCCCTTACATTTTTGAACCCTTGAAAATCTGTAGCTTAGAAATCAATGTGTCTTTCCACATTCTCCCCCAATGATTCTAACCACAGATTTTCAAAACATGACATCAGAAAAAGAAAGCTTTTTCTTTTAGGAATTATCTTCTCGTTTATCCCTACTGACTTTTCATTTCTTTTCCAGGATCACTGTTTGGAGGCCAGAAAAAAGTGGGGAAATGGTGATGCCAACTGCTGAGTCAGGAATATTGCTCCTTTTCAGTTTTTGTATTATTTTAGATGCATTCTTCCCTCACAATGCATGTCCTAAACATAATCTAATGAAAGCCTTCTGTTCCTTGCCCTCCTAGGATTTCAAAATGGGCAAACTTACAAAGTTTAACATGAGGAAGCAACCCGCCAGATACCGTATTAGTCTGAATAGAAGTTGTTTAGTTTGTTCATGGGCTTCCCAAAGAAAATATAAATTTTAGAACTATAACTTGCTTTATATTCAAGACGATGGAGAATTTGGAGTGTCCGATGCCTGGTAAGGGATGTGGACCCTGGGAGCAGAATACAGGATATAAAGTCCAGACTGTGGGGAGTAGGCAGAATGGGGAGTGAAAATTGTGGAGTTTAAGATGTGGAATATGATATGTAGAATATATGGCATGGAATGGGATATAGGACACCGATCCTTTGTCCAAAGCTTCTGGCTTTCCATAGTGTCATAGGTATTTTTAGGGAGTTCTGGAAGGACACTGAGTTGTAGACAGGACACCCTATTCTCCAGCTCTCTCCTGAAACATAAAAACATTTTCACCAGGAAAGAAAGGGTGGCAGGATGTTTTAAGGAGAAGGATAGATATGAGGACTGTGTGTGTATGTGTGTGTAAAAATATTGATAAAATTATTTTGAATCTCTGATCAAAAATCAGTTAATTTTCCTCAATATTCAATTATTTGGTGTGACCCTTTAAAGAATAAGTTCTGGAGATGTAAAAAACTAAAACCAGGAGGTCTGCAATTGAAAGTAAATAATACCTAGCTTGTTGAAAGGGATTGTTAAAGACCAACCGCCTTGAAAATAGTATATTTGCTAACAGTAGCACCAAGTTCAGGAGGGCACAAACTAAGGAACGAGTGGGCCTTTTCACTTTCCAGAGGTCACAAGGGACAAGGAATGGAGCATGATTTTAAATATGTCAGAATGCTATTATAAAAAAGTCATTTTGATATATATGACTAAAAACCATAGCCCACAGAGCAGTGGTCAAGAATCTGAACAAATAGTTTCCAAAAGAAGGGTACCAAACTATTAATAATCATGTGAAAGACTATTCAAAATCACTGATAAAGGAAAGGCAAATATAAATATTTCTGAGCTTTGATTTCATAGCAGCAAATTGGTAAAAATGATAAAAGATGGTGAAGTGCTTGGACAAGATGGCTTCTGAGGTGCCTTCCAACTATGGATTTATGATCTTATGATACTATGGAAATAGTTGTGGGAGGCACTGTAGAAAGACAGGCACACTGATCTGCTCTTGGTGGATCCATAAATGGGTTGGAAAACAATCTGAAATTATGCTAAAAAATTAGCTATCTATATTATTTGACCTAGGTGCCATGCTACTAGGCATACGTTTCAAGGTCAAGGACAGAAAGCAGAGTTTCACCAATATACAAAAATATTCATGGGAGGCCTTTTCATGGTAGCAAAGAACTAGAAAGAAAATAGTTACCCACCATTGGAGGCATGACTAAACAAGTTGTGGTACATGGATGTAATATGCTTCAAGAAATCACTATGAAAAATTCCAAGAAAGTAAGGACAGATTTATATGACCTGATTCAGAATGAAGTAAGAACCATAAAAATCAATCTATACACCTAAGTATACCAATACTACACAGTATAAAGGGTATGAGCAAAAAAAAAATTAATAAATAAAAAGAAACCAAATGCTTTAGAATTACTGAGACCAAGACTGGCCCTAAAGAAGTTGATAAAATACATTTCCTTCATTTATATGCAAAAGTAAAGGATTATTGGTGTGGAATACCATATGTGCTGTAGGACACAGATGATGTGCTCAGTAGTTTTGCTGATCTGTATTTTGTCTCTTTCAAAAAATCCTTATCACAGGGGGCAGCTAGGTGGCTCAGTGGATACAGAGTCAGGTCTGGAGAAGGGAGGTCCTGGTTTCAAATCTGACCTCAGATATTTCCCAGCTATGTGACCCTGGGTCAATCACTTAACCCCCCATTGTCTAGTCCTTATTGCTCAGCTGCCTTGGAACCAATACACAGTTTTGATTATAAGACAGAAGGTAAGAGTTTTTTTTTTTTAAAGGGAAAAGGAACATGGTATGGTCAAGCCTATGCTTCTGGGATATTGTTCTAACAGCTCTTGGAATAGAGAAGAGAGAAGGAGAAACTTAGTATCTGTTCTAAGAGAAGGTTAGAGTTTAAAACAAATCTTTGTTACAAATACAGTAAAATCTCATTAGGGCTCCATTAATTAAAAAATTCTGACAATCCTGTCAGGGACTGAGTTGGGGTTTACTTTAAATTATATGTGACTGCAATAAATAGGATAAGGAAATGTTTAAACAATTTGAGACAAATCATTCCCTCCTCCCAAATTACTGTAAGTACCTATAGTCAGTGTCATGCTAAAGTCAGCTTAAGCTGGCTCATAAAAGCGGACTGTTAAATTTTCAATGTGAGCATTTCCATTTTAGAAATCCACAAAAAAGTGATGGAGGAACTGTTAATAATGCAGATTAAACTTAAAAGCATGCCATGCTTTTATGGTAGGGTTGTTAAATAATTGCCACAACATTCCTGTATAAATTACTTATTCATCAAACCAAGCAATAATACTAACAAATTAAAGTAAAGGCAGTCATTTAGGACTACACATAAAAAGTTGAGGAAATCTCAGAGATCATCTAGTCTAGTTCCCTCATCTTAAAGGCAAGGAAATAAAGGTCCAGAGAGGTAAAGGGATTTGTCCAAAGTCATACAGATAAAAAATAATCAAGTCAGGATTCAAACCTAGAACTTCTGACATCAAACCCAGGGTTCTCGCCACTGCACCATGCTTCTTTCTCTAACTCTCTCTGGATTTATTTCCTTATCTGTTTAATGATAGCATTGGACAATAGGACCCAAAGGTCACGCCAGCTCTAAAATTTGATGATCTTAACTAATAAGGATGTGTGCAGAGCACACATTTTTCAGTTTAGTCCTTATTGCTCTATATATTTGAAAATAATAATATGTTTCTAAAAGTCAGTAATTTGTATTTGCCACAAAATGAGATCAGCTTTCCCCAAATTAGTCTGTAACAGGAAGACTTTACAGTATTCTACAGAATGCATGTAAATTTCCTCAGGAAACAGTAATAAGATCAATCTGGTATCTTCTGAATGTGTGTTTATGAAACTGTGGCTAAGGTGGGGAATTTATGACAAAAATGCTACAGAAGGGCAATTAAAGAAGTCATTAGTACCATCAGATGTTTCTTATTTTTCTTTTTCTGTTACACGCACTCTATTTTGCTATCTCTGCCTTTCCCCACTTCATCTTCTCTTTCCTTTATGAATTATTCTCTCTTATGAGGGTGTTTTGATCAAAGAAGGTTTCTAAACTCAAGATCCAGAGAATTGCTTAGACTTACATGGTCACACAGCTAGGCAATGGCAGTCAGAACTTGAACTTTCTTCTGATTCCAAGTCTAAAGCTCTATCCACTCTACCGGCTCACCCTATCCTAAAACCTTGCTGGTAACTGTGGTTGCTAATGATTTTATTTTGTCGGACTATAAATAGGAAAACTCGGTCATGCAAAAAGTAGAGTCTTCAGACACATAAGACAACAAACAGAGGGAAGCAGAATGGTGGGAATTGGGTCCCTCTGTAGTCAGTACTAAGCGACTTAAAAGGGGAGGGGGGCATCCTTTTTTTTTTTTTTTAATGGTGTAGAGGGCACCTAAGCTGAAGAAGTTGCTGACCTCTGGCCAATGGCCAACTCATTTGAACATCTAAGGAAACTGTAGTTCCTCAGAGATCAGAGCTTGAAAAAATCCAACAAACAGCAGTTTGAGTATGGAGACCCATTTTAAGGGATGAATCCCAATGAAGAGCTTCAAACAACGATACAAAAGGCTCAGTCCAGCCTAATTGAGCTCTGTACACACTAAATCAAAGCTCAAGTACTTTCTCACTCTTTTTTCACCCTGGCCTCATTTTTCCTCTCCATTATGCCTGCTAATAATGTCACAACTCTGGCCTTTTCATTAGCCTGGGATGCCAAGTACCTTTCCGAGGCAGCATTGCATGAGAATGGCAAATGTGTGTGCCTGGTCGTCCAGACCTGTAGTTGTGGCGATGTGTGATTTGTGCAGGGAAACTTTTAAAAGTCTGACTCTTGCATCATCAACAACCCAGTCCTTCTGCTCTGCTTATAGCATTTCCCAGTGGATTGTGTTGATGTCTTGAAGGAAGGTAAAGGGGGTTTAAAAAAAAAAAAGGGAAAGATAGTTTATGGAAATTTACTGGAGTGAGCTGTGTTATTAGTGGCAGACAGCTAAATCGCTTTTCTCCCTAAGTCTGGTAGCAGTGAGCAATCAATTCTTTTCCTCTGGCTCCTCTCCACCTGTGCAAATGAATATTCCACACGGTGGAATAATAGTCAAGGAGGTGAAACTGAGGACTTAGGCCAGCAGTTATTCCTTCATGCATCAGAGGTCATTTTATTCCACTTTTTCAGCTGGAAACCATCTCTCCTAGGCAATGGGTTTTTAGAGGTCCCTTGGGTGGTCGAGAGGTTTCTTTCAACACACAAACGGTGGCTATTGAATAGCCTCTTGTTACACTCTGGTGATACTACAGCACTGCCACTGTAACGGTAAGGCAATGCCTACCACAGGGATTTATTTCCTCTCCAACAGCAAGGTAACAGGAAACTTTGGGAAGGGCCTCAACGCTGAGCTTCCCCTCAGCTCACATCTGCCAGATTGGAGCCGGCCTGCTGCGAAGCCATTCCCATTCCCATTTACCTCTTCCCATTAGCCCATCCTTTACTCACAGTATTGGAATGTGCCCCACAATATGCTTTCTGAAGGGGAAGCGAGAGTCATTTATCTTCTTTATGTGTGCCAAACCGAGCAGGAGGGAGAGGAGAGGCAAGCCGGGATTCACAGCAAGCCGGGGAGCAGTGATTAGTAACAGCTGACAGCCTCAGACCAAGGCTCTTTTTCTTTGGTTACCTCATTGTAAGAGCAGAGGACAAAGGAATGACTGTCCCTAAGCCAAGATTTAGAAACCCGGGACCACGGAAACTAGCAACTCTCAAAAAAAAAAATAATGTGCCTCTGTTAGGGAGAAGAGAGGAAAATGAAAATAATATAATTCTACCTGTCCAGGAAGGGTCCGAGAGATACATCTTTGAAAGTGAAGAGTTTGAGGTTTGGCCCTTCTACTTTTGGGAGAAAGAAGGATGGTGAGCACATTGTTTTATGAAAAAGAAATGACTGCACCAGAGCAGAGGTGGAAAAAATGTAACCGCCTGCCTTCTTTGCAGAAGTTGGGGACCACTATGGATAAGGAATACTACATAGACTTAAGTTGGCAGATTGAGTCAAACTGCTTCCCTCCCTCCTCTCCTTTTGTTATTTGTTATAAGCAATGACTCCTCAGTAGAGAAAGAGAGAGGGAAATGTAGGAGGTGTTAAGAGAAGAAATGGAAAAAGAAAAGAAAAAAATTTCTCAGTTATTAACTGAAGACTTGGTTGACAACACCTATGATCTTTGATTTCCTTAGCAAGGGAATGTCTCCTATCATTTATATCACAACCATCTATATCTTAGTTGAGTGGTTCTCAAACTTTTTTCACTTTCGAAGGAGAGAATGGTCTTTTGTGATGAGGGATCATCACACACTACTGAAGGGAAATGGTATGTGCACACATGATTACAAGTATAAGTTCCATATAATTCAAGGATACGTTGGCAGAAATTCTAAAGTGGGTGGCATGCCCTTGGAGAACCATTAGCTTTAGTAGAGTCTTCCTAGATCATCTGACACTCAGGGAAATGAATTGCCTCACCCATAATCACATAGCCAGTAAAGAGAAAGTTTTCTTCACATAATTTTGGCACAGTATTCACTAGACATTCAATCTTGCTTCTCTGAGATCTGCAATGTGATATCTATCTGTCTGTCTGTCTATCTGTCTGTCTGTCTATCTATCTATCTATCTATCTATCTATCTATCCACCTATCTCTATTTGTCTATCACTTGTATAATAACAATAATAACATCAGACCAAGTTTTTATGTGCCACTATGTGCCAGTGCTTTACAAATATCTCATTTTATCCTCACACAACTTTGCAAAGTAGTTGCCATTATTATCCTCACTTTACAACTGAGGCAAACAAGTTAAGTAACTCGCCCAAGGTCATACCTTCAGTAAAGATCTGAGGTTCCTTTTTAACTCAGGTTTTGCTGAGACCAGATTATTTAATTCCCAGTGTAGTTTTTACCCCTTGGATATCAACAGTTGTTATAAGTCAGGGCTTGATTTATTATCTTGTTGATTGTTTAGACTTAAGAAAGAAATTGAGAAAATGCTAATAATGCAAATTAAACTTAAAAGTGTGTCATGCAATTTTTTTGGATAGCCCATTTTTAAACATTTACCTGCACACTCTGGATACAGCTCATGGTTTATATATACATATATTTGTTATACACATATGTATACATATATTATATATATAACATATATAGTCTAAGTATATAATATATATCCTACTTACACATTAATAAACTATACACACAGATATACATACACTTATAACTTATTCATATTACATATTAAGTTACTAAAACTTAAAAACTGCACTAAGACTTTTGGGACTGTGTGTGCGTATGTGTGTGTACATGTATATTTAGGGGAAAATTACTGGCTGTGAACTCAGAAGACCTAGAGTCCTTATGCTTCCTAGATTAGTGACCCTGGGCAAATTGTTTAACTTCTCTGAGCCTCAGTCTTCTCATTTATGAAATAGAGGTAATGATACTGAGAATCCCTGCTTTACCTAGTAGGATGTGAGAAATATGGTAAGTTAAGATTGCAGGCTTATTTCGTTGGTTTAGCTAAGAGGGAGATCACAGAGTTCATGAAGGATGTATTTCAGAAATCTTGAACATGAAGTCCATTGAATGGGTGGTTTGTTGTAAGACTAAAAAGACCCATTTGCTTCTTCTTAGCCAAGGAAAACATCTCATTACTATGAGGAAGCTGTTGATCAAGGAAGCAAATTTCTATGTCAGTTGTATGCTGAGTCTTACCAGGGATTCCACAAATAAGACTCTACTGTTCAGAAGCTAATAAGAGAAGCCCCAAATTCTAGTACAATATGACACATATCCAGGGTGGGCCACTTTGTCTATAAAGGACCACAGAATTGAATGAAAACTCACACAAGTTAAAAAACCCTGAAAGAAAATCTTTGTACTTTTGGGTGAATAAGTAGATAGAGGTAATATAAACTACAAAATGGTATAATCACTCATTTAAAAAAACTAGTGGACACAAGTTTTTTCTATATATAACAAAACTTCAGTTTGATGCTATGATTTATTGGGGAGAAAGAAGAAGGAGGAGGAAGAAGAAGAAGAAAGAAAAAGAAAGAAAGAAAAGAAAGAAAGAAAGAAAGAAAGAAAGAAAGAAAGAAAGAAAGAAAGAAAGAAAGAAAGAAAGAAAGAAAGAAAGAAAGTGGGGGGCAGCTGGGTAGCTCAGTGGATTGAGAGCCAGGCCTAGAGATGGGAGGTCCTAGGTTCAAATCTGCCCTTAGACACTTCCCAGCTGTGTGACCCTGGGAAAGTCACTTGACCCCCATTGCCTATCCTTACCACTCTTCTGCCTTGGAGCCAATACACGGTATTGGCTCCAAGACAGAAGGTAAGAGTTTAAAAAAAATTTTAAAAAGAGAGAGAAAGAGAGAAAGAAAGACAAAAAAGAAAGAAGGAGGAATAATCGGAAAAGAAATGCAGAGAAGAGAAAGATCTATAGTCATAAGTAAAGAGGTTCTGGGAAGACATAGATACATTCAGTAGTTGATATGTTCAAGTCTTTTGTTAAGCCCTTTGATTCACCTAAGCTCTGACTAGCAGAGTAAATCATTAGTTGCTGCAACTGTGCTTTGAACATCTAATTAGCCTTTCCAGTTTTTCTGATCCAAAAGAGCAAATACCACCTGAAAGAGCAGAAGAAATTAATCTGAGGGCTAGATCTAAAAATCTCTAATGCTAACAGTGACAAAATAGGTTTTTAAAAAGTATAGTTTCATTTCAATTTTCTTCTAAGTCTAAAAATATTTCCTCAAGCACTGAAAAATATGTGATGATTGTTTTCAATAAATGTTTCATATTTGGGAACTAGCTCACCTTAGAAGATGCTTTCTGCCAATTTTCATTTCTCTTTGTACTTACATAATGGTAGTAGTTTTAGTTTATCAAAAATTTGCTTAAAACATTTACTTTGTTTTTATACTCATATTTTGTAAATGAGAACAGCTACATTTAAATAGCTCAGTGGGTAGAGAGCCAGGCCTAGAGACAGGAGATCTTGGGTTCAAATCTGGCCTCAGACACTTCCTCATTGGGTGACAGTGGACAAGTCACATAAGCCCAATTGCCTAGTCTTTACCACTCTTCTGCCTTCTGTATTGATTCTAAGAAAGAAGATAAGGGTTTTAAAAAAATGACAATAATCAACTTGCTAGAACTATCAAATTATTCTAAAAAGTTGGTCCAAAAACTAGGATATACAGTATGTCGTACTCAGGAAGCAAATTCTATTGGAAGGCGGTAGAGGTTAGAATTATGTTTCTTCTGTATTTTGACTTTTCTACTGAGCTGGGTTAGGGGATATTCGTTTCACTGTCGATTAGATTGCTTGTTTTCTAAACATCTTCACTCTCTTCTTTAAATTTTGCAGTTTCACTCAATTATCCAAAATGGGCAGTGCAGTCCACAATGGAGAGAAAGCTACCTTCTGAGTTGGCTGGACCAGGGCTCAATTCTCTGATATAGACTTATTATGTGATCCTGGGTAAATTAATTAACCACATAGTTCCCCAGGCCATTTTCTATGGTTGCAAGTTGAAGAGCAGATGCTTGTTTGCATTGGTAGAATTCTTTTTATCAGGCATTCCTTATGCCAATTAAATCAATGGTCTAGCTCACTCCAAATCCAAAATTCTGACAGCTATAAAATGATGATCAATCTATATAAATATATAGACTATAATAATAAATGGAAACAACTATAAATGGAAATTTCTTATTTTACTTGTACTTTGCCAAGACAGAATATCAGAGTGTTACATCCCAGCACTGTTACTCAATATTTGTGTGCCTTTGAGCAAGTCGCTCGATTTCTAAAGATGCTGGTTTCTCTTCTGTAAAATGGAGAAGTTGTACTGGATGACATCTGAGTTTCCTTTGCATTCTAAATCTATGGTTGCAGAATCATAAAAAAGTAAGAGCATGAAGTAATTCTCTTCCTTTTTTTAAAACCCTTCTTTTTGGTCTTAGTAACAACTCTAAGACAAGAGCAAAGGCTAGGTAAATGAGGTTAAGTGACTTACTCGCTCAGGGTCACCGAGCTAGGATGTGTGTGAGGCTAAATTTGAACCCAGGTCCTCCTGACTCCAGATCTGGTGCTCTAGCCACTGTGCTATCCCTACCGACTGATTCTTAAACAATAAGAAGCCAACTTTTCATTCACATGATTGGTTTTAACCAATCTTGGATGATTCTGAGCACTGGCTAAACATGTCTTGTGTAAGATAGCTATAGATAGCAAAGGAGATGGGTCATTCTAATTTTTTTTCTCTAGGTAACTCCTTGAGTTTGATTTATGAAAGCTAAGGCTTCCATGAAACGTGGTTTGAGAAATGTTGATGTAATAGGATATTTTATTATTGAGCAAGAAGAGATCTTAAGATTATCTGTTTTGAACACTTTTATTTTGGTGATAAAGAAAACGAGAAGAAATTCTCTTGTAATAGGAATAGCCACATTTTGGACTCCAAATTCAAAAGATGACTGCAGGACTCAGTTATTCTTGACAACCTATTCCTACTCAAAGTTTTGAAGACCTAGAGTACAAACTTTTCACATAAAGGGCATATTTGAATAGTAGTGATCATCTTAGGTTAGTTGATCATGATGGGCAGCATTGGACACTGGACAGAGCACTGGGCTTGGAGTAGGAGACCTGGTTCTTCCACTGTAGTGCCTTATGAAATGTGCAGGTAATAGATTCCCTGGGTTACTTCCAAGATAAGGGAGCCTCTGGAAACAGCAGAGCTAGACTGATGACATTAGTGACATAGCCAAAGTATCTAAAAGAGTCAGATGACAGTAAGAAGTTGGACTGCCTGTGATTTGATGGGGAGGAGAGGCTAGTCAGAATGAGCCCCTAGAAAAGTGGTGTCTGTGGATGCCAAGTTAATATTACCAGCCCAGTTGGGACATCATGCACTAGGGAGATCCAACCAGCAAATTTTTGCAGCATCATCAACATTGGTACATCTTAACCAAACCTTACCTTAATAGTATTATACCTTGCCACAACATTGCTAGATCACTGTCCCATTCATAACATTGTGTCAGATACTGAGAATTATATGCTGCTTAATAGCTAGAGAGGAGCAATGATGCAAGTGATGCTGTAAGAGCACCAATGGTATCAGTGGCCTGTAATTTTCCAGGCCAATTTAAAAGTATGAATAAGTTGCCCAAGGGTTAGTAGGAGAATAAGAAACTAGCTCAAAAGTGGTATAGGAAGGAATGTGGACAAACAACTAGTATTTGGTTTAAGAAGGTATTTTAGTTTGAGTAGACTCCCTTAGAATGTAAGCCCCTTGAGGGCAGAGGCTATTTCACTTCTGTAATTGTATTCCCACCCCCTAGCAGAGTGCTTGGCACAAAGTTATTGCTTAATGAAGAATTATGTTTTACTTTCATTACTGATTGAAAGATTGTTTGAGGGAGACTGGAAAAAGTGAAAGCAAGGAAGGAGATCAGTTAGAGACATGAATGCAAGAGAACAACTGAGTTAATCAAGGAGTCCTAGAGGGAATCAATGCATTTGGGGATAAGGCAATGACCTTGGTCCTTGTGCTCCCCCTTTCTCCAGTGCCTCATAAATAAACATCAGCAGAAAGACCTGTGATGAAAGACACCCCACCACACACACACCCTTTACCTTCCATCTTAGAATCAATACTATGTATTGGTTCCAAGGCATAAGAGCATTAAGGGCTAGGCAATGGGGGTTAAATGATTTGCCCAGGTTCACAATTTATATATATATTTATAAAATATATCTGAATCATTTGAGTATTGAGCTATTCCTATTTATGTTTTGGGAAGAAAAGGTCTAGGGTTGCATAGGGTGATCGAAGACTTGGAGCCTCTATGTCAGTTTCATGATAATAGCAAACTCACCATGGAGGTGGCTCCCTCCTCAAAAAACTCTAGAGAGAGGAATGGGGATGATACAGAACTTAGAAGCATCTCCTGCAGTTTTAATTACTTACTGATAAGCTCTCAGAGCAATAAAAGTACCAAGGTAGTACATGTTGCCTACTGTACCAATTGAAGTATCTTTGAAGGTTTTGGTGTTTATTTCTTTGCCTGGTTTCCAGGGGAAGCTGGATGAGATCCTGGTATTTGAAGGGAAGCATACCTTGTATTTAGAACAAAGCCCCAAAGATTAGTGGCAGAGCAGGCCTGGGTAGCTCATATAATAGGCAATCTGGGTGGCCCTGCACTGGACTGCAGTGCCTTTGATGAGAACAGACAGCCTGTTGCTGGGTAACTATGAACACCATGAATTGGAGCTCCATGTGATGTTTGGACAGTCTCATCTGATACGCAATGCTATGGCTTCTATGCTCAGCATCGGTGATGGGGTAAGACCTCTGCTGGAGCAAATAAATTAGTTGAAGGTTTTGAGAATTATTTGGGGCTGAGAGGAGGTGGTCTTGATAAAAATATCAAATTGACAATAATGAACTTTAAGTATTCTTAGATGGCACCTTGACCTTGAAAGCCCAAAGGGTGAGATAGACATGGTCTTTAGCTGAATGATAGACTATAATACTAAGGAATGTGTATACATGTGGCATATTGAATATATAGAGTCTGGAAGATGGAATTGTTTGATCTTGCCTCTGACAGTTGCCAGTTGTATGACCTTGGGCTTCTCAATTAACTGCTTTTGGTCTGAGTTTAATTTTCCTCAACCAGAAAATAAGAGTTTAGACCAAATGGACTTTTGGGTTCCTTTTGGCTCTAGATTTTTTTGATCCTCTGTGAACTCAAGATATGGGTGAGGGGTGATCTAAAGACAGAAGCTAAGTCCATAGCTAGAAAGAAGGAGCTATCATTTGCCACAGGCCAGATGTTCTGTCAGCAATAATACTGGCAAGCTATGGTCTATATTTCTGTGTATAACATTAGAGGATGGTGTGGAGATACAGCAGAGGAAACAGCTTATGGAGCTTTGACAGAAACCTCAAATATGCAGGGAATAGATCTATCCCATCACTAATGATTCCAGTGAAAGTAAGAGTGGATGGTTCTGGCTGCATTGATGTTCTGCCCGTCTCATTGGAAATCTGGGTTCATGCCCCTTTCTCAGACAAGGCTCAGAAAGAATGGAAGCAAAGATTACCTTTATCTATTGAAGCTTATTTCCAAGATCACCAGAAGAGAGAAGTTATTAGTGCTCAAAGTCAGTTGTAAAGAAGTATGCCAATATCATTAATAGTCCCCAAAAGGGGAATCCAGGGTTTTCTTCTAGGGGAGAAGACACACTACTAAATAGACCTCGACAAGGAGAGAAGACCAAGGAAAGAAATGGACTGGCCTGACGATGGAGGACCTGCAACTGGAAGGAGCAAGGGGAAGTTTGGGAGTCCAGAAAAAGGCTGATAGTCAACAAGCATTTATTAGACACTTATTCTGTACCAGACATTGTGCCGAGCCCTAGAAATGCAAAGAAAGGCAAAAATACCACTCTTGTTCTCAAGAAACTCACAACCTAATGGTGGTGGTGATGGTGATGGTGGTGGTGGAGACAACATGTACATAAATAAGCACATGCAAGATACAAACAGAGTAGATGGAAGGTAATCTCAGAGAAGGCACTAGCCTGGGGAAGGGGAGCACTTTGTTTTCTCTGATACCAGTGGAATAGTTTGCCCTTGCCCCTCAACAGAGTTAAATGGGGGAAGATGGACTGTGGATATGGGACAATGATAAGGTATTGAAGGCTATAGAATTGAAAAGGAAAGGAGGAAGCCGAGCCATGTGCTGGAAGCCATAGGGACATGCAGGTTGGGACACTAATTTGGAAGTGGAGGAAGGAGTATGGAGCCACATCTGGCATTTTCACAGAGCTGGAATTCTGGTTTGACTAAAGAAGTGTGGTGAATGAGAGAGCACTGGTTCTCTCAATGAGTATATCTACATGGAAAGAAGTTTGATGGAGGGAGATTGAAATTGGTTGACTACTCAGGGGATGTCAGAGAGGGAACTGGTCAGTGCTAAAACAAGTGTGCTAGAGAGGGCTGGCTATTCACTGAATCCTGGTCTTAGAGAAATGGGATATGAGGTTATTCAGTGAACTAGATCCTAATTTCCTCCTCCACAACCCTTCAACCAGCAGTACAGATGCCAGGAGAACAAGTGATGAAAACACTGCCAGATTCAATTTCATTTTAGTACAATGTATCTGAATTAGATGTTTCCAGATGACACCAACAGGCTTGCCTCAAGCTGGCTCAGGATACGGCAGCTTCTTAGCCAGGAACATACCACCTCTTGCTTCAAGGTAGGCTTCTAGAAGCTACTTAGGACATAGAAACAGAACACTTTGGGCTTCTGAGAGCTGTATTTGGCAACTTCTGTTCAAGGGTTGACTTTACAGCTTGTCTTGTCTGTCTTCATCAGCAGATTTTAAAGTTACTCTGCCATAACTCATTTTTTAATCTCATCTCACCTCTTTACTTTCCCCATCTTTGTGATGGAGAAATAAATCCCAGCTACCAAAGAATAACCCTCCCAACACTAACAGCCTGCTTCCTCGACCATCTCTAATCTCCATGACCTAATTCATATCTACTCAATTTTTTCTGCTGTGCTCTCTGGAATGACTGTTCCTCAATGAACAAACTTCCTTTTTCCCCTACCATGTTCTCTCTTTCTTGGAATTCACTGAGGTCTGGATCTATCCTTATGACAATGTTTCCCCAGACACCCTTTCTGGTCCTGGATGCATTTTCACTCACTTTTTAATCCCTGTTCTCAATTCGCTGGTTGAGAAAGAAGAGTTACTTCTTGATCTCCATGGCAACATCCAAATTCTCTTTCTACCACCATCATTCAGCAACCTCTATTCCTTTGAGGTTCATGTAATCCTAGCTTATTAACCAGACCAGATTCTGGCTGTCATTATCAGACAGCTATCAGGAAATGTCCCTTCTTTTTTTCTATGAGTTCAATGACTATCTCATAGTCTTTAACTTCATTCTAACTTTTTGCCTCACCAGAGAACTTTCATATACATGTTAATATTCTTTCAAATAATCTAACTTCTCAATTCTTAAATCTATTACGTTCATAAGGCCTACTCTTCCACTACATGTCAACTGCAAAAAGAGATGTCCATATGCTTGATTTTGCTATCAGCCACAAATATTTTACTTTCATGTTTAAGAACTCTAAATTTCTTTATCTGTGGTCTCCAATACTTCTATCCTATAGTTCTATTCCAGGCCTATCACCCCTGCTGTGTGGCTATACTCTTCTCTCTCTCTCTCTCTCTCTCTCTCTCTCTCTCTCTCTCTCCCCTCCTCTAATCTTGACCCTTTGATAAATGAGTCCAACTCTATATCTTCTACTTCTGAATTCTTTCCTTATTGAAGATTGATCATACCTTATGAAATGTCCAACCCTGGATTATAACCTTCTTTTATTTCTATTTATGCAAAGCAGAAATGATCAGGAGGAAATCATGAAACCATGTTTACTAGGCCCACTACAAATTTGTACTAGTTAGTCTAACCTGGGCCATCATTGCAGCAAGGCAATTTGACTATTTTTTCCTTAGTGATTTTTAAAATCCATTTATCAAAATGTTCTGAGTCTTTTTCTTTTTTCTCAAGCTTCTCACACCATCCTTTCCACCAACACTTTAATTAGGGACTTTGCTTCATGCTTCACTAAAAGTTTGAAGCCATTCTCTGAGCTCCCTCTCATTCTTCTTCTTTCTCATCTTACATTCTTCTGAATCCTATCTCCTGCCCCACTATCTTCTCCACTTCAGGATCTGATGAAGTGGCCCTTCTTACAAAGGCAAACATTGGCCATTAATCCCATTTCATCTTCTCCAGCAGATTAGCCTCAAATCATCCCTAGTCCATCTTTAATCTCTTCCTTTCTAATGGCTACTTGCCTGTGGCCTAAAAATATGCCCCAAAATCTTCCCTTCTTTACAAAAAAAGCCCTTAATAGAGCCTCCCATACCCGCCAGCTGTCATCCAACCTTTCTCAGCTGATCTTGAAAAAGCATTCAGCACTTCTAACTCCCCTCCCTCCTAAATTCTCTGCAGTCTGGGTTCCAACCTGATAACTAGAACCTTTCTCTCCAAAGTTACTAATTATTTCTAAATTGTCAGATCTAATGGCCTTTTCCTAATCTTCACCCATCTTGACCTCCCCAGTATTTAAAACTCTTGACTTTCTCCCCCAGATGCTCAATCCTCTCTGGATTTTTGTGACTGTTCTTTCTTGTTCCTCCTCTTTCCCGTCTACGTGCTAGATTTTCACCCCTGTCTACTATCCATTTTTGCTTTGCATTATCTCCTTTGGGGAACTCATTAGCCCCCACAGGTTCAAAATATGATCTCTATGCCTGTTATTCCCAAATGTATATATCCAGTCCTAGACTTTCTCCTAACCTATCGTTATGCATTATCATCAACTGCATTTTTGACATCTTAAATTAGATGTCTCATAGACATCTCAAGCTCAACATACCCAAAACAAACCTTGATCTTCTTTTTCCCTAAACTCACCCATCCTTCAAACTTTCTGTCTACTGCCTAGGGTACCAGCATCATTCCAGGCACTCAGGCTCACTGCCTCAATGACTCCTCGATTTCATTTACCCCACATATCTAATCACTTGACAAATATGATTTCTCTGTGACATATCATACACACACACATACACACACACACACACACACACACACACACACATATATCACCTTCTCTCTATTCACTTAACTACTACCCTAGCTTATTTCCTCTTTCTTGGACTATTGAAATATGTTTCTCATTGATTTCCCTGACTTGTCTTTCCTTATTCTAATCTACTCTCGCAAAGCTGCCAAAGTGATTTTTTTCAGAAATGCAGGTCTGCATTACCCCCTTCACTAATCTCCCTACTACACTATTACTTTTATGATCAAAAAGAACATTTCTTGGACATTTAAAATTCTTTACAACCTGGCCTTTTCCTTTACCTTCTGTCTTCCAATTTATACTATTACCTCTAAGGCAGAAGAGAGTGGTAAGGGCTAGGTAACTGGACTTAATTGACTTGCCCAGGGTCACACAGCTAGGGAGTGTCTGAGGCCAGATTTGAACTCAGGTACTCCTGACTCCAGGCCTGGTGTTCTATCCACTGTGCTACCTACCTGTTCCTCTTATTAGTCTTTTAATACATTATTCTCTTGCATGCTTGCTCTATGTAGCCCCACCATTCTATACTACTTCTCATACATGTCACTCCCTTTCTCATCTCCTTGTCTTTGCCCTGACTATCTCTCACGCCTGGAATGTCTTCCCCTTAACAGAACTTAGAATCTCTAGCTTCTTTTAAGAGAGCGAAATGCCACATCCTATAGGAGGCCTTTTCTCATTTGCCAAGCTGTTAGTAAGTTTTTTTTTTCTAAGACTATATTACATCTACTCTGCATGTTTCTGATATATACCAGTTTCTGTACATATTAAATCCCTCCATTAGAATGTAAGCTCCTTGAGGGCATCTTTGTTTTTTCCTTTTATTCCTAACACTTAGAACATTTTCTTGTATGTAGTGAGCAAATGATGAATGCTTGTTGATTGATTCTGTGGGCACTTGAGTTCTTTGTTCAGTTCTAGGAAGAGGAAGGGTGAGGGAAAAGGAAGGGAATGCGTATTTACACAGGACTTGCTATGTGCCAGGCATTGTACTAATTAATTACCCTACCAATATATTATCTCATTTCATCCTTATGCAAGCCCCTGAGGTCTTTGCTTACATTACCTCCATTTTACATTTGAATAAACTGAGGCATGTCTAGCTGGCACAGAGGGTATCTGAGGTCATATCTGAACTCGGGTCTCCTTGACTGCAAGCTCTATCCACTTTACCACTTAGCTACCTCAAGAGGATGATGAAAGTACATTCATAAGAGTGATTAAGAGCATGGGGCTCCTGTGACCTTTTCATATGCTGCTGTTGCTTCTATCTAGCACAACATCATTTAACTTAACCTGCCTCACTACATGGGGTGGTTTATGTGTGAACTTCACTTCTTCAACAGCCCAATCGATCCACAAGATTTTAGGGGAAAATTCTCTGAAGAAAAAACTAAGTTACATTTGCTTTAGCTAAAATAGTTACACATATCATGCAGGATTATAAGCAAGGGGATATTTCGAAATCAAAGATTGCATGTTGCAACTCCCCAAGAGCCAGGAATCCTGGCATTAAACATTTCAGTTTAAATGGAAGATTCATTTTATGTTGGCTTCAATTCAGAAAATAATATTTCACAAAGACAATAGATTTAAAATGAAAGAATGAAACCGCAGCTATAAAAGTTCTTGAGTAATTCACAGAAAATTACAGGATCTGTACTTGGAATGGCTCTTAGAGATCATTAATTTCAACCTCCCACAAATTGTAGGCTTACCTTTTACAGCATCTTTGACAGATGGTCATCTACCCTCTGCTCAAATACTTACATTGCTTAAGAACTCCTGAGACAATTCAGTCCATTATAAAACAGCTCTAATTGGTCAACAGGGCAGCTAGGCGGTGCAATGGATACAACTCATCTTCCTGAATTCAAATCTGGCCTCAGACACCTACCAGCTATGTGACCTTGGACAAGTCACTCAACCCTGCTTACCTACTTCCGCATCTGTAAAATGAGCTGGAGAAGGAAATGGCCAACCATACTTATTAGTTGTGTGATCCTGGGCAAGTCACTTAACTTTCTTTTGTCTCTGTTTCCTCATCTGTAAAATGAGCTGGAGAAGGAAATGGTCCACCACTCCAGTATCTTTGTTAAGAAAACCTCAAATGAGGAGCAGCTGGGTAGCTCAGTGGAGTGAGAGTCAGGCCTAGAGACGGGAGGTCCTAGGTTCAAATCTGGCCTCAGACACTTCCAGCTGTACCCTGGGCAAGTCACTTGACCCCCATTGCCCACCCTTACCACTCTTCCACCTATAAGCCAATACACAGAAGTTAAGGGTTTAAAAAAAAAAAAGAAAATCTTAAATGGGGTCATGAAGAGTAAGACTTAACTGAAAAATGACTGGACTGCAAATGGTCAAATATTCTTAAGAATCAAAAGCCCCTTCAGAAAACCAGAATAGCAGAGTAGAAAGCACACTGAGCCCGAAGTCAGAAGATCCATGTTCAAATGCTGATTATACTACCTACTAGCTTGGTGACCTTGAGCAAGTTATGAAATCTTTATGTGCCTCAGTCTTCCCATATGTAAAGCGGAAATAATACTTCCATTTTTCAACTCACTAGATTGCTATTAGGAAAATACTTTTTACCCCTTAAAGTATCAGAGAAATATAAGCTGTTGTTTTTGTAATTTTCGTTTATTTTGTCTTCTGAAGCAATACCGAACCAACCTGCTTCTTATTCTTTTTGATAGCCCTTTATATTATATGCATTCTATGTGGCAGCTCTGCACATATTTGAAAATCCTTAGTTTTCCTCTGAGCTAAACCTGTCCAGTTTCTTTAAGTGTTCTTTTTAGGAAACTGATGCCAGAGCTGTTACTATTCTGGTGTCTTTCCTCTATATGGCCTTTAATATGTCAGGGTCACTCAAATGTGCCACCAAGAATTACACAGAGTATTCAAGATGTGGCTTGATTCATGATGGACATTACTGAAAATAATGCAGCCTAAAATCGCATTAATTTTTTTAGCAGTCACATTGTACTGTTTGCAAATATTAAGCTTGTGGTTGACTCAAACCCCCAGATGTTTAGCATGAACTGCCTGTCCTTGCCACGCGAACTCAGCTGTTTCCAATACAGGAAGTATGAGCAGTGGTGGGAAGCTGTCAGCAGCTAGGGCTTGGGCAGAAGATCAAGGGGGAGGGAAGGGGGTTCACCCCAAACACCAAGCTTAAAAAAGCAACACATAATCATTTTAGCAAGAGAGTGGATTCAGGAAGGATACCTTTTGAATGAGGCCAGACCCTTTTGGTTATCCAGTTTCAGGAATACTTCCATAAGCCTCAACCACACCTACCTGTTCTGCCCTTTGGACCCAGATATTTCAATATTTCTGACCCATATTTATAAAGCTTGGGAACACCCTATGCCCCTGCCCCTCCCTGTCTGATGTCTATCTGGGGATAGCTGGGGATAACTGAATGCCCTTCCACTAACATCTGACCATTTAGCTATTTTTTTTTTACTCTACCTCTATGGCAATCTCTCACTTATAACTACTGACCTACTCTAGCCCTCACTCTTCTCCTGGGCAGGAGCATACAGTATATGTTTCCCCTGCTCAGGAGGAAGAACAGTATACTCACTAACCAACTAGATTCCTCCTGCCCTAGCCCCTGCTAACTTTCCCCATGCCGATTCATATCTCTGGGTTTTTTTTTAATATACATGTAAGAACTTACACTTACCCCGGTGCTAAATTTCATTTTTGCTGGTTTTAGATAAGCCTTCTTACTATGTTGGACACACTTTTTTTTTTGCCACCCATTAGCTATCCCTCCTCCCAGCCTTATATCACTCACAAAGATGAAAGTCATCCATTCCATGGATTCAAATACCCATTACAATATTGAATAGTGCAGCTCTGGGGGCAGAACTCAGGGCACTATATTATAAATTTCCTTTCAAGCTAAAACAGGATTATTAATGAATATTCTTTGGGTTTATATAGTTGCTCCATACAAATCCACCCAATGATACCTTTAACCAGTCATATTTCATCAGCTCATTCACCCAGATATCATATGAGATTATGCCAAATGTTTTCAGAATAACCAAAACAACTCATAGGTTCTAGAGCTTCAATGGACCTCAAAGGCCTTCTAGTCTGACCCCTTTATCTTACAGATGAGGAAACTGAGACCCAAGGAAGTTAAGAATCTTGTTCAATTTCATCGAGATAATGCCAGAGCCAAGAATGAAACCAATGGCTTTCTGAGTCCAGAGACAGTGCTCTTTCTCCTGTTCCATGTTCCATGCTTTATTAGGGTTTGACAGTCCTCCAAATGACTATACTTGCTGAAGGTATACTCAATGAAGCTATTAATTGAGAAGGTTCATGACAGTTTTCAGAGTGCTAAATTGTTTCGTGAAAATACTGCATGAGCCAGATTTTGACATCTGGAAACAACTCCTTTTTATCAAAAGAGAGTAGAATTTTCTGTCTAGCAAACTGTTGACATGGTTACATAGTCTCTACAAACATGATACTGTCTGAGTATGAATTTATTAGCATTACTAGACAAATACCATCATGAGTGAAGGTGATCTTCTTATCTTTCTCCTACAATCAGCCTACAAATACTTGGCCATCTTACAGTTAATAATATGTTAACAAGAGGCTTTAAGGCAGTGATTCCCAAAGTGGGCGCCACCGCCCCCTGGTGGGTGCTGCAGTGATCCAGGGAGGCGGTGATGGCCACAGGTGCATTTATCTTTCCTATTAATTGCTATTAAAATCAAAAAAATTAATTTCCAAGGTGCCAAGTAATATTTTTTTCTGGAAATGGGGCAGTAGGCCAAAAAAGTTTGGGAACCACTGCTTTAAGGTTTGTTAAGTGTTTAGCTGGCTAGCTCAGGTGAGCTAGGAAACACAATAATTGCTATCCCCATTTGCAGGTGAAGTAGCTGAAAATTAGGTTGTGACTTCTCCCTGGTCCTAGAGTTAGCAGGTGTCTGAGGCAGGACTGAGCCTAGATCTTACTTCTTCTGCCCCTTAGAATTCCTTGAAACCTTCAAGACTGCACTCAAATGCCACATCTCCTGGAGTTCTTGCCTGGTAACCTTAGCTGTTCTAACCATCTGCTCTAATGTTACTTTCCTTTTGTTTATATATATATATATATCCATCTATCTATATATCTTAAGAAACAAATTATTTACATGTTGTCTTTTCCATTAGAATGAGGTCCTCAAGATCAGGGACTGGTGGGTTTTGCTTTTTAATTTTCTTTGCATCCCCAAGCTTAGTGCAATATGCAGCAAATAGTAGGCACTTAATTAATGCTTGCTTATTCAGTTTCTTGATCAAGGCTAGCACTCACTCCACTACAATGCTTCAATAAACCACGAATCAAGCAGGATTTATGACGTACCATCTGTTCTTCCTCAGGGGAAATCTTTTCTCAGCACTGTTTAGAGTGTCAAGCCCTGGAGATCAAGGGACATGATGACCAATTTCCTACATATATTCACAACTCTGGAACTTCAGGTAGCCTTTCAAAATTGAGGTCCATCTCTGTTTCAGGCTTTTTTCCCTGTCTCCACCAAGGTTCCCACTTGAAGTGCCCACAAAAGATAAAACAAATTAAAACATAAGCAGGTACACAGTGTCCCTCTCAGCTATTAAGGAACCATGTCTTCCTCCCACTATACAGCAGGCAGCACAGGATTATCCTACCTGGATGGGAGTGGTTATTACATTAACTTCCTGTAATAGCCTACTCCCTATGGCAGGCATTGTGGGAGGCATGCAAGTACAAGATGTGATCCTTGTTCACAAGGAGCTAATATTGTTGGGGAAACAAGGTTTATAGGTGCAAAATAATCTGAGAACAAAATGCAATTGAATGCTAATATTGTTTTTCCCATTAGAATGTAAGCTCCTAGAGGATATGGGCTATTTTTTTCCTTTCTTTTTATCCATAGTTTAACACAATAACGCCTTGCATATAGTAAACACTTAATAAATGTTTGTTGATCGACTAACTCAACAGCATGGTTCAAGAAATAAGACACAATTAATGAAATGTTTAAAAGACATTTAGTAAAGAAATTAATTCAGTTCAGGCAACAAGATTTGGATACTAACACCAATTTGTTTTCATTTCTCCCAGACTGAGCTCTACCTGAGGCAGTGAAGAGAGAGCTACCCTTGAAGATCTGGATTCAAGTCTTCCTTCCATCACCTACTTGGTCCTATGATCTTGGACAAGTCATTTATTCTTTCTGTGCTCAGGGCAACTCTTTTTTGCTGAGAAAGTGATGACTGGCATGATTAAGAGTGCCCTTACCCTATACTAATGAAATTACATACCCATTCCCTATCCTTACCAGTTGCTACAAAAAATCAGTATTGTACTGACCTGGAACTATCGCAATGTTATTGACAAACAATACATCAGCACAAAGCTAGGCTGGATGCCTTTATCCAATTAAGTAGGGGAAGAAAAGCACTTAACATTGACAATCTGTATTGCTAACAGATGTGTTCACAGTTTATAGCAAGTCAAGTATGGCTTTTATAACTTCTTTGTTAAATCCAAGCAATGTGGCAAAAACACCCCCCCACCACCACCACCAAAAAAATCCCTAATAACATTTGAGGAGCTCTAGACACTGGGTAGACAAGCAATTTAGATAACATTATATGCCAAACTTTGAGTCTAATTTACGTTTGAAGCTGAGCAACTTGGGCACATCTGAGGAAACTGAGGGCTAGAGAGGTTAGATGTTAAGTAGTGAGGGTGGAACTCTGAGGCTTGAGCCAAGAAACAGATAATCCTCAGAAAGCATGGAAACATTTAAAGACTCACAGTTGGAAGGAACTTTAAAAATCCATCTCTAGTTTCTTCATTTCACAGATAAGGGAAACGAGGCCAAAGGGAGTAAGGTGACTTGACTTATTCAAGCTCATGGTTTGTTAGAGGCAAAGTCCTGAATCTCATTCAGATCTACTGATTCTCAGGCAGGTGCTTTTTCACCCAGATGCTGCCAAATAATGGAATAATTCATGCTACCTAGGGAGGTACTGGTTTCAAGTCCTTTGAGCCACTTACATCTCTGCAAAGCATAGCATCTGTTCAAATTTTTCACAAATTCTTCCATCAAGGAATGGATGAGAAAATGCTGCTGGCAGCTTCTGAAAGCCTTGTGCTGGCACATGGGTGACGCTGCCACCAGGGATGTGTACTGACCACCTTATTGATTAACATGAGATTGGCATTGATTATCACTGACATGCTCTAAACTTGGCCAGGACTCTGACCACCAGAGTCAAGAATGAGGTCGGCATTTCCAAAGAGACATTCAAAGTAATTTTAAAAAGTAGAAGGGTATAGAAAGACTGGAACTGAATAGGAATTTACCCAAATCTGATAATAACTTTAGAGCAGGTCTTGTTTTGTAAACATTTTTCGATAACTGTGTTTCCAATATAATTGGTTTCCTTTATAATTCTATGCTTTTACTTAATGCATTTAAAAATAAAATTCAGTGAAGGGCTCCATTAGGTTTCATCAGATTGCTAAAGGGGTCCATGATACCAAAAAGGTTGTGAACCTCTGCTTTAGAGGAAGAAAGTCCTGTCCAGTCAAATCTAAGATTTCCATTTGAGAGAAGCTGTGTCTTATGACCCTAGTGGACATGTTTGAACTATCAATTCTTTCAGTTTTAAAGCCCTGTGAAGGCTGAAGTAGCTGAGACCATTTCTGTAAATTGGCCTTTGAAGGTATTAAATAATGACAACATCAACAACAACAATACTGATGATTTTGTAAGAGCTTTCAGGATTGCCAAATCCTTTACATATATTGTCGTATTTGATCGAGTCATTTTTGCTTAAATTTTCATCTGCCGTGAATTTATATCTTAAAGTAACAACAGAAGAATAATTAAAACTCCATGTGATATGGTATCATTACTACATTCATATTATGTTTCCTTTCTCTTTCTTTCCTTTTTCTTTTCTTTTCTTTTTTTTTTTTTTTTGCTAAACATTTTAGGGTTATTTCTTTCTCCCTGGGTAACTCTGGGAATCTTTGGTGGAGCTGCTGGAGGAAGTGAGTCGAACTCTTTGTTTTTGTAATCATATACCTGCCATTGATATAGAGGATGAAAAGAAAACACCAGGACACATTGTTCTCTTTTTAAGCTGGGGCACTCAGTTCTGGGAGAGGGGAAAGATGCTATTTCTCTCCTTGAAACACAACAAGAGCCAGCAGTTCTTTTACGGAGTCAGTTTCTAAAGTTCAAAAAGAGATACTCTCAAATAGCCCATTTCTGGCATTGCTGAAAGAGTGTGTGTGTGTGTGTGTGTGTGTGTGTGTGTGTGTGTGTGTGTTTCTGTCGGTCTGTGTGTGTGGGGTGAAATCTCTCTTCACATCCTTAAATGCCTTCCAGGGAAATGACTTAGAGGATAATCAGCACCATAAATTCAAACAACACTCCCAAGTGATCTTCAGCAACCCAAGAGGCCCACCCTATGTAACCCAAGTCAAAATTGCATGCTTTACCTCCTTAGTAGGCAATCCAACAATATTAACTGAATGAATTGAAACCCTGAATCTTTCCAGGAAAATCCTTTCAGAACTCTCCTAGGTAAAAATGACATCTGCCAACTGCATGAATATATAGTAGGGCACAACAATTCTCTAAGTAAAGAGGCCTAGTTACTGTCAGTTAAACCAGTAACATCCAAGTAAGCCAAGAAATCATTCTAGAACATAACATATTAGGTAGAAAACTGAGTCTCTTTGAAGTTTTGATTCTTCTAGTCTTCCTAAAAATGATTTCTGAACAATCTATTTTTTTAATGAATGGCAATCTAAGATGATGAGCTAGGCATATAGAGAGGTAGTTATAGCCTCTCAATTTCACCTCCTTTTCAAGGTGGTAAATCCATGATTTTAAAAAATAGCATCTTCACCTTTTTCATATAAATATTGATTCCTCGCTTGCCTTCAAAGCACGCCATCTCTTATATGGGCCTCCTCTGTATATATACACTTGATCTAATCCAGTTGCACTCCTGTTCTTCAGTTTCTTTAATGCCATTTTTACTTCCTCATAGATAGGTCACAGATTGTGATGTTAGAGTAAAAATGTGGTGGTTTCATTTTTCTTGCACTTGTAATCATTGTAAATGGTGAAAACTTTGTAATAAGTGATGAAAAGTTTATAATAAAAATTCTTACAGATCTTTTTCAATCAGTCAAGCCAATACTTGTTGACTTGCTTTGCTTAGTGTTATGCTTTCATTTTTATCCTTAAATGATTTCAGGATAATTTGGCTTAAAATTGTATCTCTTGCCAAACTTTCTGCACACTTGTTCCTCCTTCTCCTCACTGTTGTATGAGCCAATACATGCATAATCTTCTATCATACTGCTCTGAGAGGTTTTACAAGGGAATTTATATTCTAAAGCAATGTTGCCCTTGGCTACCATATCTGTCAGTTTGGCAAGTGAATCAAGTGTTTGGCTGTCTGACATAGTTTTGAGGCTTTTTTGGCCTCCTCATTGTGGTAATTGCTTCATGTTGGTTAAACTTCTATAGGAAATATGCTTACTTTCTCATAACTGCAAAATCTTTATAATCATTTCTGATGAAAACACAGAAAGTAAGGTTTTGCAAAACATATTCTATACCAGTCAACATCTTTAGACATACAATTGAAATGTGTACAAAAAATCTGTTTATTATTTGTCATCTATAAGAAATTATATTCATCAGAGTGAAATGTAGCCTTAAAATCTTCCCTCCAGTTAAATGAGTCCCATAAACATGTGCTAAGACAATAAATGCATTCACTGACACAATAGGCAAAGAATAAGAAACAGAGGCATATGCTTTCCAAAGGATGCCTGTCAAAGGTACCTGACACTATTAAAGATGCCCACTGCAGAGCACACATATGAGAGAGAATCTCTCTACATAGTAACATCCTCCAGATGTTCCTACTTGGGAATTTACACTGATTACAACAAGTCCTAGAGCTTTGCATACTCTCATAAATGAGAAGCAAAGTCACCTAAAAGGAAAAACCAAGTGGATGAAAGATATCTATTGTCTGAGCTGATTGAAGTTGGAGGGAAGCCTGAGTGCATTTATCTTGGACAGACAGTAAAGATGGACATTGAACTAGGTCCAAAATTGAATGTGAGGAAGAGAATAGACTGGATTACATTTGAGAAATTAAGCAGTGCTTTCACAGCTGAAAGGAAATCCTATCTTTTTAATACCTGCATTGCAGAATCTTAACAGTTGGAGTGGAGCCTTTGTACAACATCCTAGCCCAATGAATGGTCATCTAGCCTCTGCTTGAAGATTTTCCAAAAAGGGAGAAGTTCTGCCTCTTTAGGTAGCCCCACACCACTTTGGGGAAGTTTTATTTGTTAGGAAATTTTCTTTTCTTTTTTTGTTTTTAATATTGGGAGGAAATGAAATCTTCCTAATATGTTCATCTGTTTGCTCCTAGTTTTATCATACCCCTAAGTTTCTTCCTCTCCAGGCTCAAAACTCACCATTCCACCAACATCCTTGTAGGGCTTGATCTTAGTCCAGTCCCTCACCTTCCTGGTAGACCCACTACAGACATGCTCCAATCTACCCCACTTCCTTCTGGCATTTAAACTGAAACTGGGGCATGCACATCTGAACAATAAAAGCCATACCTATTTAACAATTTCTAATTCATCTCCAAGAACTAGTCATCTAGCTTTACCTGAAATAAGGAGGAAACTATGGCCTTTTCAGAAAATCCAATATTTTCTTGGTTCACTCTGAGTCTTAAGTTTTTCTTAAAGTAGAGCAGAAATCTACCCTTTGTAACTTCTATCCATTTATGCTAAATCTATAGGGGAGAGGAAGGGGAGGAGGACAACAAAGCAAAGTAACCCCCTTTTCACTCGACAGCCCTTCAGATCTGGAAAGAAATATCATATTTTTCCCTAATTCTTCTCTCCTCTAGTCTCCAAATGCACTAAAGGAATTCATCATTTAAAGGAAAACTACAGGGAGTTCTTTTCATTTACCTGTTTTGTAAATCTTGGTTTATTTATCAGGTTTGCTTCAACTGAGCTACACTTGGGCTTTTGATCTTGACTTGATACTCCCATGTAGTGAGGATTTTTTAAGAAATATGGGCAATTGCAAGAAGTTGAAAGATCCTTTCCAGATTTTATTTTATCATCAGACAAATAATAGTAATTTCTTCAGTTTTGGGGAAAATAAACTAGTCCAATCAATATATAAGAACCCTTAAAATACTGATTTCTTTATTTTGAGAATTTATTGCTCATCACACATAAATAAGAACCATGGAATTTTTTGCAGTGATTCTAGAAAATGAGACTTTAATTCATTTCCTCTATTTTGAGATAAGGAACGTGTAGACTTTTGGAGAATGAGGAACAACTGGGCCAATCACAGTTGTGTATTTTATTGATTAACTTGTTACTTTGGTAATTGCACATATCCATTAGCATTTAATAACTGAGAAGTACAGTTAAGATTGCTCATGATTTTCACTATAAATGCGTATGTTTAGAGTTTCATTTGAATGGTCTTTTGTTTTCATATTTTTCTCTCTTATTTGTTCCAGTGACCCTTGAACCACAGGCAGTTAAAGCCATGAAGGATCAAAGACCTACAGTTTTTGCCTCCGTTTTTTCACATTGCCCAAGGAAATTCTATTTCTGCCCATGGCCTAATTACATCATGGCCTTCTCAGTCCTGGAGTTAGTTCTTTTTGCATTCTGCCTTAATAATCTCAAGGGGCCAGAATTTTTTAATTTAAACACTGACTATTTCTATATTTTGATGGTTGGTATAAGTGGCAAGATGTCCTCAGAAAATAAGAGCACCCTGGTAACTTGATGAAGAAAATCTATTCAAGCCTAGTAATATGTTGTTATACTACATTGTCATCATTTGAATAAACCAGATCAGATCCTCTCAGTGTCCATAATAGGTGTACATAATAGGAATGAATCCCCAAATATTAAAATATAATTTAGAGTTTGAACAAGACTGAGAAATTATTGAGTACAACCACTTCATTTTGTAGATGAGGAAACTGAGGCATAGAGAGGTGACGTGACTTGTCTAAGGTCACTGAGTTAGAAAGTATAGGCAAGATTTGAACCCAAATCAGTGCTCTTTCCACTGCTTTGAGTATACACAGAAGTAGTTGGATACTTACTATATCCATCCCACAGCAATTAATATGTACAAAATACCATCTAATGTCTTATCACAAGCAAAATATGGCCCCAAATCTGCTATTTTATAAGATTATTAAGAGTACTTAGATGAAGTTTTTGGAATGCAAAGGTGACATGATAAATCCAACAGAAGAGAAAAAGTTGTTTCCTAACACAGAAATTATTTTAAATAACTTACACATAGAAACACAAAAAAAATAGTTTGTATGTGTTTTCTGTCAAACTATTTTTAAATAAAGAATTTTTTACAATATAGAAAAACGCGAAAGACAATTTTTTTTTGGTCAAGTGATACCTTTTCTAGGGCAGAGAGGGAAGGGAGGGAGAGATATAGCTGGGAATTTTAATATAATGAACCAACAAATTAATGAAACATTTAAAGCATTTTTTAAAAAGAATTTACAACAAACTGTAAGCTAATGCCTGATGATGATTATTATTTGGGCATTCTTTCTATGGAGAATAAAACTGAGAAAGTGGCAGTTTTATTAAGGAGACTGAGATACAAAGTCATAATGCATGTGTCATAAGCATATTCAAGTGTGATACAAGGCATGAAATTCTAGAATCTATGAAAGGTGAATCTATCAGCAATGAAATTTGGGGTTTTTTCCCACTACAGTGACAATTTTCTTTCCAAATCAAAATTAAAGCTATTAAATGTTTTGTTAGAGCAATTCATTATTTGGACTGCTAACTGAAGGGTAGTTTTGTGGTCAATCCAAAACTTCAAACAATGATAAGCATGTTAGAATTTGAAAATTTTCTAGTTTAACTCCATTTTCCTCCCCCCCTTCCAAAAAATTTAAAGGAAAACATACCTAACACATACTGGCTAAGTGACCTTAGGTAAGTTACTTCTGAGTGCCCCAGGCAATTCTCTGGTTTTAAGTTATAGAACAGGTTTATGTTGGCAAAAGTTTCCTCTTCTAAAGTTCTCTGTATCAATCAAGTCACTGGGTTATAGATTTACAGTTGGAAGGATACATGAAGAAACTGAGGTCCAGAGACTTAAGATAATTTGCTCAAGGTCAGACGGGTGGTAAGAAGCAGAGTCAGGATTTTGAATTCAGGTACTCTGATTCCAAACCTGATGTTCTTTCCAACTGCCTCCCAAAGGTCCTCACAATAACAAAATAAAACTAGATTAAACATTGGTTCAATTTGTTGGACTGAATTATTTATTGATTATTAAGCAATATTTATTTTGTAAGAATATATTTATTTAATTAAATAATAATTTAGTAAAATTTACATGAAAATTATGTGGGGCTAAAATAGCAGGAAGTGCCAAAATAATACTAATCTCTCTGGTTTTACTGCAATTCATCCCATTTTTTTCCTCTGTCTAGCAAAAACTGGTCCTGAATGTGTAATTTCCAAACCACTTACATTTGACTAAAACTAGTTTTTACAAATTTATTACTCTGACAAGCATCCAGTCCAAAGGGAAGACTACAGACTCTGGGACCTGTGATGGGCTTTTCTTACGTTACGGTATTCTAACCATTAGTAAAAAATTGATGTCATTTTTCTTTTATTAAAACTAAACAATATGTTTTAAATATTACTGCATCTAGCCATCCAAAATAAGTTCATAATGAATGAAATGGTATGTATGCTTGACAGACAAACTAGCCTTTACAAAAGTCTTCAAAGTTATCATTTTGGGGTGGAGAGAAGGGTCCACGTGTGTGCAATGAGAGCAGCTCTGATGATATGGAAAATTACAACAGAGGGCTGAGAAAAATGGAGGCTCAGAAACATACCCAGCAAGCCCACAGGGAAGTATCCATCTAGCATTTCACCTCCTTAAAAAAAAAAAAAAGAAAAGAAAAGAAAACCCTGCTGGAAATGCGCAACACAACTGAAATTATATCATTGGTTTGTTTACAGAGGAAACTGTATTTCTCTTTCAAAATGTACAATTTGAAGAGACAAAGGAAGATTGCTTCCTCTGAAAAGTCATTTCAGTTGTGAAAATAAGATGCAGTGGGTGATTTGAATTTGAATGTTTGTGAATGAAATCGTCATTCAGCCAATATTTTTTGGTCCATAATCTGCTTTCTTCTAGTATGGACAAAGGTTTCTTTTCATTGGAGAAGCCTTTAGCTATCTGAGATGTGTGTGTGTGTGTGTGTGTGTGTGTGTGTGTGTGTGTGTGTGTGTGTGTCTGTGCATGGGCACTTGCAGGGGGATTGTGGAGTGAAAACAGCAGGAAGAAAACTGCCAAAATAAAATTAATCAATTTTGCTTTATTACATTTCATCTAATTTTCTATGTGTAGCAAAGAATGGTCCCGAATGCCAAGGAAAATACTGGCAAAGATACAATATCTATTTTCTACTTCTATTTAACAAATGGTATGCTTAAAATCCAAGTCCATCTTGACTAAATGCCACAAAGTCAGAAATTTCTTTGAAAGGGATGGAAAACATTTTCTTTGCTCCTGAGGAGCTTTTTAACAGTTAATTTTGTTTTTGACCTCTGAATAAACAGATTATTTCTTCCCCAATACTCTCAATAACCTGTATGTTGATCAGTAGCTAGTTAAGAAAATAAAATCACTTAACAGTCATTTGGAAGTGAGCACAAACTAGTAGACACAGAGCACTGTATTTCAAAAAAAAATGATGAAAATATATACCTTTGCTGTAAACTATAAAACTGTCTTTAAAATTTTCAAATCATCAAAAGCCCTAAAAAAAACAAGCTAAAAACCCCAACAAATTTAGTTCTACCAGATTACTAAACTCTCTTTTGTTTTTATGTGGGAAAAATTGATTTTGGAGGAGTTAAACATGACTTGCTGACTAGTAAAAATAGAAATACTATATATGTATATATTTGTCTTCTTTGATGTCAGAAAAATTCTCTTTCATTAAATTGACATAAATCTTGGCTGGGGTTATAGGATCATGAAAAATAGATGATTGCAATGCAAAACAACAACAAAGAATCCCAAGAGGGCAATTTAGTACCTTCTCTTTGCTTCCCACCCCCTTGCTTATTAATGAGGAGTAAGGATAACATTTTTAAGTGTTTGCCTGACTGCCTGTCTGTCTGTTTCTTTCTCTTTACTTCTTTCTCCTTCTCCTCTTTCTTTTAGCTTCCCTCAAATAGCCCCATTTGTTCTCCACTGAAGCATGAATTACTAGTACCCACAAAATTTCTAAGAATCTTTTCCTTAGAAAATATCCTTTGAGCATTATTTGTGAGCACTACTGAAAACTGAAGCTTTCAAAGATGCGGAGATTGCCACTGGAATTTTTTTCCCCTAGGGATAGACCAGAAACATTATGCAATTGGTCTTTTTAGGGTAAAGATCAAAATCCAATTTTCTTCACCTGGGGTGGGAATCATCGACAACAAAAGTGGACAGAGCCCATGCATTATTAGGACTCTACATACTAATCAAAGAAAGGCAAGTTCTGCCCACAGAAAGCTTATGGTTTGTGCCAACACCTGGCACAAATCCACAGAAAACAGAAAAGCAAACTGGACCTCTCTAGAGGCACACATACCAAGTGGTGGTTTGGTCAAACCACTGAAGACAGATATTACTTAACAATACCTAACATTTAGAGTTCTAAAGAGCCTTGTGTATTTTGTTCATTTTTGAGGTTTAAAAAATTCCCTGAGAATGGATTTCTGTTTCTCTAAAACAGAAAGAATAATCTATAACAGAAATTTAAATTGAAGAAGTCAAGTGTTAGTAGTTAAAGGCCAATTCTTTTTATAAAGGATAATTAGCCTTATTCTACACTAACACCATAATTGATTCTGTACCTCAACTTCTTTCTTTCCTCTTAACAATGCTGTGTTTTAGTTCAGAAAGGGTGTGACTTAGCCCCAGTCACTCAGTTAGTATACTAGCAAGGATTCAAACTTGGATCTATGGCCTTTAAGCCTGTCTTTCTTCTGTAGGGCTCTATCATAACACATTGTCCTAAAAGCAGACTCATCCATACCTGTAATTCTGTCTCTAAATGGGAAGATCTTGGGACATTTTCTCAGAAAGCATGGCTAAGCTTCATGACACTGGCCCAAAATGTGATATCTCTAAGACCCTTTCAGAGTAGATATCAAAACTATTTTATAATAATATTAGACTTTTCATTTCTAAAATTGTAATTATCAATAGATATAACCCACACAAATTAAAGCTCTCTTTTTTGGGGGGGGTTCCTCAATAATTCTGAAGAGTTTCAAGGAGTCCTGAAACTAAAAAAAGTTTGAGAACTGTTACTTCATGACATCAGCCACAAAGTGTTAAGGATTTATCCCAAGACCTTTGTCCCCCTTTCTAACTAGAAATGCATTAAAAAATATCAGTCATAAATAATAATATAGGCCAATTGACTCACAAGTTTGCTAGGTAGAGAAGCAGGACAAAGTATATTGATTGTGAGGGGATTTGAAAGAATAAATCGATAATTATGATCTACAATTAGCATCTCTTATTTTCATACAAATTCATGATTCAAAAGTACGTAAGGATGGGAAAAAATGTGTTTCCTTAATATTTGAGAAATTTGCCTAGGAATATGTGTTAATTGGATTAATTTTGATTGTAAAAGTAAAATTTGCCCATTCTCTAGCCAGGGCTAATGGAAATTTTCTGGGACTGGTAGACTAGAAGTCTGGGTTACATTTCTTTCTTAGTCATGTTTGTGGCTCATACATAAGGATTCTATTATATAAAGTAGGAAAACAATTCCACATGGAATTATTATAAAATTTAATGACTATCTGTGGGCATTTCTCTATGGGCATTTCATCATCTGTGATGCTCTCAGAAGAGTTCATATGTGAAGAAGAATGCCTTCCTAACCAACTCCTTTTGTCTTATCTTTCTGCCAACCAGGCGTCCATGCCACTTCCTTCAGGCTTTTAGTCATGGCCCCATTCTCAGGCAATGCCTATTCTTCTTGAGACTTGGACTCCTCCTCTGTCTCATCTTTTCCCTCTCGCACCAATGGTTAATTATTTGGCTTTATGTTCCTGGGATGCAGGTCTCCACATTTCCTGTAGTCTTCTCAAAATACTGCCCAATTTCTAGCAACTCATTCAAATGAAAGCTTTTTGAGGGTAGGATCTATCTTGTTTTCTTGTATTTGTATCCCCAATAGGTTTGGCACATAGTAAGTACTTAACAAATGCTCTCCCTGTCTATCTATATTTGACAAATGGTCAAATGTCCTGTATTTGAAGAGGCATTTTCTCCATATCCATTTCAGTAACGAGGAGTACACTGTTTTCTGAGGAAACCATATCATGTTGGAGCAGCTCTCATTGTTAGAATTTTTTTCTTACATCATGCTGAAATTTGCCCTTGTTAAGATTTACTCCAGTCCTTTCAGTCAGTCTGTCGACAAACATTTATTAAGCTCTTATCCTGTAACAGGGACCATTCCTACACAACGGGCCATATTTCCTTTATTTTAAGCTGTGATCCAGAATACTGAATTACCTTCTTAGAAATCATCTTTCTGTCTAGATTTCCACTTCCCAATTCACTTCTCTTTTCTGAAGACTGTATTTAATCAGAAATAATGTTGAAAACTCTCACAAAAGGAGTAGGAGGAACTGGGTTCAAATCTGGCCTCAGATACTTCCTAGCCATGTGATACTGGGTAAGTCATAACTCCATTTGCCCTTGGCTTTCTAGTTACTAAGACAGAAGGTAAGAGTTGGTTTTTTTTAAAGGAAAACTTTCATAAAGGCCCACTCAAATGACTTATCACAGTCTCAAGATGACCTCAAGTTCTCAGAGCCTGTGCCAAAGGAGAGTAAGCCAGCAGATCCTACAATGTTGAGAAGTTATCAAGTATGTAAGGTCTTAATGACAGACTTTCTCCTTTCTAAGTACCACCCCAGCTAAGTGTGGAATGGCCCATTATCAGTAGGCTGGTCACTTAGAGATGAATTCTTTGGCCATAGCAGTCCAAGATATGGAGAAAAATACAAAATGGTCCTTTGTCCTGTGCAGCCCCTTAGATTTTATTATTGCCATCCTCTGTCCCCAAATGTGAGAGGGAGAACATCAATATACCTCTTTTTCCATTTATATATCATTTTAAGTAATTTATGCACACATTGCATCATCCTTGATCAGCCTACCAAGAGGGGACAGATAGAATTTCATAAGTAATATTTTTAATAGACTACATCTTTAAAGCCTCATGTATCTCACTGACAGACATTGAGCAATATCCCAGTGCACTTATTGTCTGTTGATTATTAAAAAACAAACAAGTCCATAACATTGATTCAGTAGAGCAAAATACTGCCGTAAGGGCTTTCCATGACAAAGTGTCTCCTGTGAATTTGTCAGTTATACAAGCTCCCTTGAAAGGTATTTCAGGAACAATCTTATTCAATAGTCCTCCGATCATTAATATTAAATGAGACATGAAATGAGAAGAAACATGTTCTTTGACAGATATCATGGTGGACTTCCAAATCAGAGTTCAAATAGAAGAAGTATTTCCAATGGATGGTGACATCCTCCAGATAGTTTGGTTTGAAGTTGTACTGAACGCATGCTTTAAGCTCTCAAACCTTGGAGAACATCCTTAAAAGAGATCTATAATTACTCCAAAGAGTCTAACCTAACTATCCACATAGGAAAAACCAAGCAAATATGAAGAATGCATATTGTCTAGCCTTTGATATGGAGTTAGATGGACAAACTATCGAGATCATCATCACCCAGAACCGAATGGTTGGAATGCCTTTGGAAAATTGTAAGGTTCTTTTAATGATAACAAGCTTCTTCATGAAACAAAGATCCAACTCTTTAGATAGAGGTTTCATAGAGGGGAGGGGTTGGAATGCCCTACGTCTATGTAGGAACATTCAAACATTCTCTTGAAGCTGATAAATGAATAGGCATGTCATTAGAAACAAATCTTGAATATGTGAAGTTGGTGCAGTGATCAGCAGTGAATGAGTGGGAAAGGGAATAATGAAGGTAGTACTACTCTGAGTCAAAGAGGAGTATATAATGAAGAAGAAAGATTGACACTGAATGGGGGAGTGTGTGGTATTTCTGAGTGTCTGACCACATGTTCTCTGGGTTCTATTACCCTCCATCTCAGCAAGACCACATTTAAGGAGCAATGGGAGAGACCCTGAGGAAATTCTCTACAACTGAATGCACATTTCTAAGCTCCTTCTAGTTTTTGCTTCAGAAAGGAAAATAAGCAGGGGCCATAAGAAGACCCAAAGGTTGGCATGTGAGTAAAACAAGCAGGAACATGATGATTCATTGAAAGAAGGAAAAGTTTTTAAAGCTGCTTCTTTGTGCAGTGCATGATGCATGATGCAAAGTTCTGGTGATATGCATTTTCTATCCTCAAGAAATTTTCAGTCGTCCTTCTAAGACCAATAGTTGAATGACTGTGATGTTTCACTTGAAGAACAGAAGCCTAGAAGTGTATTGGATAGGGAAAGACAAGATGGTTGTCTGAGTCCAAAGGGGTGAAAGAGAGAAAAGAACTAGAATAGGCTGTCTTGGCAAGTAATGGGTCTATCTTTTGTTTTTTGTGGGGGTGGGGTGGAAGAGGGAGGGATGGTGGAAGAAGAGTAAGTCTCCCTAACTCATTCAGGCTAGAAGCAATGTGGACACTCATGAGCCTGATCCCACTTTTGATCAGCTGAGCAGCTTTGACTGGCTCCATTTTTGACCTGAGCCAGTTCTACCTTCTGTAGACAGCTTGGTGGCCCACAGTTCCCTGGAGCTCACCATACTAGTATGGACTTAATGTGCACAGATTATCTTTAGCCCTAATTGAAGCTTAAAATTTCTGAGTTCAAGAAATCCACCAGTATCAGCCTCCCTAAGTAGTGGGGATTATTGATCTGTGCCACCATGCATGGCCACTGAAGGTTTTAAACAAAGGCTGAATGACAACTTGTCAGGTTCAGTATGTTGAAGAGAAGAATCTTAAGTAGGATGGCTTTTGAATTTCCTTTCAACTATGAGAGTGTCATTCTGTGAACTAGATTTTTAGGTGTTCCCCTTAGATACAGGATCTCTATTAATATTAGACTGACACATAGCAATAAAAGATACTGTAGAAAAATAGCAAATAACTCTAATATTATATGAAATTTTTTTTAAATAGTGAAAGAAGGAATTCTATCAGTGACCATCTATGACACCGATGTGGTTTTAACATATAAACCAGGGAGAGTTAAAATGGGAAAAAACCCACCAGAAAAAAGAAAAGTAGAGACTATATCCTTAAAGAATATAGAAGCAAAAATTTTAAATAAAATGTTACCAGAGAAGCTAAAACAGCACATCACAAGGATTATACACTATATTCAGGTTGGATTTATGCTTGGAATTCAGGATTCATTTAATATTATGAAAACTATAAACTTTACCACACTCATGACAAAAATAACAGAAATCTAGTGATTATATTAATATATGCAAAAAATCCTTTGCCAAACTAACACTTGTTTCTGTAAAAAAACATCACAATGTTAGAAAACATAGGAATAAATGAATCTTTCTTAAAATGGTGAATTTTGTGACATATGTATAAATGTATAAATATATACACATGTGTATATCTATATACATGGATAATTGTTACATATGTTTATATAATTTATCCATATATATAAGAATAAAATGAACCTTTCCATAAAATGTTAAATTGCATAATTTATATAGGCATATGATTTATCTATGTATATGTTCATACACATTTATATAAAATCAAGAACTTCCATCATATATAATAGAGATAAACTAGAATAATTTCTAATCAAGTCATGTGGATCACTGTCGCTATTTCTCTTTGACATAGTACCAGAACTGTGGACTGTATTAAGAGAATACATAAAAAAGAAACAAAATTATCCCTTTTTGTAAATGATATGACGGCACTGAAAAACCCTGAAGAGCCAATTACAAACTAATTGAAACAATAACTTCAGTAAACTTGTAGAGTATAAATCACCAGCATTTCTATAAAATATATATGTACAACATCAGGAAGAGAAAGAAATCCCGCTTAAAGTGACTATGGAATATAGTAATATAAACTATAGTAACAGAGAGTTTACCTTCTAACATACACACAAAACCTATATAAATACAACTATAAAATCTTTAGAGAAATAGTCAGAACTAAATAATTGGAAAAAAACAAATTGGGCAGTATGAACTAATATGATAAAAATGACAATATTACCTAATTCTATTTACTTATTTATTACCATAACAATCAAACTATCAAAGAAATCAAACTACCATAATGAAATTCATATGGATGGAGAAGAAAGATCAAGAATTTCAAGAGAAATACTACAGAGGTATTATTTGGGCTAGATATTATATATAGATTATAGATTATATATAGATATTATAAACAGTAATTATCAAAAACTATTTGATACTGATTAAAAAATAGAGAGCTCAATAAGTGGAACAGATTTGGTACCCAACATATAGAAACAAATATATCTTATACCCTAGCAGTCAATAAACACAAAGAACAATAAACACTGGAATTAAGCCTCCAATTGCACACCATTATGAAGAAATTATATTTAAATCAATACCTTATATAAAGGTAAGCTTCAAATGGATGCCTAACTTAGATATAAAAAGTCACATCATAAACAAATTAGAGAAACATATGGAATACTTGATGGGTGGAGGAAGGATATATTTGAAAATGAAGATGATTTAAAAATAAAAGGTATAAAGAGCATTTAAGAATAAAATCATAGAACATTCACCCATTCAGAAAATCAGCATCATTAAGAACTTATAATGTATCAGGCAAAATCCCTATATATATAGTTTTCCCTTAATCATCATTTATTCTAAATGGGTGAAACAATATATCAGAAATTAGGTACATTCAGGATCTATACAGAGTAGATTAGCTTAGTAGAGTGCCTAAGCATATACTAAGCATAGTATATGCTTAATAAATGTTTTTGGATTAATAGATGGAAGTAAATTTGAAAGAGGAGGCATTAGAAGCTAGGGAAGCTAGGGGAAAGCCTCTTGTAGAAAGAGGTTTTTGAGCTGAATCTTGAACAAAAAAAAAATCCAGTATACCAAGAGGTGGAGGTGAGGGAGCAGAGTATTTCAGGAGGAGGGAACAGCTGGACCAAGGGTACAGAGTGAAGTTTGAAGAACTGCAAGAAGGCAAGTGCAGTTGAACTACTGGCTCTTATGGAGAAGGGGTCAGCCATATGCACCAACTGCCACCCAAGTACCACACATAAAGCAGAAGAAGGCACCCTGAGAGATCAAGGTGGCACATGCCAGGAAAACCAAATCATCACCTTGGGATGAATTCGGGCACTGATGAAGATAGCCCAAGACCTAGAGCCCAAGAGCCTTAGGAATGGCAATATTTCCAGGCCAATGCCTTTGGCCACCATCATCTTGGGGAACAATCTGTCTGGAGTTGCTGTCTGGCAGCTGCTCCTGCAGCTGCTATTGCCACAGCTACCAAAGACCCAGAAAAAAAGGTTCTTGGCACCAAAGTCCTTAGCCCTGTCAAATGCTTCAGCATCAGAAATCAATATAAATTTTTCAGCAAAATGACATTAAAGAAGATGCCTCAGCATCTCCTTTGCTACTAAGGATCATGGAACTTGCTATTTAACTTGCAACTAAAATCTTCCATTTGTGTTGTCTCCCCCATTAGAATGTGAGCTCCTGGAGATCAAGGGCTGTCTTACTTTTGTTTTTGTTTCCCTAGTGGTTGGCATAGTGGTTTGTACATGATAAAAGCTTAATAGCTTAAGAAGTATTTCATCTAGGGGGCAGCTAGGTGGCTCAGTGAATAGAGAGGCAGGACTGGAGTTAGGGGGTCCTGGGTTTAAATCTGACCTCAGATGCTTCCTAGTTGTGTGACCCTGGGCAAGTGACTTAGCCCCCTTTACCTAGTCCTTAGTCTTTTCTGCCTTGAACTCAATTCACAATATTGATTCTAACACAGAAGACAAATGTTTAAAAAAAGTATTTGAGCCATTCACTTATTCATTCACAGAGAATGTGGAGGTGAGTAAAGTCTGAAAAGACTGGAAACGTAAGAAGAGATCAGTTTATGAAGAACTTTAAATGCACTTTTTATTTGATCCTGAGAAAAACAGGGAGCAACTGAAGCTCACTGAGGTGATTAGATCAACATTCAGAACAATCACATTGGCAACTGTGTGGAAGGAGGATTTGAATTGGGAGAGATTTGTGACTGGGAGCCCAGTTGAGAATCCAGGAGAGAGGTAATGGGTGCCTGAACTAGGATGGTAGCTATTTGAACAGAGAGAGAAGGATGAATACAAGAGATTAAAAAAAAAACGCTTACCTTCTGTCTTAGAAGTTTAGAAGGGAAGGAGATGGAGTAGAGGGACCAAGACTTTCTAAGGCTTGAAGAGAAGAGATATAGGATGACAGCTGGCAAGGATGGTAGGATCAAGTGAAGATTTTTTTCCCTAAAGGATGGTGGAGACACAGGTATATTTATAGGCAGCAAGAAAGGAGTTAGAGATACAGTAAAGAGAAAGGTAAGGGGAGGATAGTGGGGACATTTTTTTCTGGAGAAGTTAGGAGGGCATTCCATCAAAGGCACAAATTGAAGATTTGGCTGTGCTTAGTGGAAGCATTGTCTTGTAGAGCAAATGAAGGCATTGATGGAATTAAGTTATACTAACATATCTTGGTCCCTGACAAGTGTAGATTCATTATGTTTTAGATTGCCACAAAAAATGTGAGAATGGTGCTTAACAAGATGATGCTAGAAACACATCCTGCACCTAGAACTTACTACCTGGATAACCTTGAATCACTTTTAACCTTCTTATCTATAAAATGAAGGAGCCAGATTATATGGCCTCAAGAGACCATTCTGGGGGGCAGCTGGGTAGCTCAGTGGATTGAGAGCCAGGCTTAGAGATGGGAGGTCCTAGGTTCAAATCCGGACTCAGCCACTTCCCAGCTGTGTGACCCTGGGCAAGTCACTTGACCCCCATTGCCCACCCTTACCACTCTTCTGCCTGGGAGCCAATACACAGTATTGACTCCAAGATGGAAGGTAAGGGTTTTTTTTAAAAAAAAGAGACCATTTTCCCTCTATGGAGCTGATCTTGATAACATCTCTGCTTATATCATTCATCCTAACAGCCTTCAGTGCTTCCTCTTTGCCTAGAGAGTAAGGTTCAAATTCTTTAGTCTGACATTCAAGGAAAACCTCATTCTTTCAATGAGTCTTGCAGCTGTAGGTAGAATAGATTGGAAGGGAAGAATGAAGTCAGTAAGACCATTTAGGAGGCCACTGAAGTAGTCTGACTGAGAGGTAATTAGGATTTGGAGTAATGAGAGAAGGGAAAGAAAAGACTGTGCAAGACATGGAGTAGGGTAGAATTGATAGGATTTAATAGCCAATTGCCTGTAAGGAGGGAAAAGCCGATTATAATTTTTCTTGGAGACTGTCTATTTTATCTAGGCTTAAAATGCAGCAGCAATTTCATGGGCTTGACCCTACAACCAAATATAATTCTTTTTTTTAAAACCCTTGCCTTCTGTCTTTGAATCAATACTGTGTATTGGCTCCAAGGCAGAAGAGTGGTAAGGGCTAGGCAATGGAAGTTAAGTGACTTGCCTAGGGTCACACAGCTAGGAAGTATCTGAGGTCAGATTTGAGCCTAGGACCTCCTGTTTCTAGGCCTGGCTCCCAATCCATTGAGCCATCCAGATGCCCCCTCAAATATAATTCTAATGTACTCAAAAGTATCTAAGAATGATGGTGCCATTAAAATTATCAGGAAGTTAGGAGAAAAAGCAGGATTTGGGGGAAAGAGGTGTTCAGTTTTGGATGTGTTAAAATCTGCTAGTGGGAAATAGATGTAGAAAGGCTTAAGAAGAGCTGGGAATTTGGACAAATTTCAGAAGAGAAGTAGAATGGAGAAATATATTTGGGAGTAACTGTAGATGTGTTTATTTAAACCAAGGAAAGGAATGAGGTTAACAAGAAATAATTAGTGTGAAAACAACAGATATAATAAGTGTTAATAAGTATTGTTAAATCTATTTTTCCAGATTGAGTAGGGAAGTAAATTGAGCCAGAAGATAATTGATATACTGAGAGAATGCAGAGAGATCACAAGATGAAAACTGGAAGTTCTGATGAGGATAAATAGTTTGAATGGGACTGGCCAAGTAGGATGGAATGTTATAATGAGAAAAATTTCAGAGTTGAGAACTTAAAGGTATATTGTTGAAGCACAGTAGATTATAGATTCACAGCATCACAAACTATCAGAACTAGAAAGAACCTTAGAGATCACCATTTCCAATCTTCTCATTTTTGCAGATGAATAACCTGATGCCCAGAGAGAAGTGACTTTCCCGAGGTCACTTAGATTGTTAATGGAAGATATGAAATGAGCATGGGCAGAGAAGGCCAAAGGAATAAACATTTATGTAATGCTTATTATATGTCAAACACTGTGCTAAATGTTTTACATATTTGATATAAAGGTCACTGGAGTTCACAATGTCAAGTAACTTTTGAGGACAGGAGGTGTGATAGTTCATTGTCAAGGACTGCTTCACACAAGGATAATGGTGGGAGATGTGGCAGATGGAACTTTGAACTACGTGCAAGAGACAATCTGAAGATTGGTAGAGAACAGCAATGATGAGGGAGTGTAAAGCAGAATGGACTTCAAAAGAGATGATAAGTTGGGGTGTGAGCAAATAGAACCTGAACTAGGGTGGAATGGATGAACTGAGGTGGTGGGAAGCAGCACAGAAGGAGTGAATCCAAGAAAGCTTCTGAAGGACCAATCAAATAGAATCCAGGGACTGATTAAATGTAGAGATGAGGAGTGTAAGGGTTAAAATAGGAGTTTTGTCAAAATAAGAGAGCAGCTCTTAATAATTTAAATTTTAATGAGAATATAGTAGAGTTGTAAAATTAAAGAATTCCTTTTTGTAGGAGCAAGGCAGAAGGAGAAGGTAAGGTGATTCCAAGGAGTGTTCCGAGGGGTTGTGGATGTGGTGGAAAGAGCCCAAAGGGTCATAGTTTTAGAAATACCTTAAAGATAATCTATTTCAGTAGTTTCTAACTTGTGAGCTCTGGATCTCTGGGAGGAATTATTGCACAGGATCTGTAAATCCATAAATTAGCAAGTATACCTTCTGTAGTCTAAATTAATGTCTTACATACACAGACTTCATGCACATACACACATAACTGTTTCAAAAAGTATGTAATGCCATTGTGATTTATAATACAAATTAAAAGCATTATTAAATTCATCATACTTTTTACCATTATGCCTTTTTCTAATCAATAGATACTAATGGCATTATCATTTGGGAGGTCTAAAACTTTCTTTGACATTAAAAAGGGGGTGTTTTTCACTAATAAAAGACTGACCGTGTCAAAATCCCTCATTTTATGGAAGAGGTAAGAGTCCTATAGGATAATAATAGGTAGCATTTATATAGTGCTTTAAGGTTTGCAAAGCACTGCACAAATATTATTTCATATTCTCCTCACAACGACCCTGGGAGGTAGGTGTTATAATTGCCCCATTATTTACAGATGAAGAAATTGAGGTGGTCAGAGGGTAAGTGATTTATTCGGTGTCAGATAGCTAGTAAATATCTGAGGCTAGATTTGAACTCAAAACTTCTTGATTTCAGGCTTATCAGTCAATGTGACCTACCTGTCCATGAAGCAGCCATCCCAAGGTCACACAGTGGAAAGTGGTAGCACTAAGATTTGAATCTAGATCTTCAAACATCAGATCCAATATTTTTCCCCTTATGCTAATAATGCTGCATAATGAAAAGAATCACCCTGTCCTTCCCCTCCTTCTTTAGCTTTCTTTTTTCCCTCTTTCTTTCCTTCACAAAGATAGAAGACATTTATTAAAGAAAATATTCTGTTAGGTAGAAATCAGAAGCTCCATAGTAAATTCTCACTTGCCCTGTAGGTGTACCCATTATTTAGTATTCAGAGTTTCTCCTTCTACTGATCAAATACTCAATGTCAACCAAAAGCTGCTGAAAATGATGGGTGAGAATGTTTGGCTCTCATAGGACAAAAACCTTTTGAGGCTCTGCTTCATACAGTCCACTGAGCAGGAAGGTAATCAACAAATATTATTTGATGTTTATGCAAAAAAAGTAGCTCAATTTTTTGCCACAAATGCCCTTGGAATAAAATTTTCTATCTTGGGAATTCTATTTAACCACAAATTTAACTTGTAGCAGCCAAAAGTATGATGTGGCTGCTAAAAAAAGTTAGTGTAATCTCAAGCTTCCTAAATAGAAGCAGTGTTCGTGTTGAAGGAAGACAGAACTGGTCAGACCATATTCAGGATCCTATAGGATTTGGAGCTGGAAAGCCCCTTATAGATCATCTAATCAAACCTCCTCATGAACAAATGAGGATCCAGTGTTCAAATCTGACTTTAGACACTTCCTCGATGTGTGAGCCTGGGCAAGTCACTTAACACCCATTGCCTAGCCCTTACTGCTCTTCTGCCTTGGAACCAATACAGAGTATTGATTCTAAGATAGAAGGTAAGGGTTTGCTTTTTTTTTTTTTAAAGAGGAAACTAAGTCATGGAGAGCTGAAGTAACTTGCCTTCGGTGATCCACGTGACCAAGGCAGGATTTGAACTCTGATTTTCTGACTTTAGTTCTTGGGCTCTTTCTATTATGCTACATTGCATACTTGTTCTGTCTAGTTCTGTGCATCTTTAAGGAGAGTCACTGAAGCATCTAGATAACAGGTCCTCTAAGAAGGAGTTGGAGAAATTTGGGTTATTGGTAGCATGAAGAGATGATATTATGGAGAAACATGGGACCAATCCTCAAATAGAGTAGGACCTTATTATATGTGAACTGAACATATGTGAATTCAATACACTAGTGGCCATTGAAAAAATAAAGGCAGAAAAATACATAAAATAAAAATGTTTAATTACACACTAAAGCTGAACTATTTTTCCAAGAAGTGTAAAGTCTTGTAGTAGTTCCCTCAATCACACTCATTTTTACCCTGAGAAGTGTTTGTGTTTTGTGGCAAACTTTAAGTCCCACATCAGTTTTTGTCTGGAGTTCTCAGTCATGGCTACATTAAAGCAGTGTTTCTCTTTGTTTCATTAAGGGTATTTAGTTATTAGTAATGACCCCTAAATAGGGTGCCAGTAGCTCCGACAAGCCTAAGAAAAGTCATAAAGTGCCTAGCTATGCTCTTATAAATGAAATAATATTCACTATTCTGCATTTTCAACTTAATGTGAAGGGTTTTGGAATGTCTTGGTCAGTAAAATGATGTCCTATATTGTATCTGTCAGGTTGTCCTAAGAAAGAAGAAATAGGCTTGTTCTGTGTAAGCCCAGAGGTCAGAACTAGAAACGTGCATTGAAATCGTTGCAGATTTCAGCCCAAACACAAGACTTCCTAAAAATTAGTGCTGATTAAAACTAGAGCAAGCAGCCCTGGGAAACAGTGAGCTCTCCACTGCAAGAATGATTATAAAGTCATACATTTTAAGGATGCATTGGGGAGAAATTTAGACTAGATTATTTCTAGGATCTCTTCCAATTTGAATATCCTTTGATTCTAGTTCTTATCCTAGAAAACCCGCTATGGTCCTTCCTCTTACATGGAGAATCTCCTTAGGGAAACCTTTGCCTGGCACCTTCTTTGTTTCTGCTCTTTTAGCTTCACAGATTTAAAGTTACTTCCAATGACTGTGACTACTGAGAAATTCCTTAATGAACCTGGCTTTTAATGCATTGAATAGCAGCATTGAAGAGCCAAGAAAAGAGCTCTGGTTTTGAAGTCAGAGGATCTGGGCTTAAATCCTGGCTTTGACATTTCTGAAAAATGAGAGTTAGGATTTGGGGACTGGACAAGACTTCTAAAGGTCTTTCTACCTCTAGATTTGTAGTGGTAAGAGGTTCTACTAAAGTTTCACCCTGAAGTCTCTCATCCCATGGAGTTGAATCTTAATCCTTGAAGACTACAGACTTGGTCTAGACCAGTGGTCCCCAAACTTTTTTGGCCTACTGCCCCCTTTCCAGAAAAAATATTACTTAGCCCCCTGGAAATTAATTTAAAAAAATTTAATAGCAATTAATAGAAAAGATAAATGCACCTGTGGCCATCACCACACCCCTGGATCGCTGCAGCACCCACCAGGGAGTGGTAGCGCACACTTTGGGAATCACGGGTGTAGACCAAGGACTAGCCTAGGTAAGTGGGCAGAGTCTTACTCCCCCAAGTCATCAGGTGGTGGTTTGGGGGGCCCACAGACCATGATTAGACTATTTACTAAGGCATTATGATGGGCATCTGTGGAAGCCATATCTTTACCAATGAAATCAATGCTCTCTGAAGCACTGAAATGGGAAGAGAATCCATTATGAGAGAAATATGACCTAGGGCAAACAAAACTTTTCTACCCTTTGGCTAATAAGGCTGTTGGGCCAAAAATCACTAGGTAGTATTAGTGAGGCAAGATACCAGGTGTGACAAAATTTCAGGTCATGAAATGACAGAAAATAGGAAATTTTCTTATAAAAGTGTCTAGATCCATGGTGCCAACTGCAAATAGAAATAGTTCCTTGCCCTGAATTTGGCACCTCTGGTCTAGAGGACCCAAATCAGAAACCAGCTCAAAAGTAGTACATTTCCTGAACCACTCGTTTCATTTATCTACATGATGCAAGACAGCCAGCTAGACATCATATGGCCTCCCTTGACCCAACCATGATGAGTTGCTCTGATATGCAGCTATAACTCCCACCTACATATGAATGAACCATGCCCCATTTCTCTCCCCACCAGGATTTAAAAAATGTTTCTACAGTCTGCAACAAATGTCTTATGTACTTTTAATCTATAGTAGCATAAAAGCTAGTATCCAGAGCTCCTATAACGTACTCTACTAAGATGTTTGGAACAAGCTATTAAGCAATCAATCAATATAAATACATAGAGATAAATACTGGTAACTTTTGTTTTTAAATCCCTTCATTTTCAAATATATTTCTCTCTCCTCACCTACTCAAGGAAGTAGCCTCAATTTTTATGATACTTTGAAAGAAAAATCCAGTCTTTTGGTTTTAGATTGCCTTTCTGGAAGCCCTGGTTCTTTTGTAAGGCTGGCTGGCACCCTCTGTAAAACACCCTAGAGGGTTGAAACTGAGACTGCACTTGCCTGGAGTGTTGGTTAACTGGAACCTCTGAATTTTTTCCATCCAGTGTGTAATCAACATGTGGAATTTGCTGTTCCAAGGAATAGAGAATGCCACATACTGGAGACAGATTTTTCAGGAAAGAAAAATCAACTAGATAGTTGTATAACCAATGATAATATTTATAGTTATGCAGCTGAGATAAGGATAATCAAATCTCATGCTACAGGAAGAAGCCAATCCTCCCTTCAGAAGTGGAAGGAATTTTTTCACAGGCTCCAGCAATGTTTAACTGGATAGGCTCAAGATATCTTTTTTTTCTGTCTTCTATAGGAAATTGGTCTTTAAGCAGGATATTGGATTAATGAGCCCCATTGTAGCTGGAATGGTATATCCTAAGTATATTTCTACTGCCCCAAATTCTGTACTCTTGTGAGGAAACTCTATTTTGCCCAGTGTGAGCTGTCAGATGAAAGTTACAACAATCAGTGCATTTCATGGAGATTTTGTCTGGTATTTGCTCCAAACTCATAACCATAATGGGAAATTTAGACTCTTAGGGCTTAGTTGTTCTCCACTCCACTGTTCCAACTCATTCAATTAGGGAGCAGTGAAGGAGAGACATCAAAGAGAGGCTTCAGGACTGAAAGTATTTTCTATTGCAGATTATTTCCAGGGCATCTGCAGAATGTTCTATGGAAATTTCTTCCATTGAATCAGGAGATTTAGGCTGTCTATTGTCCTTTCACCATTTCTGCATCCCTTGTCATTGGAGGGCTGAGCTGTCAATCTGTCGATTAGCTTTAAGCTGTCATACATCATATAACAGCCCGTTAAAGCCACAATTGGCTAGCTCAATACTTTTGACAGCTTAATGAGTCAATTGATGGAAAGTGGGAGAGACTATGTTCTCTTCTCTTCTCTCTCTCTCTCTCTCTCTCTCTCTCTCTCCCCTTTTCCCTCCCTCCATCCTTTCATTCCTTCCTTCCTTCTTTCCTATTTCCTTCCTTCGTTCCTTCGTTCCTTCCTTCCTTCTTCTTCAAAGGCTTCCTAGTGACCACAGAATGATTTAAGTAGGAGGAAAACCAACCAAAACACTGTTATTCCTTTGCTTGTAAATTATTTTAGATTCTTTTGAAGAGGAGAAAACCTTTTAATGCTTTTAATATCCAAATAGGACTATAAGAAAGAAATAGTAAAATTGAAAAGCAAGAAGCTTGCCGGATTTAGCCTTTCTCCCACAGGGCACCAAGTATCCAGTAAAGGTGTTGTGGGTGGACTATTGAAAGTTTTTTTAATTTTTTTTTTAAGCCTTAGTTCATGTGAGGGGAAAAATGGCAGAGTAGAGAGAGAGAGAGTGGTCCTAGAAACTATCAAAACTGAATGCAAGGGGGCAACTGGATGACTCAGTGGAATGAGAGCCAGGTCCAGAGATAGGAGGTCCTGGGTTGAAATCTGGCTTCAGACACTTCCTAGCTGTGTGACCCTGGACAAGTCACTTGAACCCCACTGCCTAGCCCTTACCACTTCTCTGGCTTGGAACCTATACACAGTAGAGATTCTAAGATGGAAGGTAAGGGTTTAAAAAAAACTGAATCCAAGTCCTAAGTTTTAACATGTATTGGTTATGTGACTCCTTGTGACTTAACTTCTCCAACCTCTAGGCAGAGAGCTCTTTGAAGACAAAAGTGGCAGAGAAGGTGCTGACCTGCATTGGTAAAGGCAATTTCCTGAATTGGGATTTTGCTAAGCCAGCAGTTTTCAAAATGGAGGCTCTTTCAGGGGATTTGCAAGGGCAAAACTATTTTTATAGTCACATTTCAATGTTTTAATTTATAATATGGTAGATATCTATAGCTATAACCCACATAAACAAAAACTCTTTGTGGGGTGGTGGTGGTTCTCAATCATTAAGAATGTAAACGAATTCTAAGAACCAAAACTGCTGTCTTATATCTTATATATCTTACATATCTTATATGTCTTATTTATGGGGCCAGGGCCAGGCCCCATCTCCTTGTTTATGCAAACACTTAATTGACCTTTTCAATACCTAAGCCCTGAGAATAAGGTTACATGAAACTATACAATTTTGGGTTAAATTTCTTGCTTTGTTTGCTCCACATTTCTTGCACATACAAATGCCCATCTTTACATTTGTAAACTCACTAATTTTTCCAAATACAGAAGATCCTTGTTTGCAACTGTGAGATCTTTTATGCTAACAAGCTTCCTGATTTCAATGACAAGTTGTTTAATGAAGTTACTGAAGAAAAATTGTGGAGGGAAGCTATTAAAGTACTATGTGACATGTATTGTGATTCAGGCTTACTCAGCCCCAAGCTTATAGATCTGCACATAACTGGTGTTTAAGAAATGTACGTTGAATTTGAATCCTAAGAAGACTAAAAGAATGATATAGTTCTATAGCTTGACCTTTTGGTTTATAGCCTTTAAGTCAATCAAACTCTCTTCCTCACGACAAGTAATGAACTTTTTTCTTTCTGTAGGTAGGGTTAATCTTAACTAGAGATGAAATGGTATTTGTCTTTGTTGGGGCTGTTTAAGGCTCATCAGGAAGGCCCACTGCCTAAAAGTATCTTTCCTACCTGAGTGTTGTCATATGTCATATGATTTCAGAAAGTAGGATTGGTGGGCACTGAAAGCAATTTTTTTCCTGCTTCACAATTTTACCAAGGGATTTAAGTATTGAAACTGTTGGTGACTTCTCCTGACGCCAGCTGTGTGCCAGCTACCTTATCTTCATTCACTACTATAAAATTGTGAATAAAAGGATGTCTTTTATATAGATTTTGTGGCAAAGATACTGATGATGATCCAAAGTAAACACATTTTTTAGAGATCCTAAGAAGAAAAGAGGAAGAAGCACATGAGAACAGATCAGAATGGAATAGCTTTCCCTCACTTGCTACAGAGACTCCAAAATTCACTAGGGCACTATATGTCATGTGCCATAGAGATTTAATAATTTTCCTGTAAACTTCTTTAGTGAAGATAGTCAATATGTATAATATATTTGGCCTGAAAAAGACTAGTTGGATGAATCCAATCATCAAATTAGTCAGATGTCAGATATCCATCCATTTATTTTATATTGAAATAGACTCTCTTTTCTTCAGAGAATTAGGTATTTGGCTAAAAAAGGTTTTACTCCAATTCTTCCTCCAACTTTCTTAAAAATTTTAAAACCCTTACCTTCCATCTTAAGAGTCAATATTGTGTATTGATTCCAAGGCAGAAGAGCAGTAAGGGCTAGGCAATAGAGATTGAGTGACTTGCCCAGAGTCACATAGCTAGGAAGTGTTTGAGGCCAGATTTGAGCCCAGGACCTCCTGTCTCTAGGCCTGGCTCTCAGTCCACTGAGCTACCCAGCTGCCCCCTCTTTCTTAAATTCTAATATAGCTTCCATTCTCTCAAGATGTTCACTAGATGTGGGGATTTGGATGCCAGAAAAAAAGCGTACAGCATTGCTTAGAGGGGTTAGAATGATAAAATAGGAATCTTTTAGTTGGATGGACATAAACAAGACTTGACAGGAAACTTCAGGGTAAGATTGGTGGAATTAAAGTTAAGGTACATTTTTCCTAATTCTCTAAAATAGAATGCCTTGGCTCAGTAAAACAAGAAATGGGTGTACGTTTAAGATCTGTCTCACTCAAAAGCAGAGAGTGCTGAACTCAGAATATTCACTCTTAATAGATTTCCCATTGGGAAAAGCATTCTACTGAGTTACTTGGCTGATGCTCATAGTGTGTAGAGATAAGGCTGGCAGCTATTAAATAACTTGAGTTACACCAAGAAGATTAAAAATACCTGTTTTCTGGTAGCTGTTTGTTTAGTTGGCAATAAATGGTGTATTGAGTAGTTGAGTCCCTGTTATGGTTTAGACCAGAGCTGTCAGTCAGTAGGTAAAGTGACACACATGAGGCTCAGTCATGACCCAGTGTGTGCCTGAGTCTGATGATGCTTCATTTCAGGACAGGCTTCCTCTTCATGAAATCACCTACCTTAGAAAGGCCACAGGAGGTTCCTAGGTTACTGTATTTCCAACCGATCAGAAACAATCAAACTAATGGGTAGCTTTAAATTACTCCTTTGGCACAAGCACTTAAAAAAAACAAAATAAAACTCCCAAACATCTTTGGCCAGTTGAATGATGCCTTTGAAACTCTCTCTTTCACACAGGTGAGTTCTCTGAAACAGAATAACTACTTAATATCTCTTTGTGCCCTACCATCATTTTTAAAGACCAAGAATAATCAAGCATAAATCTAGCACAGGCTCATTCCATGGAACCTACCAGCAATCTCCAATATGCATTCTGTCCATGAATTTTATCTCTTTCACATATCAAGTTTTTCATAAGACAGACAAAATAAAAGAGCAAAATCAATTTTGTCTTTTGATTATTTGCAATTGAGAAGTAAATTGAGTATATGTAACATAGGAGGAGAAAGGTAGAAGGAACTTAGAAGTTATAAGTCAACCGTCCATTGTGATCCTGAATCTTGAAATTCAAACTTGTCTCATGCCCAGCTTTTACATAGCCCTACAAACATGGGCCAATAATTTAGTAGTATTCTGCCAACTTAATGCTTTTTGAAAAAATTCATTTGCTAGAGTACAGATATGCAGCCATCTCCAAGGATGATGAAAAAAAATAGAAGGAAGGCAACTGTGGGGAGGGCCTAAGAAATTTGGCTAAAATCACACAAAGACTCATTGCTGTAGTTGGGAGGAGAAACTGAGCCATAAGACTATCACTCAGGTGGTTTAATTAAAAAAGAAGTTAAGTTCTGGGGTGGGGAATAAGTCCAGAGAGCTTTGGCTCCTAGTTCCCATTCCCACTTACAGTCCTGCCCCAACTTACTCTTCCAATCCTGAACCCAGGAAGTATCCATAAAATGGGCGGCAACAACTTGGCTACAATTCCATTTTCCTTTATTTTTTAAACTTTGCTTTAGGAGGTTTCTACCTTGGAGGTTTCCAATCACAAAAGCTTTCCAACTAGAGTTGCCAAAAGCTGTCTTTTGGGGTCTCATTCTTCCAGTCAGTACCTCCTACTCCCTCCAGGAACCTCTCTTTCAAATCAACATTGCCAAACATTTGGGGTGTCCAAGGAAGTGAAGAACATTTTCTATAATCAAACAACATGAAATAGAGGCTCTGGCTGACCCTTTCAACCAGTGATTAGTGACTATTAGCAATAGGGTCTCAGCCACACTGCCAGGAATAAAATGATTTTGGCCTTTGTCCAAAACCTCCAAGTGGTAATAGCCCCCACCCTTGTGAGAGAGAAAAGGAAGCTAAAAGGAATAAAGGACCCTAATAGGGGGAGATCTAAATTGGGACCTCAAATCAGGAAAAGAGAGAGAAGGTCCAATCAGGTGACACTGAAGTGCTGTCCGAGGGGCAGGAAGCAGGAACAGTGGTGAGGAACTCATTGTTCTAATAAAACCCATTAAAAAGTGTGTTTTTCTGTTCTGGACTGTTTGTACACAATTTGCTTCCCAGAAAAAACTGCAGCATACATTAACAAATGTGGAAGTATCCTTGTGCAATAGCCTATATCAGGCTATTATTGCCAGTCAGTTTTGCAAACAAGTACCAAAAATGTGCCAAAGATTTTCTTTTTCTTTTTTTTTTTTTTTTTTTTTTTTTGGTGGGGGTGTCGGATTTTCCCTCTCTAGCTGGGACGCACGCAAATGCAGTGAATCTGATGTTGGGTGAGTGAAGGCAAGTAACACTACTAATGGCTTACATTTATAGGGAGTTCTAAGCTTTACAAAGCACTTAAGTCACTCATAAATCTCTAAAGTTGGATCATGACAGACATCTTGAAAAAGTGAAAAAGGCACTGGATTTGGAATTAAAGGGAGCTTCGGTCAGGTCCCAGCTCTGCTACTAGCTAGATGCCTGATCACAGGCAAGTCTCTTCCTTTCTCAGCACATGCCTCAGCTTCTTTAATCTGTAAAATGTGGGAATGGGGTGAGAAGATCTCCAAGGTTCTTTCTAGCTCTCAAATCATATTATTTAAATACGTTCCCCTCCTGAGAGGTAGGAAAGGTAGTTGGGTGGGTCAGATACTACTGGATCCTCAAGACCAGAGGCGATTTGCCCAAGTTAGATAGTGAACAGGAAGGGAGGAGGCGAGGGAGGTACGCGTTGCTTCTGGGTACCCTGACTTCGGAACTCCAGCTCCAATTGGAAAAGCCAAGCAAACGCCCATAGCTCCAGTGCCTTCCAGAATTCTGCCTACACATTGTGGATGTGCCATAGTTGGGGGAATGAGAGAGTGGGAAGAGTGGAATGCTCAGGAATGGACCTCACTCACGAGTCTCTCAGTTCCACGGGGTGTGCACCAATCACGAGCAAGCATGCAAATAAGCCTTCAACAGCAAGGGTCAGGAGTCCTTGGTGGCCTCATTCCCAGGACGCATACACACTTTCTCTTTTCCTCTTCTCTCTCCCTCTCTCTTAAAAGAATATAATCCTATCCTGCTAGTTTCTGCTGTGGAATTCCAGGGTTCAGGAGGTGAAATTAACCTTGACACTTTATAGAATTCCTGATGGGAAAAGTCTCCCCACCCCCTCCCGGTCTCCCCTCTGTTTGAAAAGGTTTAGTGTGTTGGGGGGACGTAACTGGAGAAGGAAACGAAATCATGCAGGGAGGTCAGAAAAGATACATTGCTGATGGCAGCAGAGTCTTGTGGGTGTGTCGTGGGCATTACCTCGTGGTGAGGCTTCCACGGAGGCCGCAGCTCAAGTCCTGGCGGTTCTTAGAACAAGCATTCTTGCATCAATAGCTAATAGGCTGTCCAACCAGATGTTATCTGGGTGGGATAAGAGGGTGAGAAAACAGACCTGTTGTACGCTGTAGAGAACGGGTTTTCAGAAGGGTACCTCTTTCATACTGAAGACAGAGCAGATTAACTGGCTACTTAAAATAGGTTTCCCTTTGTGATTGGTCAAAGGGGAGAGGCGTGATCACTCATGCATTACTTAAAAAACAAAAACAAACCTCCCTACCACCACTTTGAAGGGAACTTTTCTGGAGCATGCATACAGTCAAAACCGAGGGACTTTTTCACTTTTACAAATTTATCGTAAAAAACGCTCTTCCAAAAACAAGATAGGAAAAAAAAAAAAAAAAACAAAGCTGACTTTGGTACCTGTGACTAAACTGGAGACGATGAGGGGTAACACCAACATCTGTAACATCCTCATTAAGAGTTCTCCTGGGAAAGAGAAATATTTAACCTCCCGGTAGCTCATTTTGTACGGCCGCAGAGTAAATCCAAGGATTGTACCTGAGGAAAAGGAGAGAGAGAGAGAAAAAAAAAAAAAAAACCTGAGTCTTTTCTAAAACAAAATCAAGACTTCGAAAAGGGGTCGATGTTTGGCTAGTGTTTGCAATGTGTCTGACACAAGAAATTTTATTTAGGATGCAAATATTTGCGCTGCTCTGGGAGCGAGAGGGTATGCACATCTCTGACAGCATTGTTTTGAAAAGACTTTTTTATTCTTTCGGGTTTCAAGCAGTATTTAATAGAGAAAACATTCTTGGTTTTTATTAAATTCGAATATCTTTAGTTTCATTTTTATACTGTGGGCCTGAATTCTGACATGGTTCAACATTACACTGATTTGAATGTGCCCCAGGTCAAATTATGTCATCATGAAACATGACTGTATAGTGTAGATAGATGCCTGCTGTCACAGTTAGTGTACAGCAAGCACAGTCATTAATTCTGTCCTCCAATACGAATTATAAAAGCAGACTTCATTCTAATCTTTCAATTTTTAAAAGTTGTGTACTCTTCATATTTTCTAAATCCTATTATTTCAACAACTTTACAGAATAAATTTGCTTCTCATAAAGAAATAAGGGTCTAGGGGCCGGGAATAGAAAGAAAACAACAGCACAAGAACAACTAATTTTTTTCTGAATTTTTGTTTCTCCCCTTTTCATCCTTCACAGCTCTAAACATAATAGACAACATAATTTAATGAGCAAATCAAACCATTCACAATACATTTGTGTATTTCTAAACTAAGCTGACTTTGCTTCTGTAAATGGTACTAAACAATTATTTACTTTTTTTTTTTTTTGCATTTTTCTCCACATTTCTGATTTCAAAATAAACATGATTTCCTATGGTGGCTTCAAAACTGTCAGACATTTTATGTCTATATTTATTGGACACAGCTGATTCCAATTTGGGCTGTCTACGTTGTTCTTCTCCCCTGCCTCCCTCCCCCTTTCTCCACAGATAATCAGTGGGAGAGGTGGTTTGGCCATTTGAGTGAATGTCATCAGAATACATCCTGCAGTGTGGTTGTTCCTTCAAGTGTGATAGCTTCTGGAGCCTTGGTAAAGGACTCTAGCAATTCCTTTAATTAGGAATCAGGTACACACCGACAGGTCCTCACTCTGTAGAAGGGACCCTATAGGTATTGTATTCCCAAAATATTTTTCAGAGCCAATCACATAGTTTCTATACTGTTCAATAATAATGCCTACATCTCTAATGATCCCAAACTCTGTGTTCTGTGTCTATAACTGTATCTTTATCTGCATCTGTGTGTCTTTGTCTATGTTTATATTTATATTTATATCTTATCTCAATTGTATACTAATCTTATGGCTATTCACTGAACATTCCCTGGGTGATCACATTACATAAAGGCGTACTGGGGCATAATCCAAGCCCACATCATGCTAAATCACAAGATGAATCAGTCACATGCAGACAGTGAGCTTTTCTAGGTCTATATTGCCTACCTATGGCAAACTGCAGAGATGAACATTTTCCTGAGACTATGTCTCTCTATATATAAAATTTCATTTTGACCTCAGATAAGTCCCTTAGTTGATCTGCAGTTTGCAAACTTTAAAATGCCACATAAATGTCTGATTTATTTGTCCTGACCTGTGATCTCACCCATAAAGAGAGCTCCTGGTGAGTAAACTTCCCCTGCCAAAGGCAAACCAGCAACTATTTGGAAAATCATGATCTTAAAGAGCCGTCTAGGGCACTGAGAGGTTTAGGTACTTGCCCAAGGGTCAGAGAGCCAGAACATATAATATGATTCCAACCTTGATCTTTCTGCCTTTGAAGCTGTGTCTATTTCCAGCAGGCCATGTTGCACTTCCCAGATATTATTATTATTATTACATTATGGTTATTAATTGTAAGTATTTTATCATTTATTTTAAAAATCTTCTTAAACACTCAGTATTTTGAAACATGAACTGCAATTGAAATGTTCACTAAGCACATTCAACAAAATAACCATGATATTTGGGGCTAGAACCTGACATAATGCCGGGAAGCACAAGGAGCAAATAAATGAGTAAGTAGTGATTTAAGAACTCAGTAGACCTGCAGATTATAGATGGGATGCATTTCAAAAGCTTACCTTGTAAATTTCTCGTTTGGAACTCAGGACACATTTCCCCATAGAAACAATGTTCTAAAAGGTTATTAAGTTCCCAGGCCAACCCCAAAAAGCCTGTTTAACCCATAATATAATAGAACTATAGTCCCATTAGTACTAGCCTGAGTTCTGGGTCCTGTGAGCAGGAGGGAAGAGGAGGAGGAAGAATTTCGTCCTCCTTTCCAGGATGCAGGGCTGGCCCTAGGCAAAATTTTGAAATAAGTGAAGTTTGTCCTTGACATTTTCCCACCTCCTTATCTGCACCCTCCCCCACCTCCTGGTACCCCTCCTCATCAGACCCCAGGTCCCCATAACCCTCATGCTGACCCAAGCCCCCCTCACCCCAGCATCCCTCCAAGCCTGCCCTAGCCCCAATCGCCCATGCTTCAAACTTACCAACGTGTATTCCCTTCAGCTTCCCTATCCCTAATCAAAACACCTTTTCTCTATGTCTACATGCTCTCAGGGAAATGTTAGGGGCAAAGTAGTTTGAATCGGTTTTGTGAATGACAGTTCCTTACTCCTCCACAGGGATTTGTATTTTTAAAGAAAATATTTGCAAACCCAATTTAACTCTAATTGATGGATTATCAGGTGAAGAAGGTGAAACCACATAAAATGCTGCTGTTTATTCTTTTTTGAAGAATAAAGTAAAATGAAAAAATCCAGTCAACACCAGCCCTCCTCCTCTACTCCAGGTGATTTTCTCACTGGTAAAGTAGGGAATAATCATTCTTGCACTATCAAACTCTCGGGTTTTCGATAGAATGACACTAGTCCTCTGCGTATTCCATGAATGAGACACTATTTCTCAGCTCTGGGCATTTTCTTCTGACTGTTCCCCATGCCTGGAATGCTCTCCCTCCTCAATTCTGCCTATTTTTCTATTTATTTCAATCCCTCTTAACTCTAAGGCCTTCCCTCTTTCAATTCTTTTCAATTTACCCTGCATAGTTTGCTTTGTATGTATTTGTTTGCATGTTGTTTCTCTTCCCGAGAAGATGGAAAGCTCCTTGTGGGCAGGGACAGTCTTTTGTCTCTTTTTGTATCCCCAGCTTTTAGCACAGTGCCTGGCATATAATAGGCACTGCATAATGAGCTGTAATCAAATTATTTTATTCTTATTATTAAATCCAGGCACCAGGAGACACAGAATCCCCTGGTTTTCCCATGTCTGCTACAACCTATGAGGGGACTGTTCAGCTGCTAGAGGTTTGTGTAAGAATAACTTTTAGTCCTTGGTTGACTATCTCAAGCTTCAGCTCCTAATGTCTTGGACTGTTATAGTTTTTAATGTTACTTGATTTGTGTATGTGTACTCATATAGAGACATACACACACACACACACACACACACACGATAACTATCTGTGATTCCATTAATATAGGAAATGTCCAGTGAGATCACTCCCACCACGAATGTGAATCAGCATCTGCCTTACAACTTACTATCTATGAGATTGCCTGAGGCACTGAGAGATTAAGTGATTTGCTTAAGGTCACACAGTGACACATAGCCAGTATATGTCAGAGGCTGGATTTGAACTCAGATCTTCTTGCCTCCAAGGCTGGCTTCCTATATACATCATGCCATGTTTTGTACATAATGTAGTATGAGCAATTCAAGTTTCTCTAGGACTTTATGGTTTACAAATTGTTTACTCAACAATAGCCTTATGAACAAGTTAGGAGAAATATTATTATCCCCATTTTAGAGAAGAAATATTATTATCCCTATTTTCGAGATAAGGAAACCGAAGTTCAGAGCAGTTAAGAGATTTGCTTAGGATTGCATAGTTGATGAATATCAAGAGTTGGGTTTGCCAAATGTCCTGACAATTTTAACACTCTAGCCACCAGACCAATTAATTTCTATATCTTTCTATATGTTATGTGTGTAAGGATATGTGAATATATAAAGACAGACAGACAGATGGATAGAGAGACGATAGGCGGATAGATGGATAGATAGACAGATACATACATAGAGATAGATGATAGATATGTAGATATATGGATAGATGGATAGATAGATACATAGGTTAGAAAGAGATTGATAGATGATAGAAATATAGATAGGTGGGTAGATAGATAGATGGATGGATGGATAGATAGATACATAGACAGATAGATAATTAGAAAGATAGATGGATAGATAGATGGATCCACGTATGGGTAGATGTTTAGATGGATGAATAGAAAGGTATAGATATATATACCCAGACATACACATATTATCTGTACATCTTTCTTCATTAAAGTATATCTTTGATGCTTTACTGTGGCAAAGAGGTGAGCCTACAGTCTTGAAGACTATCTAAGCTGAGTGTGACATCTGGCAGTTTCTACTGAACTGGAAAGAATATAGGGTGGGATGACTATGTCCTTCATCCTAAATCTGCATGACTTTATCATAGGATTATCACCAGAAAATTATCTAGTATTTTAAATGAGTTTTTATTTTCTTAAAACCACAAGTAATTAAATGATACCCAGAGTAAGGAAATTATGGATCTTTATAAGTTATGACAGACATATACTCATATAAATATTCTATATTATGAGTTTACCTATAGAACTTAGATAAAAATTTTGCCTTCAGGCACAGGGTCTTACAATAAGATGATTAAAATGGGCCTCTATTTGTCCTGCTTCTCTTACATACAATTTCTAAGTAATTTTTATTTATTTTTTAAATGTTTACCTTTTGTCTTAGAAGCAATGCTGTGTATTGGTTCCAAGGAAGAAGAGAGGTAAGGGTTGGGCAATGGGGGCTAAGTGACTGAGGTCGTATTTGAATCCAGGACCTCCTATTTCTAGGCTTGGCTTTCAACATACTGAGCCTCCCAGCTGCCTCCAATTTCTAAGGGATTTTTGAAATATTTCCCCTACTGTTTAATCCACCTGAAACTAATCCAACCAATCCAAAGTTTAGGAAAAATATAATTGGCCTTTGCTCAAAATCAAGTGCATGTCTAGCTTTTTTAAGTTCACCCTTCTCAACACCCATCACCCCCCAATAAGAGGAACTAACTTTAAACTCTTTAAACTTCTGCTCTAACAGAAGAATTACATTCTGCTCTGCAAAATTAAAAAGTGAGACAACCTTCAAGGTCAGTGATCAGAAACTAATCTAGAGGAAATGTTCTGAATGCAGAGAAGGATTGCTTTTTTGGTGAGCAGTTCAGGTTTCTAATTACATTCTAGCCCAGTAATGAAAAAAGCTTCCCCTGAAACATGTTCCCACAGACGACAACACCCCCTCTCCAGTGGCAGTGACAGGGCACAGAGGGGTTCCTAGGTGCCCTGATTTACTTTAGGACAAGGGCCAGAAATACTGTCAGTGGGAATTGATTTCACTCTGGGTAAAGTTAATATAAATAACGTGACACAGAGGTAATGAAAAGAGTTGCATTGTCCCTGGACAGATCCTCTGCTGATTTACACTATGAACAAAAGAAAATTACAATTACAAAGAGATTGACTTCTAATGAGGTTTGATAGCACCGACTCTTTGCAGACATTACATTTAGGGCTAAAGGAAATGAGATGAGTATTGCCAGCTAAAGACTGTATGAGCAAAGTTGCACTTGGTTTGAGTAATTTCTTCTTCATTTGTATGTAAAAACTCAAGAAGGGAGCCTTTGAACAGTATGCCCCAGTTCCCTGGGGAGTCCAAACAGCAAACATGTCATTGGAAGATTAAATATCATCTCGATTTCTAAGCTAAAATTGAGCAGCCACAACAGATCAACAGAAAAGGCAGCTCAAGAATGGCCATTGTAAGGGTAAATGTAATTCTATAAAAAGACTAAAACTGAAAGGACCTTGCTGTACTTGGGCCCATTTCGTAAACTGGCTTCCTTCGTTTTTATCAAGTAGGAGGCAATGTGGGAGAGTGGAAAACACATTTGATTTGGTGTTGGCTTTGGGTCCAAATACTGGCTCTGCAACATATTACTGTGTAACCTTAGTCAAATCACCTGACCCCTCCAAGCTTTAGTTTCCTCATATGTAAAATGACGGGATTCACTGGACATTTCTGTACCCAGTGATGCACTAGTCCCTTCCAGCTCTAAATCTATGATGCTACCAACATTTTTAGGTGGGATGGGGGGAAAAACAATAAAAAAGGTATAACATCTTGAAATGGAATTTGGACTTGGGTATCCTGTCAACTCTGGAGTTTGAGAATAAATGTTGTTAAATAAATAAATGGATGAATGAATGAATGAATGAATGAATGAATGAAAGAATGAATCATTGTCTCTTACAACATCTTCTACTATACTAACTCTATCACCATCAAATTATAGCATGAAGCATGAAGCTTCAAAGGGCATCCTTCTCCACAAAGAAGTGAGGGAAGGAACAGACAGGAACCCAGATACCAAAAGGGAATCTAGAAATAATAATCATCTTGACCTAAGTAGACAGCCTTACCCTTTCAGAATAACATCCTGGTTCACAAGGAACATACCAGATGCTTTAGCCCACCCAAGATGAGATATACAATCTCTTTCACAAAAGACTAACATCCCAAATTGACCAAAAGACAATTAAGTCCTTAACCAGCAAAACCTAGAGTTGCTGATTCGATCAGATTGAGAATGGCACATTGTTTGAGGAAGAAAAATAGAAATAGGAAACAAAATTAATCTGGACAGTTCATTCAACCATTCTCACAGGTTCTTTAGAACCTGGAACTCACTTTTACAAGAGCTATGCTCAGCATTTAATTTTATAATTCTCACAAATGCCAAACTCATTACCATTTTTACTGTTTCCAATAAAGAAAAAAATAAGTCTACTTCCTTCCTTTGTTGTAAAGTCCCTTGCTTTAATATAGTATTAACTAGAAAAGTCACTAGCAGAACATAAACTCAGAAAAATAAGTAAGTTATACAGTTTTTTTATTTTTCTAGTTAATACTAGACATGTAGAAGCTACTTCAAAAGCTACCTTCCCTTAACAATATTTTCTCTTCTATAATGAAAGAAAGAATTTTGCTTTTTCCTTACTTTACTCCAAACTGCACAGTTCCCTGAGACCTTACTCAAGAATGGCTGATATAGTGACATTATTTCATGGTAAGTGAGAGAAGATGGTAGAATGTGGAAAAAGGAAATGAAATGTTTCTTTTGATACCAAATTTGAACTTGGTTCCTTCTTACCACCTTGACAAAAGGTGGTAGACAAAAGACCATGTAGACAAAAGTCTTTCATGGCACAGTAAGTTAGCCTAAAGTCATTGAATTTCAGAGGAATGCAAGCCATTGTCAAGGAAAAATTTCAAATTCTTTAACCCCCTAGTTTCCTCTTATATTTTGTTACTGGAGTACAAGTATTTAATAAAAAAAAAATCTCTAAACCAAAAAACAAACAAACAAACAAAATGGCTTCATTGGATGTCAAGATCTAGTGTCTGTCCTAGGTTTTTCATTCTCTATAGATTCCCATTTTCTCACTATGGATCCATCTGTCTCATATTCTTCCTTGCTTCTATTCCTATACCCTTTTTGAACAATTAAGATGCCAATCCCTGCTCCTTCCCAATCTTACAAGAGATGAAAAAAGTTAATTCTAGGCTGAAAGGAGCTATATAAACTCAAGGCATTGTTATATTTATTGCTTCATCTGTGACTGTATAACCTTTCCCATTGTGTTTTAAACTTCTTCAAAGCAGGGACTTCATTTAAATTTCTTTTGTATCTCTTGCAGAGCTTTATATAGCTTAAAAGACACTATGCAATCTTAAGTAAACTAGTAACTAATCAAAAAATATGCACTGATTAGTTGATCTGCTAAATTAGCCCTTCATTTCAATATTAATCTACATCATGGGTCAAGACTGAGTAGTAAGCATTTCTTGTGTTGGTCTTGGTGAAGTTGATGAAAAATTAATTAAATTATTTACTCTTACATTCGAAGAAACAGTCACAGAAAATTTTAAAATAATTTAGACAAGCCAATGCTTGTCATTGTGTTAGAGGCAAGACCTTATCTTCTGTCTTGTCTCTTGTCTCTCAGAACCACATTTGCTCATACTAGGTAAACTTCGAAAATTATTCTCTTTGTATGTTTGTGTAGATGGTTTATGTGTGGGTACATGTATACTTTGCAACACATAATTCTACTCATCACAAAATAAATGCCTACATGTCATTGAGAGTAAAGTTTTCTGGCATCAAAAATATGCATTTTTGGAAAAAGTATTGAAAAGCATTCCTTTTTGTGCCTCCTTGTGAGTTTCTTTCTCCAACTGCCTGCCTTGCCTATCCCTGTTTCTGGCCTTTGAATTCTCTAGTGAATTTCAGTAAAACTGAATTCTAACATAGTCCCTGGAATCTGAAACTCAGGCTGGTGGCAAACTCATAGAAAAAGATTAGACTTCCTTCTTGGATCTTAATTCTGTAAGCGGTATATAGGTATGCTAAGCATCAAATTTTGCAGTTCTAATAAATGCTTGATGACTTTTATCAATTCCAAAAAAGAAGAAGAAGAAAAATGAGAGTCAGGTTCATTCTTTTTTGTGATAGAACCTCTTGTTCTAAAAGAGCATGGGCTAGAATTCAAGACTTTTTTTGAGTGACTCTTAATAGTAGGATCATATATCTAGAACTTTGAAGAGCTCCAAAGCCATCTAGTACAATCTCCTCATTTTATATATGAGGAAGCTGAAGTTCAGAGAGGCTGACTGACTTGCCTAAGGTCACAAAGATACCAGGTCTTAAAGGTAGGATTTGGACCTATATCCTTTTACAACAGAGCCAAGGCTCTTTCCACTGTATTGTGCTACCTCCCCTACATGTGACCTTTGTGTCTACTCTTCATATTGATTTTAGGTGTATTTGTGAGAGTGTACCCTCAGTAAAAGGAAAGGAAATGTAATTGCTACTTTTTTTCATCATGCCCTTTTAGTAAATGCTTTTAATGAGCTAATTATATCCTCTAGTTGACTACTGAAAGGCAAACACATTGATGGGGGCTCATGAGCTATAGCTTTAGGAGTGTGGACCACAGAGTGTGTTTAATTTAGGGTGATTATTGTCCAAAGAACTGACCTGTGAGTTTGAGTTAAGGTTCAGAATGCCTTTGTGGTGCTACACTGGACCTCGAGTTAGGAAGATCCAACTTCAAAGCTAGTTTCAAACACCAATTAGCCATGTGATCCTGGGCAAATCTTGGACAAATTTGTTTGCTTCAATTTCCTCATCTGTAAAATGAGGCTAACAATAGCAGCCAGCATCTACTTCAAAGGGTTGTTGTGAAGATCAAATGAGATATTTGTAAAAAGCACTTGGCACAGTACCTGGCACACGGTAGATGCTCTATAAATGCTTATTCCCCCCCCCAGACTCTATTAGTGATCCTTAATAGTAGTAATCATCATGATAATGATAACAACAATGAAATAAAATTATTTGTCAGGCTTGTCTCAGGTTGTTATTTTTATTTTTTAATGAGAACAAATTGGTATAATAAAGATGAAAATGATATGAAAAGTTAAATGATTACATAAAGTACTTTTCAACTCTTAAAGCATTATATAAATGAGTTAGGATGATTATTATATTTTAAAATTATATATTATCATTTATTATTAGTTGTATTATTTTAGTCCCTTATTTTAAAAAATTCTCCATTTTAAAGTAGAGAGAGAGTAGAACCTTCATAATGTAATTCTTTCCTAGAATTCTTTTTCATCAGCCTATTTATTTCTCTTTCCTTCTCTTCTGAAACCTCAGAGCACCCAATCCTAATATCCCCTCTCTGGATCCAGTCAATTTCATTGGATTCAGTAAAATTACACTTCTTTTTCCAGAGGCCATAGTTTTTCCTCTTGTCTATTTGCATTCATCAATTCTCCATCTTCTCTGCTAAATGGTTGTCCCTTCCTAGGATACCAGCCTGGGTGCTGATGGATTCTCTATTAGTGTTGCAAAAACTGCTTCAGGAAACTCACTGCTTGGAATGTGGGAAGCAGAATCAGTCTGTTCACTTGTGATTGTGGGAAATGTATCCTTTTCAAGTTGAAAAATCCCTTTGACTCTTTTTAGGGAAGGGGAAGAGAATGTGAAAAATATAAATTCTTCAATTTTTTGGCTCCCTCTTTGTTTTTCATCAATCAATCACAGGAAGCACTTGTGTATTGATTTGGAAAGATCATGTTTATATATCCTTGATGAATTTATTTAAAGCCTCTTAAAACTACTTTAATTCAGCAATCAATGCTCAGCTGTGTGGCTGAAGTGGTACTCTTTGGTACTCTTTGTTTAGCAAGATTGAATCTCACCCTCTGTTTTCCATTATGTGGAAACTTTTTTCTTCTACTTAAAAAAAATCAATTCTGTAAACAAAGGAAGACTGATTATAAGCAGTCTTCACTTTTCATTACTCCCCAATTCTCCACCCTGTTCTTTATACTACACTATCTAATAAAGGTCAATTCTTCACATTCCATTTTTGCCCACACATACACTGGTTTCCACTAAGGTCTGCAAAAAGGAAGGTTAAAAAGCTCACCAGAACTTCACCTTCAAGTGCCAGAACTTCACCTTCAAGATATGGTTCTAGAAACACAGCTCATCTAAAAATGATGACTTCTATATATAGTTGTAAAGTATAAGTAGCCAGGTTAGACCCCAATTGGCATAACTCTTAGCCTGCTATTAATAAATTGCTCTCTTATCTCCACTGTACTGAGGCTTAGGCCAGGTCAGGCCTGAAGTAAAGGTTTCTTCTGAGACCCTGAAGTTTAGGTTTAGGCTCTGTCCTTAAATTCAAAACTCTTCTGCTTTCTTTCTACTCCTAAATTAATTTTCAAATATTCACATGAACCCAGAAACAAAACAAAGAAGTAACCTTTAAATGTATTTTCCATTTTTTAAACTAAGGCCCAAGTCCAGGTCTTGGTAAGCCACTTACTTAAGCTGGGACCCAGCTTAATTTACATAAGCTTTTTTCTCCCCTAATATTTTAAGTGTGAAAAATGGATATTTCCGACGGAGAGTTGTAATGTTTATAAGAATAGATACTTAGCCTTCAACAATGAACTTGGGGCAAGGGCTAAAGCTTGACAGGAGATTCCTAAATTCTGATTAAATGTGGGTACGATGCTTATATGTGCATGAAGCCTTACATGGCCTATGTCTCTTTCCTCTGCTGCTAAATGTTGATATTGATGGAGTTCACCAAGCCTGGCATATTGACTTAAGAAATGAGCCTACTCTAAAGTTTGATAAATGCCAAGTACTGTAGTTCCCTAGAATGTACCCCTCAGAGAACAGGGGTTTTAGCTCCTGATTTTCTCTTCCTTTTTGCCACATGTTAGGACTCTGTAGTCCCCTTCATTGCATGATGATCACAGGAAATTTTAATTTCGACCTGCTATCCCAAGTAGTACAGTGGACAGAATGCCAGGCCTGGTGTGAGAAAGACTCCTCTCCCTGAGTTCAAATCTAGCCTCAGCCACTTACTAGCTATGTGATCTTGGGCAAGTCACTTAACTTTGTTTGCTTCAGTGTCTTCATCTGTAAAATGAACTGGAGAAGGCAATGATAAACCATTCCAGTATCCTTGCCAAGAAAATCCCAAATGGGGTCACCAAGAGTTGGACATGACTGAAAAAAAACCCCTAAAAACAACAATCCCAATTTCATTCCTGAGGATCTGAAATTATGGGGAGGTGGGGTGGGGGGAGAAAGAAAAAGGAATGTGACTCTGTGCTATCAGAGTGGCAAGATTGACTTGAATAATAGCAGTAAGAATAAAAGCTGATATTCCTAGAGAATTTCAAAGTTTTCAAAGCACTCTATGAACATTATCTCATTTCACCATCACCACAACCCTGTTAAGGCATCTTGGGTATTATTAGCCTCATTTTACAGATGATACAACTGAGACTTAGAGAAGGTAGGTAACTTATATAAGGTCACATGCTAGTGAGCATCCATGACAGGATCTGAATCAGTCTTTCTAATTCATGCCATGAATAAAATGAAAAAGGAATAAGATAACACAGTAAAAACAGGGACTTGGTTGCCACAGGGAAGGGTTCAGGTGGGAGAGGGAAGGGGCTCAGCTTGGAAACTCAAGAATTCTTCTGGTAAAGTCTAAGCTAAGCTCTGATTTAGAAGAGACATAAGTTGATGGGAAAGATGGAGGTAGAGAGAAAAGAGATGGGGGAGGAGGAGAAAGGTCCAGCTAGTTATGACACAGGGTTTCTTCTCCCTCAAAATAGTAGACCAATATACTGTTTTACTGCCATAGAGCCAATAATGGAATAGAACCAACCTCAGGAGGTCAATAAGAAAAGCAATGTGGTAGAGATAGAATGTAAAGAATGCTGGATCCAGAGCCAGTAGTCTTGGCTGAAAATTCTTTAGACACTTACTGTATCACAATGGGCAATTCACTTTATCCTTCTGAGCTTCCGCTTCCTCATCTGTAAAATGGCAATAATAATACTTGTAATGCCTACTTCACCAGATTGTTGTGGGGGGGTAGTACTTGGTAAGCATTAGCTGGTTCTACAGATGTCATTTGCTATTACTGTCTACCTTCTTGTTTCCAGACAGGATCCTGTTCGGTGCTTATGCTTATGTTGGTGTTTGTATTTCTGAGCATTCTTTATGTTTTCATTTTTCTCTTTTTCATTTTGCTCTGGAGGGTGGAGATGGTGAAAACTATGGCAGGGAGAGAAGGAAAGATGAACAGTGGGTTGTATGTTGGAGTATGTGTGTGTGTGTGTGTGTGTGTGTGTGTGTGTGTGTGTGTGTAGAAGGTAGGGGTTGGACAGATGGCTAGGCAGTTGAATGACTAGATGGAACAAGGTGCTAATATGTCCTGGCAAGTTCACAGATGTCATATGAATTGGAAAAGAAAGGAAACATGTATGCACTCTGAAGACTTGCAGACCTACTGGTAGGGGCAAACTTTACTTAGACTGGTAGAATGTTAGGACTGGATGAGACCTAAAAATTGTTTATTCTAACCCTCTCATTTAATACATTAAAAACAAACTCGGAGAAACTTGGAGATCGTAGAATCACAGGCTGTTTGAGCTGAAAGGGACCTTCCTTAGAGGTCCCCTAGGTCCAACCTTTTGTTTTATAGGAGACGATACTGATGTTCAGAGGAGAAGTAAAGAGATATGCCCAAGGTCACACAGGACTTTGGTGGCAAAGTTGGGTCTAAACCCAGTGCTTTTTCCACTGCACTATTGGGTCTCCATGGTTAAGAAGAGGAAAATAAGATGGAAGGAATTAGGTTCTATCTCTAACTTCCTTTAGCCCTGGCTCCCATTCATGTCATAGGAATTCTGGAGCCTCACTGCTTTTCAATTAGTAGGCTTACTTATACCTCTGAGAGTGGCCCTTGATAGATGAGGTGAGCATTATGCTGAATGGAGACTTACACCATGGAGAGCTCCAGAGCAGTGAGCAGAGGTTGTTGTGTTGGAAAGCAGCAGAGATTAACACATACAGAATGCCAGATGTTGAAAAGGAATTTAAGGGGCAGTGAGGTGGCTCAGTAGATTGAAAGCCAGGACTAGAGATGGGAGGTCTTGAGTTCAAATTTGACCTCAGGTACTTCCCAGCTGTGTGACCCTGACTAAATCACTTGTCGCCCACTAGCTAGCCCTTACTGTTCTTCTGCCATGGAACCAATACTTAGTATTGGTTGGTCCCAAGATAAAAGACAAAGGCTTGAAAAAGGAAAGAAAGAAAGAAAAGAAAGATAATTTAGTGATCATTTAAGTTAACCCTTTCATCTGAGGAAATGGAGGCATGAAGAGATAAAATCAGAAGCCCAAGCTCATGCAGCTACTACTAAATAAAAGATATATGACTTGAACTCAGTACCTTTGACTCCAAGCCCTAGATTTCTTCCACTATATTCCTTGTCTTATCAATATTCTCTTGTATGCCCAATTATCCTCTTCAAACTGAGAGCTCTTAAAATGATCACCAGCTATTTCTTCCTTGATCCTTAGCCAGGGCATCTGATGTTGTGGTGAGCCAAAGTTATTCTGTACTACTATGATTCTTTTAGTCAATCCATCAATGAATAATTATTTATTAATTAGTTATTATGTACTAGGAACCATGCTAAGTCTTCCAGGTCTTTATATTATGATTTTTAAAAATGTAGTAGGGTGGTTTTGCCCATCAGACTGTGAACTCTTTGTCTTTTGCCTTTCTTTGTATTCCTAGCAGTTAGCATAGTGCCTGGCACAGACTAAGTGTTCACTAATGATTGTTGACCAATTGACTGATGGACTATTATGTTTGTTGTTCAAGGACCTGCCTAGCTAAGTTTGGGGTTGTTCCTTACCAGATTGGCTACAAGGTGATAATTTTTAGCCAAAACAGTAGAAAACCATCTGCTTGTATAAAGAGGTTTTGAGCTTGTGACAACATAGGGAATACATAGATTAATGAAATTCTAGGACCTGAAACATGTAAGAGTTATTCAGGATCAATGCAGTTCCTTGAATAACCTAACTTATAATTATGGAGTACCTTATTCCCTGGGATAATCAGGCTCATTGTTCACAGGAAGGATTTAAGGAGGCAACTTGCTATCAGTGAGTGGTAGATGATTTTAGAACTAGGAAGATAATCTCTTAAATTCTTCTATCGCACTAACTGGCCCCAACCCACTTTTTCAACTTATTAGATATTACTTCCTTTCCCACGTCCTATAACCCAGCCAATTTGGCCTCCCCACCCCACCCTTTATCCTCCAGATCCTGCCTCAGTCAGTTAGTCGACAAACATTTATTAAATGCTTACTATATTCTAGCAATTTGATAAATACTGGGGATACAAAGAAAGATAAAAATATGGTCCCTACTCTCAAAAAGCTCAAATTCAAATAGAAGAAACAGCATGCAAGTAATTATGTGTATTCCGTATATATATGGTGTAAATGAAAGAAAATCTTAATGGGAAAGGACTCCACATATTTTATCACTGGTTGTCTATCATGCCTGGAATTCATTTCCTCCTCACTTTCACCTCTTAGAATCTCTTGTTCCCTTCAAAACTCAGCTCAAATGTCACTTAAAAAAAAAAAAAAAAAAGAATATCATGCCTAGGCTGTAGAGGCTACTCCCAGGCCTGATTCCATTGTTAGTTGGCTGGGGAACTTTGACTTACTCCATTTCTACCTAGACTAATTCACTCCTTTGTGGGCAGCCTGGTGGTCTCCTGGTACTAGGGGCTTGTCATATTGGTACCAGTCTTACTGGAAACACCCAATTAGCTTAGTGCACTGGAGATAATATTTGTAAAAAGTGCTCAGCATGCCTGGCACCTAGTAGGTACTATAAAAATGCTGATTTACTTCCCATTCCCCCTTTCTTCTAGTTCATTACACCCAAACTCAAGCAATCTACCAGTTTCAGGCTCTTGTGAACAAGAATCACAAGCATGAACCACCATACCTTACTTGAAGTGCTGTTTCCTACATAAGGCTTTCTTGATTCCCCCCAGTCATATCCTCTCCTCTTTGCTTTATTTCATTTGGCATATACTTGTAAATGCATATGTCTGCTTCAAAAGAATGTAAACTTCTGGGTAATAGGAACTATTTGATTTTCATTTTTGCATTCACAGTGCCTTGAGCAGTACATGTAACAGGCACTTAATAAAATGCTTGTTGATCAAATTATTACCATAACTTCAGGCAAGCCACTAAATCTTCCTGTGCCTCAGTTCACTCATTTGTGATGGGAAGGAGTTGGACTAAATGGCTTTTAAGGCTCCTTCAGGCTCTAGATCTATGATCCAAAATTTTTGTCTACACCTACTCTTCCCAAGAATCCCATCAGTTCTTTCTTAAAGCATTTTTCTATTATCCTTTTTCTTAAAGTATCTCTGTGGAAACTCTTATTTGAAAGTCTTGACATTTGTTCTACCTTGGTGAAGTAGTTGAGCCAGGCTGATAATTCATGCAGTGGAAATACTCCATTGCTCCAGCCAATCCCATGAAACATTTACCTAGAGTTGGAGAATTACCTATATTCACAAAAGAGGGGGCAGCTGGGTAGCTCAGTGGATTGAGAGCCAGGCCTTGAGATGGGAAGTCCTAAGTTCAAATTTGGCCTCAGACACTTCCCAGCTGTGTGACCCTGGGCAAGTCACTTCACCCCCATTACCTAGCCCTTACCACTCTTCTTCCTTGGAGCCAATACACAGTATTGACTCCAAAACGGAAGGTAAGGGTTTAAAATATATATATATATACATATATATATATATGTATGTATATTTTATATATTCACAAAAGACATGATCTTTAGTGAGATAAGGGCTTTATCTTTTCCTTGAGTTCAGTTACCTGGTTCCCAGGACCATCTCTACAAGACTCATATCCCTCTGAAACAAGGAAAGTCTTTCTGGAGGAATGAAATGTAATAATGCCATTGAACTGATGGTTTGGGGTACCCAGATGACTTAACAGCTCCTGATGTCACATTGTTCTGACAACAGATTCTATTAAATCTCTTTAGTACTTAACCTGGCCGTTAGTTTCTTTAACTTTTGCTACCACATTTCATTTTTGATAAGACCTAGAAGAGGTCCTGGTTAGGAAATTTTGATGAGTAGCTCATCCATGAAGCAGTCAGTCTTAGAATATTCCCTGGGGTACAAAGAGCCTGGGCCTGACTTTTCCACAGTCACACAAAAGGCAAGTTCCCGAGACAGGATTTGAACTCAGGTCTTCATGCTTCCAAGGACAGTATACTATCTACTACAACTTGCTTCCTTTACTAGAGTATGGAAGATTTAGGAGGTAATATAGATGACTTTCCTTTTATATAAAATGTTGTCAAATTGTGGGGAGGCAGTGCAAAACCTGGCCTGAGCTCATGAAGAACATAGCACTGAAACAATCTTGGTTCCATGCTTTATTCAGCAACTATGCACCACACAAACTGAAGTTATATACATCTCCTTCAATCCCCAGCTTCATAGATGGAATATACAATTTGAATGTATATTTATGGCACAAGATTTGGAGTCTAAACATTTAGGTTCAAATCCCAGCCTTTTCACTAAGTGTATGTGTAAATTATGGCAGAATCACTTTAGTTGTATGGGCCATGCTTGGTCTCCAAATCTGCAAAATGAGAGAATTATACAATGATTTCTAAGGCTTCTCTACTCTAAAATCCCATAATTCTTCTACCTAAAAATGAGCAAGAAGGCATTCTGGCCTCAATAATTTTTACTAAATGCATACTGCTTAAAAAATGATACATAATAACTGTGGCTTGCCTCCTCAACTGGGGAGAAAAACTTTTTTTGACTTTGCTCTTTTCTGGCACCTATCCCACTGCCTTTTTATCTTCCTATGTGACAGAAATCAAATTTAAAAAAAACCATCAATGTCTAGCCTTGTTCTTTCTTTATGGTTAAATGTAAGTCTGTATCCCAGAGACAAGATTTGTGTAGTTTTTGTTTGCACAAGTGCTTTGGTAGAAGGCACACCTAATGAGAAGGCTCTTCCTTTTCCCCTGGTAACTTAGTGAATTGTCCATTTGACTATACATGGCCTCGATGCAAAGTCCAAATGGTGTCTCTGACTGTCAGTAAGGTCTTTTAGTTCCTCTCTTTGTTAATGTCTTCTTGTTGCTGCTCCTACCATGGGTGTCCATCAGCAAAGGCAATGAAACAGGCTCCAAGCCAAATTATCTTTCTCAGCTCAGTTCCCATAGCTCTCAGGAAAGGCACCCCTGGCAACTTCGGTTGCACTACGAGAGGATCAGAGCGCCAATATGGTAACTGGGCCTGAAGATACTGGCATCCTCTTCCTTTCATTAGTGATTTTAGTTCTTTTTACTGGCTTCTTGGGAGCCCTCTACAGCTCTCTGCTTTCTCTTTGGACTCCTTACCATTTCTCTTCATTCAGGCTTTCCCAGAAACAAGTCTATTCTACAAACAAAATTCCTCTGAAGGTTCCATTTTTAATGGATTTCTTCATTTCTTCCTCAAGAAAAATGGCCAACAAAAAAATACTAATGATCTTGAATTGATATACAGTATACATAAAAGACACGTTAGTGACTTTATTACTGGAGAGGGGACAGAGTCTCTGCCTAGAAAAAAACAATAGTTATTTACTGATCCACTGCGGAAGTTTTAGCTAGGGTAGGTACTATATACATTTATCCAGGGACTAGAAAGCCTAGAAAGGTCTTTCTCTTCTTCTCTCTTCTTCACTTATCTCTTTCTCTGAAATTTCTTAAAAGATCTCACATTAGAGTAGGTAGCAAAAAGTAGGTTGAACATATGATATTTTACATATTCTACTGGATAGCTATGAAATAGGAAAAACTTTTATACTCTTATCCCTCTCAATGTAGTAAGCTACCCAGGAATATCTTGTGATTCCATTATCAATTCTGTGACCCAATATTTATATCTCTTCTTTGGCTGCCTTCAAACTCATGAGAGTACACAGTAATTGATTAGAGCCAAAGACCTGGATCTGGTTTTAAGACTTGATTTGGAAACTACTGCAGACATTAATTTAACTATCACTCTACAACTCTGGACTCTGATTTCTTCATTTGTAACCTGAAGGGGTTGGATGTGAGATCTTCTAAGATCCCTTCCAGCTCTAATCTATAATCTCATAATCAACCAACCATCAATCAGGAATTATCTCCACAGCCAGTACTATCAAAGTCCAGTTGCTCAAATCTTTGTGATGGCTAGTGACTTCCACCTAGACATCTATTCATAACTACAGAAATTTGTTTTTTTTTGGTGAATGTTTCAATTTGTGTTTGTGATCTGTTGGATTTCACCAGTTATTAACTGTCCATAAGCCTAAAATCCCAGCAAATGCTAATCCTGTGATCACAATTGTGGCAGAATTCTTCATAGTGATATTTTGGCACAATTATTTTGGCAAGAAGTTACTGAAAATTGGAACATTCCTTTTTCAAACAGTAGCCAATTTGAAGGTTATAGTCTGGTCTAGTAAAAATATGATAACGTCTTTTTTGAGTAGGATCTTAATGTCTCTTAAAAATTACAAAAGAAAACTTCATAAAACATCATTTAAGGAAAATGAAAACATTTCATTGATACGAATTAGAATCCATCATGCTTCTAACAATGAGGAATTGATAACAGCTTGAAAAGTTTCCATAAGTTTAGAAGTACAAAAAAGATTGCAGCAAGCTTTATAAAGATGAGAATGAAAGAGCTCTGTGTGCGAGGGAAAGTGTTGAATAAAATAAAAGCATTTTTTCCATTCAACTTTGACAGGCCTTGCTTAAAGAGAACCCGTACGCCAACTCCCCCCCCCCTTTCCAGAGATTCTCCTTTTGGGTGCTCAGCTTTGATATCTGGCTTTTGCTCAGCAACCAATGACCCTATAATTAACACTAGAGGCCTGTATCTCTCCTTTTTGACAGGCTAATTGCACATGTTCTTTAAGTGGAAGTAATATTGTACAGCAATTGCATTTTGGTAGAATACAGTTTGCTTTCTTTTTTAAAAATTGTATATGTCTAATAGTTATAACATTATTCTAAATAGCCTAAAGGATGATAACAATTATGTACATTTGTATAGTTTTTTATCGTTTACAAAGCACATTGCCAAATATAACTTAGTTGCTTCTGGAATACTTTCTTTATTCTATATGGACTATGGCTTTGCAAAACATCTAATGATGTTTCCACCAGATTCCCACATGTGTGCCATATATCATTCCATACAGGCCAACAAACTGTCTTGTTATAAATATCTGAAAATACCGAGGAAAACTGGAGATAGCCTTCTAATCACTCACAATTAGCCCATCTGATAACTTCCCTGGGCTGCCAGATGCCCTAGAGAAACAAGATACACTGTTGGGATCCAATGACTTACCCACAATGACAGCGGTGACAGTGAGGAGAACAAAGGCATTCCGAAATAGATAACTTTTAACATCCTCCTTTGTAATGCTCTGTACTTTCTTCTTAGCCAAGAGTGTCCGTTTTCGGACTCCTTGCTGGAACCGCTCCATTCTACCCCTCAGCTGGGGCTCTTCTCCGTTACTTTTAGTCATCACGCTTCTGGAGGTGCTATCTTCTATGAAGATTGATCAGCACAGCCAAATCTCTTCCCCAGAAAAAGCCAAGGTGCTTCTCTTCCTTAGTATCAGACAGCACAGCTGGAATACAAGAGGCACAAAACCCTGTCATACACTCCAGGGATGATCAATCAGAGCTACTACTGGCCCGTCTGTAAATAACATTGCACAACATTGTCTGGAGTGGGAGAGAAAGCCTAGTGCTAAGAAGCAGCAGTATTTCTCTGGTGCCAGGCTTCAAGAATAGACTGTACATATTTTTGCTTGAGTGCATGTGTGAAAATCCAGATGATCCTGGCAGGGACTCTCTTCTATTTCTTATCCTGCCATGGTATACACGAGGTGTTTGATAAACATTTGCTGACTTATTTTGTACACATGCTGCAAATGTATATACAATAAAAAATATCATAATATTGAAATATTCAGAAGTTAGGATCTTCCTGCTATATAGATTAAATACACTGGTTTACTTTTTTCATTGAGAAACAAATCAGAATATTATTTTAAGAGAGAGAGATCACTTTATTAAATACAATGTTATACTAGAGAAATAGAAATAGATTTTGGCAGTTTTATATGAGTAACAAATTTTTCCATAAAAAATAATGTAAAGTACTCTGAACACATCTGCAAAGTATCAGAGGCTAGAATTCATTTTCACTTATTTTAACTAAAACTAGAAAGTAGTATTTGTCTCTGATTGCATAAAAATACACCGAGCTGGAAATTTTATCAATGATTTGCTTGAAAGGCTTAAGTGCCTTTTTGGGGGGGAGGGGTTATTTGAACCTTATGAGGAAGTTAATATAATTTTCATTCCCAACATTGTCATAGTTTCTAGGACCATCCATGCACTAATCATTCAAAAAACATTAAGCAAAAACCTTTTTTCCTAGGCGGAAATCAGTTATTCTGATAGCCCAGGGCTCTATGCCACTGCCCTACAATATTTCCAATTCATAGCTCATCCATGCCAGGATGAATCCATATCAGAATTGGAAGCATCTGTGGATATCTGAGGGTGATACTGCAAATCGCCAGGGGGATGTAAATTGAAGGATTCTTCAGAAGCAAAAACTAAGTGTGGAAAAGACAGCTATCCAGCAATTTGGACTTTTAAATAATACTGCAGGTGAGTATATTAGGAGAAGGGGTCGGGATGACTGTTTAAGAGTACTAGATAAATGCGGTGCTTGGGGGTGGAGTGAGGGGAAGCACAGAGCGAACAGATTTTTTACTTAGCCAAGTATCCCATTCTCATTAACTTTCCAACAGATCAACTCCTCTGGCTTTCCTTCCCACATCTGTGGCCACAATCTGCCACCAGCCTGGCCTGAATGATAAATCCAGCCTAGGAGAGGCGGGTGGAAGCGCACTGAATAGGGGATTGGAACGCCGTTCAAATCCTAAAGCATGCACTTTATCTACCCAAAATGGCTAGCTAGCTCACTCTCCCAACTCCTTTGCCCCGGAAAACAAAACACTTTGGCAAAGCCAGAGGATGAAAAACGAAACCGGGCATGAGGCACAGGTATTAAACTTACGTTTTCAGATTCCGCAGTGGGTTGGAGCCCCAGCCGGCAAGGAACGAGGTAAAATCCCCTGGCAGGTAGAGCGACTGCTAACAAATGCGGGGAGAGAGGGCCAGGCTTGCGCTGACACTCCGCATGTGCTCCGCTCTGAAACAGCAACTTACTATCAGGGCAACTTAAGGAAAGGGGAGGAGACTGGGATCCGGGAGAGGGGAGTGGGGGGAAAATGAAAACACCGCCGAAGGGGAGAGGAGGGGAGGAAGGGGGAACCCCAGGGTTTCTGGAATATTGATTAGCCTTGGCAGTCTCAGAGGAGGCTCGCGCCTTTGTTTTTCCGCTTGAGACCACTTCCACGCTTTGTCAGTTCACTTTCATTGGAAATGCAAAATCAGGACCAGGAAGAATTGACGAAGAAACACATACACACACACACACACACACACGCACGCACGCACGCACACACACACACCACTGGAAGTTTTCATGATTAGACATTCCATAGCGGACTTTCAGAACCCGAAATTTCATTACATAACATCATTTCACTGTTTCTTTCTTAAAGAAATATGAGAGTGTGTGCTCTTTCGCTTGGTGGAACAACTGTGTTTAGCAAGTCCCTCTTTTCCAGGCTGGGGAAGGGAACCTGACTTTTTACTCCGGAGAATCTGGAACACGACCAAGTGTGTGGAGATGGGGGAAAGCCTTGCTCCAATTCCCTTAACTTTGCCTAAAGTTACTAAAAAACAAGATGAGACCTGCCTATAGGTTAAAACCCAATATAACAAACTGAACCCAGCCCACGTTGGCAGTCCTCAATCCACACACCGCCTGCAGGGGAGGGAAATACCAGCCCTCCGCCTCTTCTAATGCAGAAAATAAAAATTTTTTAAAACCCTTTCTTAAGGGCAGTGCATGCAAATGCAAAGGCCAGCTCTTCCTGGGAGGAAGTTTTGGGTTTCCAAAGGCAATTTGGGGTTGAAGTGGCTCAGATGAGAAAGGATGCTGAACTATTTTCGGTAATTCAACAAACCTCATTACATAGAGAATGTAACTTTTGGCTCTAATCCACTTTTCTCTAAAGGAAAATGGATGGGGGTCGGGGTCAGGGGGTGTATGCAAACCGGGAATCGAAATCATTTTTTAAGCTTGAGTCACCCCCAAAGCCAACGACCAGTTAGGTAGAGAAAATAGTTAAACGAGAATGGAAGTATGGGCTCCCAATCACTGTAATCGCCCTGCATTATTATTCATTAGATTTCAGTGTCACCTTGTGAAATCTGGCTCGTCTTTGCCTGGGGACCTAAGAGTATATTGATTCTTTTTTTTCTATAGGCAAATTAGCAGAAATGATGGTGAAAGGTCTTACCAGTTTCCATGACTATGTTACTCTTCAAAAGAAATTAGAGAATGGGAAATGATAGAAAATATTTCAGTGAAGAGAGGAGGAGAAGCTTCCAATTTGTAATTTTGTTATTATAGGCAGCCTTCAGAGAGGCACCTGCCTTTATCTTTGACAATCAACAATTGCTCTTCGATTTAAGGAGTCGCCTGAGGCACGCTGAGAGATTAGACGACTTGCTCCGGGTCACACAGGTGGTGCATGCCACAGTTAGAACTTCCTGACTTGGTGGTCTGCTCACTAGCCTTAGCCACTCATCAACTCATAAAAGTTAGAAAGTAAATTATTAGCAACAGTTAAAACTTTGAATTATGCTAAGAAAGTGATTAAAACGCCAATATCTTGTAATCCAGAAATCCCCCTGTTAGGAGAAGTCTCATCTATATGAAATAGTGATAGTAGCACTTTTCCTAAAAGGATAAATGTGAGGTGATTTACTCAGTAAATCAAATAAAGTTGCCCCACTCCATAACAATAAGACATCCAGTTGACCAATCTCAATCATAGACTATAGACTAAGTAGAAAAATTCTTTGTGAGCCATTGGATGAAATGAAATGATTGCCAGTCTCTTCCAGTTGGCTAATGGATTTTCCCATGCCCTCTGGGTCCTATATAAAAGTATCAAGATTGGGGGCAGCTGGGTGGTTCAGTGGATTGAGAGCCAGGTTCAGAGATAGGAGATCCTGGGTTCAAATTTGGCCTCAGACACTTCCTAGCTGTGTGACCCTGGGCAAGTCACTTAACCCTCATTACCTAGCCCTTATCACTCTTCTGCCTTGAAACCAAATATGTAGTATTGGTTCTAAGATGGAAGGTAAGTTTGTTGTTGTTGTTTGCTTGTTTTTAAGCATCATGATGACTAGAATGATAGCACTCTAGCAAATGAGTAGTGGCCTAGTAAAAAATAAGAATTTCTTGGAGGAAAGAAGACTTGGCTCCTGCCTTGGCTTTGGTCTCTTTCCCCTTAAGTTAGAACATGACCTTGTGAGCTTCAAGAAGATCAGAGAATGTTGGACTTTCCCCATTCTCCTTGTAGCCAAGTGGTATTCAAGGGGCAGTTGATGGCAGTTTCTCCTTTGGGAGCTATGAATAGATTGGATCTACTCATAGTTCCAAAAGGGTCCTAGTAAAGACCTATCATGCCTAAGGGGAGCTTCTTGAGCACTTCATGAATGGGAGAGAAAGACTTCCAACAGACAGAAATCATGACTTGCTCCTTTGCCAATATGCATTCTCCAAGTTTGATCCCAAGTCTCTCTGGACTTCATGTACTTGTGAAAGAGTAGGTCACACACAGGCCATTGAAGGAGATATTTCTACCAATTTCTTACTGTTTCTCCTCCGCAAAAATATTCTTTTAAAATCTACTTGGAGCCAGTTGACTAAAATGATTCTCCATGGATCATTTTGGAAGGAAGCCTTCTTATTTCTTAGGTATATCCCTAGAACACAGAGGAGGAGATAGATATAATCTTTCTCTGGCACCAGGAATGTTGTGAGACTCATTTGAGATAATGAATATAGAGCACTTTCCAAATCTTAAAGTGATGCATAAGGGTCAGTTATTGTTATTATTATTATTTTTAACCCTTACCTTCCATTTTAGAATCAATACTGTATATTGGTGCAGAGGCAGAAGAGCATTAAGGGCTAGGCAATGGGGTTTAAGTCACTTGTTTAGGGTCACAGAGCTAGGAAGTGTCTGAGGTCTAATTTGAACCTTGGACCCCCCATCTCTAGTCCTGGCTCTCAATCCACTGAGCCATCCAGCTACAACCTCAATTATTATTATCTTTATTATGATTAGCTTCCAGTTACCAGACCTTCAGTCTGGTGATGACTTCACTCCATGAGCCTTCTGCTGCACTCCAGCTATGCTCAAGCAGGGTTTACAGGCCAGTTCAGGAATATGTTAGTAAATGTTTAACATTGAGGATATCAGGAAAAAAATGTATAGGCACAAACATTTAAGTTTATTTTCCATTTTTAACACTTTCTTAAGACTTTGTTGTTCAGTCATTTCAGTCATGCCTGACTCTAGGTGACCTCAGTTGGGATTTTTATTGGCAAACGTATTTGGAATGGTTTGCCATTTCTCTGGCTCATTTTATAGATGAGGAACTGAGGTGAACGTGGTAAGTGATTTACCTAGGCTAATCTAGTCAACTAGTAAGTATCTGAGGCAAGATATGAATTCAGGAAGATGAGAATTCTTGACTCTAGGCTTGGTTCTTGATCTATTCTACTACCTTGCTGCCCTTTTCTTAAGTTTAAAAATCAATAAAACAATAAACCAAACCCTTATTTGTAGTTATTGCCAATTTCTGAAATATAAATTGTTCACATTGATAATTTAACAAAAGGCTCTGACAAGCCAAATGGCTCTCTGAATGGCTCCCTGTGAGAATGGAAGTTGGAATAAGGATCTTCAATGATATAGTAGCAAAGAAATGGAAACCAAGAAGGTACTCCACAAATGAAATAGAATATTATTGCATTGTAAGAAATGTATATAATGAGAATTCCAAGCAACTTGGAAATATTTTATGAACTGATACAGAATGAAATGAGAATCAGAGAAACACTATATACACTGAATATTTTTAAATGACCATAATAATAACTTGTACTTATATAGTGCTAGACATGTACTTCACAAATATCTCTTTTGATCCTCACAGCAACCTTAGGAGGTAAGTGCTATTATTTTCTTTGTTTTATAGATGAAGAAACTTCTCTTAATTCTGCCAGTTTACTGAGCTTTTCTGCACAGTGTAACAGTTAATTATATTTTTGTTTTTGTTTCATATTTAATTGTCTTCCCAACTAGGGTATAAGCTTACTGTAGCCAACAGAGCATCTTTACCCTGTCTCTCCTTATCCTTCTTCTGTATAAGAATTGCATCTAGCACTTTGGAGTATGTAAAATTCAAGAACTAGTTTGAGCCAGGAGAATCTGGCCTTACAAAATTGGGGCATTAATGTACTGTTGGTGGAGTTGTAAAATGATCCAACCATTCTGGAAGACAATTTTGAACTTTGTCCAAAGGGCTTTAAATTACTGCCTGCCCTTTGACCCAGCCATACCACTGCTGGGTTTATACCCCCAAAAAAATAATAGGGGAAAAGGCTTGGACAAAAATATTTATAGCCACACTCTTTGTGGTGGCAAGAAATTGGAAAATGAGGGGATGCCCTTTGATTGGGGAAATGGCTGAACAAATTGTAGTATATGATGGTGATGGAATACTACTGTGCTAAAAGGAATAATGAACTGGAGGAATTCCATGTGAAATGGAATGACCTCCAGGAATTGATGCAGAGTGAAAGGAGCAGAGCCAGAAGAACACTGTGCATAGAGACCAATACACTGTGGTACAATCCAATGTAATGGACTTCTGTACTAGCAGCAATGCAATGACCCAGGAGTATTCTAAGGGACGTATGGAAAAGAACACTATCTTCATTCAGAGGAAAACTGTGGGAGCAGAAACACAGAAGAAAAACAACTGCTTGATTACATGGGTTGATGGGGATATGATTGGGGTTTGGGCTTTAAAAGATCACTCTATTGCAAATATGAATAACATGGAAATAGGTTTTGAACAATGATACATGTAAAACCTAGTGGAATTGAACATTGGCTATGGGGGGGGGGGAGGAAGGAGAGGAGGGAAAGAATATTAATCATGTATCCAGGGAAAATATCATAAAATAATTAATTAAATAAATAGATTTTTTTAAAAAGAGAGAGAATCTGGCCTTGGCTTGGCAACTAACCAGCTGTGTGACGTGGGTAAATGGTCTTACTTCAAATCTCATCTGTCAAATGAAAGCCAACCAGACACTCTCTAGGGGCCCTTCCAGCTTTTACCTTTTATGATTTGATGATAAATGCTTACCTTTTGTCTTAGTATCAATTCTAAGAGAGAGGAATGGCAAGGGCTAGGCAATTGAGGTTAAGTGACTTGCCCCGGGTCACAGCTAAGAAGTGTCTGAGGCCAGATTTGAATCTAGAACCTCTCATCTCTTAGACTAGTGCTTTATTCACTGGGCTACCTAGTTGCCCCTAGCCCTTTACTTTTCAATGCCTCACCTCTTTAAGATTATATATTATAGTCCAAATTACTTCTCCCTACCTTTGAGAGGGAGGGCTTCATCTGTGATGGAAACATAGATCATAGGTCCAGACAAAGAAAAAAAGTTATGTGCACAATAATTATTTAAAGGAGTAACTGATATGGCTAAGAGGCAGCCTAGCCTTAGTGGGGAAAAGACTAGATTTGGACTCAGATGATCTGAATTGAAGTCCCTGCCTTGTCTCTTATAAATTGTGTGACCTTGGACAGGTCTTATAATAATTCTTATGCTGTAAACTCATAGTGTTTTTGTGCGATCATGAAAATAATAAGTTTTATTTGGGAGGCAGCTATGTAGCTGAGTGGGCTGAAAGCCAGGCCTAGAGATGGAAGGTCCTAGATTCAAATCTAGCCTCATATACTTCCTAGCTGTGTGACCCTGGGCAAGTCACTCACCCCCATTGCCTAGCCTTGACCACTCTTCTGCCCTGGAACCAACACACAGTATAGATTCTAAGATGGAAGGTAAGGGTTTAGAAAAAAATGTCAAGTGGATTTTAATTAGACAGTAAGGGAAGCTAGGTGGTGCTGTGGATTGAGTGACAGGTCTGGAATCAGGAAGCCTCATTTTCTTGAGTTCAAATCCATCCTCAGACACTTACTAGCTGTGTAATCGTGGGCAAATCATTTAACCCTATTGGCTTCAGTTTCCCCATCTGTAAAATGAGCTGGAGAAGGAAATAGAGGTACAGTCCAGTATCTTTGCTAAGAAAATCCTAAATGGGGTTAGAGTGAGATACAACTGAACAACAACAATAACAAGGCAGAGGTGACCTTGTAGAAATCCAATCGTACTATTTATAACTAGACTGCATATTGTAAGGGCATGAAAGGAATTCTATTTAACTAAGGATAAATAAACATTACCTTCTGCAATCCAGTATTCTCTTTCTAGGTCTGGTTGTGTACAACATTTCCCAATTCTCAGCAGAATATATATTCTTTTAAAGAATTCTTTAAAAACAAATTTATCCTTAGGTAGGGAAAGCATCAATGATCTTTAAAGAGCCTTAGTAGTTGACCTGTTCACGTTTCTTGTTGGTATGTCTTGTTTTCTGCCCTCCCTCCCCCTCCACCCCCAGGGAGCTTTGGAAAGAAATCGAAAATTTTGGCAGAGTATTAAGAAATGAGCTGGATCGTGAGTTGAGGGACGTAGCTTTGCACCCTACTATCGACTCTCGCAGAGAAAAGTTTCACTCTCTTGGGGCAAATTTGTGGACCTCTCGAGCTCTTTGGCAAAATGAAAGATTAGATTAGATAAGCTCCAGAGTTCCTGCTGTGCTTTCCAGTTTTTAATTGAATGGCACCTCAGAATGCTCTCCTTTACTAAACAGGAATGAGAAGAAGCTGCTGCCCGTCATTTGGACCAACATTGATATGGGGTGTAATGATTACCCCTTTCTTTCCTAAACACAAATGCCTGTTTAGAAACAATTTCAGTATGACACTTTGTGGGAGCCTGGGGAAGTAATTGAGAAAGGAAGTAATTCACCACTGAAAGTTTTGTTAGATGCAATAAAATCTAATAAGAAAATGAGATCTGGAGTCTTACGTTCAAAGTTCATGCTGGTTACAAGGTTTCAGTCCTGGTGAAGGGAGTCCTGGGAATTCCTTCTTCCCAGTACCTTTTTTCTCTCTCTCAAAATCTAAAGGAATGGCAAACTGGCATATTGAAGACTCTTTGACATATGCATCCTTTCATTTAAAGTGATTAGAGAGGCAGACATGGGAGATTTCATTAATCTTAACAGTAAAGCAGGAAAGTAACTGCACATCAACATAATCGTTGATGTTCTGTGAAAATCTGGTAAAGTTTTCTTGATAATTTGGGGAATAAATTAAGTCATTAAATGTTTTCTTTGGGGTGGAGAAGAGAATGGGGTATCCATCAAAAGATGAAACATTCATCTTTTCTTGGCTGCACAGGGTAAGCAGACTGCAGTCAATTCCATGAGGACAATGGCCAAATGCAGCACAGAATAAAAACTTGACTTACTGGCAATTTGGAATATTTAGTTAATTATATACATAATATTATAATATTAATTATTTGTTGTTTATTATTATATATAATATATAACTTCAGAATTAACCATAAAGCTCTTTTTTTATGTTAACTAATTGAAAGTCCTTCTAAACTACAGGAGTCTAGCCATGATTTTTGTGGTGGCAAAACATTGGGAAATGAGGGGGTGTCCTTAGATTGGAGAATGGCTGAACAAATTATGGGATCTAATAGTGATAGAATACTACTGTGCTATAAGGAATGACAAACTGCTTGATTTTCATATGAGCTGGGAAGACCTCCATGAACTGATGTGGAGTGAAATGAGCAGAACCAGAAGAACATTATACACAGAAACTGATACACTGTGGTACAATCTAATGTAATGGACTTCTCTACTAGCAGCAATGCAATGATCCAGGACAATTCTGAGGGACTTATGAGAAAGAACATTATCCACATCCAGAGAAAATTTTGTGGGAGCAGAAACAGAGAAGAAAAACATTTGATTTTTTCACTTGTTTATATGGGTATTGGATGTGGGTTTTTGGTTTTTAAAAGATTATTACTGTAGCAATCCAGGTATACATTAATTGTGATAATATTTTAAGAAGTATTCAAAAACTTAACTCTTATACTGCTAATGATTGATCCCTGCAATCCTGAGTCAAATTGAATGTTGACCTTGCCAAATCCCTAGCCCTTCCCTAAGGCCACACCCCAGAAGAGAGTCAGTTATCTCAGTCTCCTTACTTTTCCTTCAATGATCAATTAACATAGGTATCAAACATCTGTAGATGCCTTAGGCCATATCCACCCTGGATCCTGATCTTAGCTCTACCTATTGTTTCAGGTTTTGGTAGTTTGCATTTTATGATGATTACCTCATAATGTTAATGTATCAGGCCACTGGCCTCTCCCCTTCCCCCCATACTGTTGTAACCCCAATAAAATGTGACAAGAAATCAGCTAGATATAAGCTCTTGACCATCAGAGCTTACTCGCTGTCTGTCTACCTTATGCCAAAACTTTCTGTGTCTGCGTGTCTTTATTCTCGCTTTATATTCTCTTTCCATTAAATCTTAACGTAACCCATTTTCACTCAGTCCTTGGTTCCCCTTTCTGAGTGTCCAACCCACTAGGAATCTTCGTGGAGTCGGTGGACGACTTCAATTACAAAAATGAACAATATAGAAATAGATATTAAGTGACAACCCATGTATAACCCAGTGGAATTGCTTGTCAGCTCTGGGAGGGTGGAGGGAAAAAAGAGAGAGAAAGAACATGAATCATGTAACCATGGAAAAATACTTAAATGAAAAAATAAAAAAACATAAAATGCATGAGCCCATGTGCTTTTTAAAGTAACATTTTATTTCCAATTACATGTAAAAATAATTTTAACATTAATTTTCTAACATTTTGCATTCCAAATTCTCTCTTTCCCTCCTTTTCTTCCCTGTTAGATGGTAGGCAATTGATATAGGTTATTCATGTGCAATCATGCAAAACATATTTCCTCATTTGTCATGTTGTAGAAGAAGACACATATTTTAAAAAATCATGAAGAAAAAAAGGGGAAAATTGGTATGCTTCCATCTGCATTCATTCTTCATCAGTTCTTTTTTTGGAGGTGGATAGCATTTTCCATCATGAGTTCTTTGGAATTGTCTTGGATCATTGTATTGCTGAGTTGCTTTTCTTTTCTTTTAAAAAATATCAACTAATATGAGCATTTATTATTTTCCTTCCCATTGATCCCGTTGAACAATTTTTTAAAAAAAGAAAAAAACTGTCATAATAAATATGCTTAATTAGTAAAACAAATTTCCATATTGGCCATGTCCAAAGTTACATCTCATTGTGCATTTTGAGTCTCTCATTGTCTGGCAGGTGGTAGGCAGTATGTTTCATTTTCAGTTTTCTGAATGAGTCTACATTCCTAGTTTAGTAAATGGAAATTTCTGAAAATAATTTCATATTTCCTTAATATTCATTATTTTATTATGTCTCAGGGTCTTACCATGCAGAATCAACTAAAAAGTTGGTTTTTTAAAAAGCTGGGAGGTTGTTGTTCTGAATTTGTAAAAATTGCAGGAAAAGATCTGGAAGTTGGTTTTTTAAACAATAAATCCTCGATATCAGCTTGTATTTTTAAAAAAATTGAAAGTATACCCTTCTCCCCTGCCTTCTAAAACCCATTCCACCCTCTTCCCCTTCCCAGCTCTGGTCAATTTAAAGTTCTGGTTCATTAGTTTTGGGTTATTATAAACACTTTTGAAATGCAATGATTTCCTCTGTAGACAGATTAGTTGTACTTTAGCCATATGTGAAAGCTTTTATAATAATACATTCATCACAGGATGGCTGGAAATAGTATAAGGGAGAGTATAAATTCTCTCCCTTGGACTTAACTTGGGTTTCTCTCTTTAACACATCTCAATAAGTCTACTAAAAATAAAAAAGGGCTCCCTTGTGAAATATGGATTTCACAAGTGCAGTATGTGAAAATTCTTATTGTAAAATGTCATTCTCCTTCAGCTGTTGGACATGGGATAGATCTCAAGAGGATCTGAGTTTTGGTTTGGGGGAAGAATGGAGTTCTCATTAGGGTTAATGACAATGGATGTTTTTGAGATATCCTTCAACATCTTTCTTTCTACTCTTCCAAAGACATTTTACAGAAAAAAAACAAAGGTGATAATCTAGGTTGCTTAGAAATAAGAAAAACATCAGTCTTTATAATTTGATTTAAAAAAAAAGAGTTATTGACCTAGTCATTAGCACCCTTTTTGGGTGGTAGAGGCCTGAGACAAATGGCATTTCAGTCCTGCCTCTCTTCCCCTCCAGCATTTTTATCCAGATGAAATGAGGTTAAAATGAACTTTGAAATGGGAGAACAGTCTGGAACAGGCAAAGAAATTTCAGAGGAGGCATGTGTTAAAAGGTGGAGTCCCACACTTTATCTTGGTATTTGCGGATAGTTGGAGGAAAGACTGTTGGAGGAAAGAAGACAAATACTCATGAACTTTGTGTCTTTTTTTCGTATTGGCTCATTGGGGAGCATGATAGAGTATTAGTCAACATAGAGTAAAAAAGAGTACTTCACCATCAATGAGGGCCCAATTAAAAGGAGATGGCAAGAACTGGTAATTCACCTCCTTATTATGACTATGTTCCTTTCTCTAATAGCTTTCTGGAGCTTACAACTAGGGATGGACAAAGCAGCTGGTGGTGAGCACCTAGGGTCGAGGGTGTGTAAGGCCTTAGTAACAGAACAGTAGTTCTCTAGTTAGTGTGACAGAGTAGACAACCAACTTTAGAGACAAGAAGATCTAGATTCAAGTTTCACCTTGCACATACTTATGTGACTCTAACCACGTAAGTCACATAACCTCTTCATATTCTGCGTAACTTTCTAAGACTACAAGTTGCAGAACTCCTGGTGAAATCTGTTGGTAGATTTTCTTCACAAAGGTTCTCTACACCAATGAGATCATAGGTCCAGACACCCCCCAAATAGCTCACATTTATGTAGAGCTCAAAATGTTTAGCAGGCATTATATATGTTCAAAAGGGTAAGAGATTAGAGGTTGGAAGGCAGTGCATACTTGAATTGGCTAAATATAGGATTTCAAATGTGAAAGAAGAAAAATGAGTCCAGGGAAGGATGATGGCTTAGGAGAATAAACAAGATATGGAGGGACAGAGGGGTGTAGTGAGGATGAAAAGTAGGTTTCAGAGGAGTGAGGCAGAGAACAAGATGGAGAAGTCAGGAAACTATGACCCAAGAAGGGAATTTCTGAGATCAAGATCAGGTAACTGGAAGAGTTTGGGGGTGGGTAATGATGTCTGAGACATGACTACTCCCATAGATGACTGAGCAAAAGTCAAGGTGTAAATTATATCAGTGTTTGTTCAAGAGGACATTACTGTGAATACTGGTGCCCTCCGGTATGAAGATTTGGAAAACTATGAATCTTGAGACAGTATTGGAGCACAGCCCTGCACTGCCACCTACCTGCTGGACATCTGCACCTTGATTTAAGTTGAAGAGCTAGATCCTGGGGTTGGAGAGGTGATCAGTTTCTATCTTCTAATTTTGAGTAGCAATCATGCATTAAGTGCTTACCATGTGCCAGGCACTATGTTGAGTTCTGGAAATACAAAAATAAGCAAAAAGAGAATCTCTGCTCATAAGGAGCTTACATGAATGTGAGAAGACAACACATAAAAAAGAGCTGAAAGGAAGACAGAAAGAAGGAAGGAAGGAAACAAGAAAGGAAGGAAAGAAGAAAGGAAGGTAGGAAGGGAGGGAGAGAGAGAAGAAGGAAGGAAGGAAACAAGCATTTATTAGTCTGAGTCAGGTACTGTGCTACACATTAGAGAGAGGAATGGAGAAGGTGGAAATGTTTGTCCAGAGTGTCATTTGCTACTGAACTTGGTTAGAAGTGAGCTTGGCAGGCTTCAGTGCTTCCTCAAATGAAGGTTCTGAAAAGGAACTCATCTGTCTGAGGAAGAAGAAGCTGTAGAAATGGAAGCAGTCTTTTAGTGAGAAGACCACTGAACAGAGGAGGGAAAGGAGCCTCAAGGCAGGAGTTGATCTTGGTTAGAGGAATATTCACCTGGGAAATTCTCTCTGAATGAATAGGTATGGTAAAAGAAAGCACAACTCCATTAAAAAAAAGGGGGAAAATAAAACTTAATATATAACTCATATATCAGGGTTAGTTGAAGGATGTGTTCCAGCCAATCCAATAATGGCTAGAGTACCAAGAATATAACTGCTAAATCATTATTGTTCCTTACTAAGTCCTTCATTGAGGATGCATGGCTTGGCACAATAGATTAAATACCTGGCCTTGAGTCTTTGATTTCAAATCCACTCTCAGACACTTACTAGTTCTGTGACTCAGGGTGGGGCATTTAATTGGCCTACCTGAGTTTCCTCAACTCTAAAATGAGAATAATAGTACCTATCTCATATGGTTGTTGTAAGGATCAAAGGAGATAATATTTGTAAAGTACTCAGCACAGCTTAGAACATAATAGATCATTTTCCCCTTTTCCCCTTTCTCCTGGCAAACAGTTGGGAAAATCGGGCATATAGATCCACAGCTGTTGATACTGCTCATCACCATTTTAAAAAAGTAATAAAGTCTGATTTTTCTTTCTCCCTGATATTGCTTCTTCTTTCAGGTTCCTTCAGAATTATGCTCGTAAGCCCTTCAAAATTATGTGATTTCCAGCATGAACTAGTACTTCCTCTAGTCCAGCTGCTTTTCCCATCTATTTTTTTTCAGTGTCATTTCCATTTTTTTCCTAGTAGCACATAGAGGTTTATGATGTGGGAATCCAAACGTGGCACTCCTATCTCTGATGGTAAAAAGAATTTATTATAAATATGTTCACAAATCTTTTTTTTTTTTGTTATTGCTGCTCATTATCTTCTTTCTGGTTTTATTCTTTAATACTCTAGGACTGTGTTGGCAAACCTATGGCACAAGTGCTGGAGGGGGCTACTCTCCTCTTCCCCTCCACACACACCTGAGGATATTTTTCACATGATCCACCCCTCTGCCCAACAGCCCAATGGGAGTGCTTCCTCCCTCCCCTATATGGAGTAAGGAGGCCTCACATGCAACAGGAGGGTTGCAGTCTGGGCACTCAGTCTCTAAAAGTTTTACCATCACTGCTCTGGGATAACTTTACTTAATTGATTCTCTTACTCAGCTTTCTTTAAATTGTTTTTTTTCCCCTCCATTGCTACTTGTTTGATGAGGAATAGTGATAAGATCTTGTCTGTCATATGACTTAGAAAAGAGTTAATATTCTAAACCAGTTTTGCCCTCTGGCTACCATGTATTCATGGCAAGTAAGAATTTGATGACTAAGGTGATTTTTAGGCTCCTTTGGTCTCATTACAGAAACTACATTTATTACATTTCTGTATGGTTTGTATCTATGCCTTTTCCTTTTTCCTAATTCCATTTTTCATCATCAAGAATTTAAGTAGATCAGGATAGCAACATTTTAATTGAATATTATATCTTATTTTATTATTCTAGTTTTGTAATGGCTTTGGTCTTTGCTCCAATAAGTTGATTCTCTTAACACAAAGAGCTGATTCTGGAATGACTCCTACATCAGTAACAAATTTTTTCCTGTCTGTTAAAAATAAAATAATCTCATTTTTTTTGTAGTGTCATTAAGGACTTTCATGTCTAGATTATCTGATTCTTTTCTCAAAGAAAATATCAATTACATATGTATAAGGCTGCTGGATAGTCTATGAGTCTTTTTCTTTGTTAATGATCCATATTTTCTAATGTTTCTCAGCATCTTAACTTTTTCCCATATTTGTACTGTAATGATCAAATAATTGAATCTTTGATTCAATTTAAATCTTATCTAGCTCCTTATAGAATTTCTTTACTTTTGTCGTGGTAAATGGCAGAATTGCTCTATCCAAAAGGGGGAAATGATCACCTTGTTTTGTGGAACCCTCAAATTTACCTTTGTCCCTTGGGAACTTGCTCTGGGAAGTCCCAGACTGACCCTTGTTTTAGACTGAATAATAAACCTTAAAGTACCCAATGATCTCAGCTTAGATAGAATTAGTAGATATAATCTAATCTTAAATATCTTTTTGTTTTAGAAGTTTCTCCCATGGTATTGAGGCCTTTCCCAGATAGTCCATTCCCTGACTCAATCCTCCTTCCCTAGTCTTCACTGTAAGCCAATCAATTGTCCTTCCTGTCCTTTATCCCCTCAAGGATATTTGAGACCCCATGTTCTTCAGATCATTGGAAAAATCCATTTTTGAGGTGAATTTTCCTGGAGACGGTGTTCCCAGAGTCCCAGAACTTGTCTCTATGTAGTGGCCAATAGAGCATTGCCTACTTTGTCCTGATTAAAGAATTGTTCTTTCTAAGTACTTTGGTGGTTCTGTGTTTTTCAGGGTTGACAGTTGCCATGACCAAATAACTCATCATCAGGTGGTCAACCTAGTGGTGATGAGCATTTCCTTAGCTAGTCTGGTCTTCTGAAAAGCTGTTGTCACAGCTATTTTTGAAGGCGTTCTGCAATGCCAGTTTCTGCTAGAGCTTGCCCTCTGCTGGGCATAGTTTTTGAGAACTGAGGGTCACTTCCACGTCACAACACAACAGAATGGGACTTTGTGGGATAAAGTAGACCATTCTCCACAGAGCTGCCAAAATAATCTTCTAATGTCACAGGTCTGACCATGTCTCTCCTGCTCAGAAAACTTCTGGTGACTCCTGTTGCCTCTAGAATAAAATATAAGTTCCTTAATCTGACATCTAAGGCCTTCCACAACTTGGCTTTACATGCCTATCCAGGTTTATTTTATACTCCCTTTCTAAGTCGAAGTCAAATCCACACATCAGTTGGTGTACCAATCTATCTCTTGTTGCTATACCTCCCTCCACATGAATTGTTCCCCATGCTTGCAGTTAATAGATCCTTTTCTGGCCCTGTCTCCCACCCTTTTGTTTCCCAATTAGAATTCCAATTTCAAGGGTAAAACAATATAATAACCAGAGATAGACTCATGCAGCTTTTTAATGGAAAATTAATTAATTCTGTAAAAATTAATTTTGGAGCCTGAATTTCCAAATTTCCAAAATGAGGATACCAATATCCATTGTGTGGCTCATAAATTATTATGAAGATCAAATGAAACAATTTATTTACTTTATATAGTCTCTTTTTAGTTTAAAAAAATCTCATCTTTATTGATGCCCTTTATTTTAAAATTACAGTAAATTTTTGAAAATTTTTGAAAATTCAGGATCCCCATTCTCCATCATCATCAACAAAGAAAACAATGAATAATAATTAAGTAAAACAAAAGGGCAGTGGTCTGATACTATGTACAAGGCCATCCCCCTCATCTTCTGATGTTCTGGAAAGTTGTCTTTCATTGTATATTCTAAGAGAGCAAGATTGGTTATTTTAATTATTCATAGTTGAGCTGCTTTTTGGTGTTCTTTTCATTTAGACGCTACATCAGTTCATATAAGTTTTCTAATATTCCTTATTTCTCATGGGACAATAATGGCATACATGAACCAATTCATAAAGTACTCATTATCATACACTGCTTTGTTTGATGCCATTAGTGTGGAAAGCTCCCAACTTTTATGAACACTGGAAACCATCTAGGTTGAGCCTTTCCTGGAGCACTTAGTGGTTAAGTGACTTCCCTAGAATCATGCAGTTACTAAATGTAGAAAGGTAAATGAGTCATGACTTCAGGATTCAAAGTTCAGCAATCTATTGCATTCAAATTGCCCTCTCTTCATTAAAAATAAATATTTTTTTGTTGATTACATTAAAATTCCCAGATCTCTTCCTCCTTCCCTACACTAGAGAAGGCATCACTTGACAAAAAGAAATGTAGATATAAACAATATGTTTCAGGTTTCTCTTTATTAGTTCTTTCTCTGTAGCTGTACATAATGTTCTCTTGTTTAAAATACTTGTTTTGCTTTTCACAATGTCAGGTAAGCCTTCCCTGATTTTTTTGAAATTAACCTGCTCATCATTTCTTATAGTGCAGTAGTATTCCATCACAATCATATGCCATAACTTTTTCAGCCATTTCCTAGTTGATGGATATCCTCCCAATTTCTAGTTCTTTGCCATCACAAAAATAGCTGCTAGAACAAATAAGTTCTTTTCTTTTTTCTCCAATCACCTCGAGATACAGACCCATTAGTGGTATTGCTGATTATATACAGTTTTATAATTCTCTGGGAACAAATCCAGATTGCTCTCCAACCTCTGTGCTTTATCATACCCCCTCAAACATATTTGCATTCATCATTATTATTTTTTTGTGGACTTATGATTTAATTGATATAGGAACTCCCTCTACCAGTATAAATTGGCACTGAGCTACAATTTTTAGGTTAATTGCTTGGCCCCAGGGTTACAATAGCCAATGAGAAAACCTACTTGAACCCAGTTTTTCCTGACTAGAGGTCTGACCTCCATCTACTAAATCAGGGTGCTTTTCTGTGTTTATGATTACTATTATTTATTGATGAATTGTTCAAAAAGTATCCTGCCAGAGTTGTATCACTGAAGATTTAAAACAAAGATATTATTCCCATCTTTCCTCATTCTTTTCCACCCCATCCTATCAAATAATCTTAATATATGGCTTCAGCTATTTATTATGAACTTCATAGATAAGAAACATGAATAATAGGATATGATTTTTTTCAATCCATCTGTTTTGTATTTTCTTTGCCTAGCACAGTGCCTGGCACATACTAGGTGGCTAATAAATGTTTATTGAATGAATGACTCTGCAAGTCAAAGAATGCTACAAATCATAGAACTTTAGAGTTGGAATGTAGCTAGACACCATCTACTCAATCCTACCTCTTTCCTGTACCACATCTCTACATGTTTCAGAAGAAAGACCTGAGAATTAGCAAGAAGTACGTTATCATTTAGGATGATAAGGCTCAAGAATGGCAAAAGCAATCTTGCTTGTTTTTCCCCACTTCAGAGCTCTGAGTTCTTTCAGCTATATCATGTTTTTTGTGTAGTGAAATCTATAAAATGAAGGAATTGGACTAGAGATCTAATTAGGGATGTGCTGGTAAATATTTAACAACTCTGGAAAAAATTGCACAGAGGACAGATTTTTAAAATTTAATTTATGTGATTGACATATTTATTCTTCTACCTTTGTACCACTTTGGACTTTGCTCTAACATGTTAGTGGTCTTACCACAGACAACTGACTAAGGAGCAAGTAATTTCCTGTCTTTAAATGCTATCAATTTCATTCTTAAGTCCAATCAGAAAAAAAAACAAAACAAATCAAGCCCTGATTTGTAGTGTTTGCCAATTTCTAAGGTGTAAATGTCCACACTGAAATTTTAATGATCAGCTCTCAAAGCTGGTTCTAGCACATCCATGAGTTTAATTCACATGTCTCTTATTTCTCCTCCTAATCTTTAAACCATCCTTCACATGGTTGTCAGATTAATTTCCCTTATTCACAGAGCGCATCATCTGATTCCTCTGTTCTCAACTGGCAGTTGTTCCCTATTACTACTTAAAAATACAAATTTCTTAATGTTTTCCTAAATCTTTAAGAGGCATTTTCTTCAAGGTTCTGGTCTTGTGTTCTTTTTTCCTCTCTTTAAATTCTCTCCAATGTCAATCTTATTTATTCTCATGGCTTTTCAACTATCTTTATATATAATTATATGATTCTCAGATTTTTAATCTCCAGTTCTGATTTGTCTTCCACTCTGAAGATCTCCATCTCTAGCTACTTGTAGGACAATCTTCTCCTTTATAGTCTATAGGAAACAGACCAGAATACAGTAAAAACAGTAATTCAGAGAATGGAAGTAAATAATATAGAGCTAAATGGAAATTTAACAGTGATACCCTAAATAATGAGTGAGCCAAAGAAAAAATTCAGAGCATCAACTAATAACTATGTAAAAAAGAATGATAATGATGTGATAACATGCCAAAATTTCTGCAATGCAGCTGAAGTCCTCAGAGTAAAAATCTTTTTTCTGTGAATATAAACAAAATGGAAGCAAACGAAGGAATTAAATATGCAGTTTTAAAAAAGTAGAAAATCAATTTAAAAAATCCCCAAAATTAGTCTCAAAGGGTAAAATTTGTAAGCTCAAAGAGAAATAGAAAACAAAAACAAAAACAAAGGAAGAAGCTTTTTTTTTTTTGAAGAAAAAAAAAAACCAGCAAAATCCAGGTAACCTAATAAAAAAGAAAAACAAGGAAAATCAAACTTCTGAAAAAAATTTAAATAGATATAGTTTATATAAGCAGAAGAAATAAAAAGGATTAAGATAATTTTAATTACTTGACATTAAGAGGCTTTGGTATGAACAAAATTAGTGCAAGAAGGATGAGAAGTCCCAGTGACAACTAACAGAAGTACATTTTACCAAGAGCCATTCCCCAATGGAAAAGTGGTCTCAAAAGATATGAATAGTTCTCTAAGGAGAAATTATAAAATACTATTCTGAATCACTGTTAATAAGAGAAATGTGAAACAGCAAGGTGGTACAGTAGGTAGAGCACCGGGCCCGGAGTGGGGAGAACCAAAGTTCAAATCTAGCTTAAGACACCTCCTAGCTATGTACCCTGGGCAAGTCACTTACCTTCATTTACCTAGCCCTTGTCTTTCTGTCTTTTATTACTAAGATGGAAAGTTAGATTGGTTTTTTTTTTTAAGAGAGAGAAATGTAAATCAAAAGAATTTTATGAATTCACCTCCCTCAGCAAACTGCTAAAAATGACAAGAGATGGGAATAGTCAATATTAGAAGAGTTGTGGAAAAATAGGCACACTAATATCCTGTTGGTGAAACTGTGAATTGTTTAAATCAATCTGGAAAGCAATTTAGAATTATACCAAAAAAGGCTTTAGAATGTCTATACCTTCTGACTTAAGAGATCGCATTGCTGCGCCCCTTAGAGGTAAAAGACAGAAATAAAACTCTTATATATACCCCAATATTTATATAAGTACTTTTATGTGTATAAAGAGTTAGAAACAAAGTAGAAGCCCACTGATGTTTGCCAAAGCAAATTATGGTACATAAATGTAATAGAAAATTACTGAGCTGTAAGATATGATGAATGTGAAGAATTTGGAGAAACATGGGAAGATATATGAACTAAAACAAAATGAATTAATCAGTACTAGGGAAACAATATACAAAATAACTACAAAAAAAAAGCTGAAACTGAATATTATGTAACTATCTTGACCAAATCTTGCCCTGGATAAGAGATGAGAAGTGTTCTCTACTCTATTTCTTTGTAGGGGTTGTTTAGGGACCATTAAAGAGGAATTTTTGGGTTAGGTTAAAGTATTGGATTTACGGACCTATTTTTTTCTTCTTTGTTATAAAGATTACCATTGTGGGGAGAAGAGGGGGGAGAAAAATAGATCCAGAAATCAAAATTAAAAGATAAAAATAAATGGAAAATAATTTTAAAAAGAAAATTTTTTCAGAACCTATTATACACAACTATATGAAAAAATGTAGAAAGGAAGAAATACTTGCAAAAACATAAAGTATACCACTTTAAACATTAAATAGAAAATTTTAAACCACATAATCTATGAAAATTAAGTTGAATTGTTTGTAAAAGAAATACCAAAGGGGAAAAAATCTTGGCTTGGAAGAATTTATACTTGAATTCAACTAAACTTTGAAAGAACAATTAATGTGGTACTTGATTTTAATGGAATGTTTCAGCACTATAAGAAAAATAAATACAAAGTGTAAAAGGAAACATGATTCCCATAGAAATTCATTAGGGGGTGGGATGTGAATGAAATAGCCAGGTTGTTGTTTTTGGAAAATCATTTTGGCATCTGAGTGAGATATAGATTGGAGTCAGGGAGAGACTTGAAGTAGATAGATCAGTTGGGAGATTATTGTAAAAGTCCATTTGAGAGGTGATAAAGACATGAACTAAGGCAGTATCTCTGAGAGTATAAGGAAGGGAATGTATTTGAAAGATATTTCAAAAGTAGAAGTGACAAGATGCGGCAATAAATTTGATATATTGTGCCAGTGAGAGCCAAGGACTGAGGTTACAAACCTAGGAGATGGGGAAAGATGGTAGTGCCCTTGATAATAATGGGGAAGTCAGGAAGAAAGGAATATTTTTTTTGTAGGGAAGAAAATGAAATCTGTTTATGTCTATGGTACATCAAGTTCAAGATGTCTAAAAATCAGGCAGCAGACAATAAATATTTATCAAGCGTTTACCATATGTTAGGCACTGTGCTAAGCTTCAGGGATCCAAAGAAAGACACAAACAGTTCTTGTCCTTGAGAAGCTCATAATCAAAGTGGGGAGGGGGAAGACAATACAACATGCAAACAGTTATATACAAATAAGATATATACAGGATCAATAGGAAATAACATCAGAAGAAAGGCACTTGCAATGGGGGTGACCAAAACAGGAAATGGGAAAAGCAGAAAGTGGAAACAGTTGAATTTTAAAGATAGCCATGGAAGCCAAGAGGCAGAGGTGATGAGGGAGAGTATTTGAGGCTTCAGAAACAGCCCCTGAGAAATCAGGGAGTTGAAATAGAATAGAAATAACAATTATTCCTAAATTAATCTATTTATTCAATGCCATACTAATCAAACTACCCAAAATATTTTAGAGAGCCAGGAAAAATAATAACAAAATTCATCTGGAAGAACAAAATCAAGAATATGAAAGGAATGAATGAAAAAAATGGAAAGGTGACCTAGCTTCACCAGATCTCAAACTATTATAATGTAGCAATAATCAAAATAATCTGGCATTGGCTAAGAAATAGAGATGAATTAGTGGAATAAATTAGGTCCACATCATACAGTAGTAAATGACCACAGTAATCTAGTATTTGATAAACCCAAAGATTCCAGTTTTGGGGACAAGAACTCACTATTTGTCAAAAACTGTTGGAAAAACTAGAAAACAATATGGTAGAAACATGGCATAGATCAACATCTCACATTTTATACTGAAACCAGAAAATTAATAAATAGTACCTTGATCAATGCTTGGAACATGATTTTTAGGACTATAAAATGCAACTGTGTGATTTGTAATAAGAATTTAGTCCCAGGCAAGAGTCTGTGTATGTTAACCAGATTAAGGATGTAGTTCCAAGGTAATGCCTGAGTTATAATTTCAAGTGTATGTATTATTATAGTAATTTTAAGTGTATGTGTATTATCATATTAATCATGCCAATTACTCTGTAAATCTTAAGTATATGAATCCATTTTATAATGTATTTTACATAAAACCAAGTCGTGTAAGAAATTATAATTCTCAGTCATCCAGTGGTTACAGTGCCCACAGTGGACAGGAAATGGCTATGAGGTCTTTTGTGTGAGTTGTGGATTTCCTAGACAGATATGAAGCTTTATAAAAGAGAGTGTATTTTGCAATTTGGGATCTCAGATTCAACTGGGGAATCTGTAGACCTCTGGCCCTTTGATTTCTCTATTTACAATAAAGCCAGATCTTTGACCAAAAGGGTCTCCCAGTATCTTATTTTTACAATACCAAGATGAAGTCAAATGGATACATAATTTAGACATAAAGGGTGATACTATAAGCAAATCATGGGAGCATAGGGTAGTTTATCTGTCAGATCTATGGATAAAGAAAGAAGTTATGACCAAACAAGAGGTAAAGAACATTACAAGGTGTAAAAATGGATAATTTTGATTATATTAAATTAGAAAGTTTTTGCACAAATAAAACCAATGCAGCTAAGATTAGAAGGAAAGCAAAAAGCTGGGGAAATTTTTTTACAACAAGTTTCTCTGATCAACCCCTCATTTTTCAAATTTATAAAATATATATCATTCCCCAATTGATAAGTGGTCAAAGAATATAAACAGGCAGTTGTTCAAATGAAGAAATCAAAGCTATCTTTAGTCATATGGGAAAAATGCCCTAAATCATTATTAATTATAGAAATGCAGACTAAAACAAATCTGATGTACTAATTCATATCTGTCAGATTGGCTAATATGACAGAAAATGAAAATGATAGATATTGGACAGGGCATGGGAAAATTAGGACACATGCACTGTTAGTGCAATTGTGAACTGATCCAAACATCCTGGAGACCAATTCGGGAATATGTCCAAAGAACCATAAAACTGTGCATAACTTTTGACCCAGAAATACAACTACTAGGTTTGTATCCTAAAGAGATAAAAAAAGAGGAAATCTATTTATATAAATATACTCATAATAGCTCTTTTTGTGGTGGCAAAGAACTGGAAATTGAGGGATTGTCCATTTATTGGGGAATGGCTGAACAAGTTGAGGTATATGATAGTGATGAAATACTAATTGTGCTACAAGAAATGATGAGCACGAGGGTTTCATGAGAGCCTGGAAAGACAATTATATGAAATGATGCAAAATGAAATGAACAGAACCAGGAGGCAGCAGTACACAGTAACAGCAATATTGTACCATGACCAACTGTGAATGATTTCATTTTTCTCTGCAATACAAAGATCTGAGACAAAGGACTCATGATGAAAAATTCTATCCACTTTCACAGAAAGAACAGAGGGAGTCTGAATACAGATCAAAGCATACTATTTAAAATTTTTTCATGTTTTTGTTGTTGTTGATGTGTCTTCTTCCACAACATGACTAATATGGGAATGTTTCGAATGATCAAACATGTATAATCAAATTGTTTACTGTCTCAGAGAGGGAGGGAGGAAGGAAAAGAGAGAAACAATTTGGAACCCAAAATTTTAAAAAAGAATGTTAAAAATTGTTGTTACACATAATTGGGAAAATAAAATATTATTGATATAAAAAGTTGGGGATTTAGAAGATTGAGAGTTGTGCATGAGAAACAGTAAGAAGACCAGTGTCACTGAATCTTAGAATATGAGAAAGGGAAGTAAAGTAAGAACCCTGCAAAGGTAGGAAAGAACCAAGTCGTGGTGGGCTTTAAAAGCTAAAATGAGGATTTTGTATTTCATCATCAAGGTAATAGGAAGTCAGTAGAGTTTAGTGTGTATGTATATATGTATATGTATGAGATGAGGTGGAAATAGAGTGATAAGATCAGAATTGTGCTTTAGAAAGATCACTTTGGTAGCTAAATGGAATATAAATTAGAGTGAGAAGAGATATGCAGAAGGGAGATCAACCTAAAGGCTACTGAAAGATGTCAGGTATGTGATGATGAAGAACTGTACCAGGGTGGTGGATGAAGAGAAAGGGATGCATAGAAGAGATTCTGTGAAGGTCTACAAGAGGTGTTGTGAAGATTTGTTCTATGAGGTTAGTGTGGGTTGAAGAGTTGAGGATGATATCAGGTTTGTGACTTGCATGACTAGGAAGATAGTGGTACCCTCCATAGCAATAGGGAAGCAGGAAAAAAGGGAAGTTTGAAGAGAGATAATGATTTCTATTTTGGACATGTTAAGGTTGAGATGCCTATGGAATATAATGGGTAATTTGGTGATGAGAGCCTAGAAGTTAGGGTTAAATAGATCTGTGAATCATCTGCATCGAGAGGAGAAACCCATGGGAGCTAATGTGATCAATCACCAAGTAAGTATAGATGGAGAGAAGAGGCAAAGCCTTGGGTGAGACCCAGTTAGATGTTGTGACCTGGAAGAAGATGCAGCAAGGGTCACCAAGTAGAAGGAGAAAGACAAGTAGAAGGGGATTCCACACAGAGAGAACAGTGTCACATAAACCTAGGAGAATATCTAGAAGATGGTGCATCAAAGAGAAAAAGTCATACATTTGACAATCAAGAGATCAATGGAAACTTTGAGGAGATTGGCTCCAGTTGAATGATGAGGTTGAAAATAAATTGAAGATATCTGCAAAGAGTGAGAGCAGAAGAAGTGGAAACATCAGCCATAGCTTTTTTTTTTCAGGGTGGTGAACCATGAAAGAGAGGAAATATGATAGAGATGACAGAGAGTAGAGATGGTTGAGTCAAGTGAGGGCTTTTTAAGGATAGGGGAAAGTGAATATGCTTGTAGGCACCAGGGAAGCAGCCCATAAGGAAATATTAAAGATTACTGAGAAAGTAGGGAAGATATAAGGGTCAGTCTGCTGGAGAAGACGCAATGGAATTGGGTAAATGGTTTATGGAAAGAAGTTTGCCTTAGCAAGAAGAAGGTCTATTTCATATGAGTCTGAGTGAAGTAAGAGAGAGTGGGAGAAGACATCTGAATGAAATGAAATGAGGAGGAGAGGAGATAAGGGACTTTTTGCTTAATGGCTGTAATTTTGTGGGAAGGGTGAGGTAAGACCATCTGCTGAGAAAGTAGAGGGAGAGAATCCTCTGTGAGGCTTGAGAAGATATGTAAAGTATCAGAAAAGCTGCTATCATTAGTGGGAGAGTGAATTCATTAGGGAGGCATAAAAAAGGGGTTGCCTTGCTGTAATGAGGATGCATTTGGGATTATGTAATATAAATTTGTATTAGTCTCCATCAGCAGGGATTTGTGATTTTCTCTTGTTCCACTGAGCTGCTTGTGAAGGGAAGCAAAGCCAATGAATAGTGGGAGTAACCCAGGGTTTGACAAGGTATAATTGATAATAAGGTAAGGGGGCAAGGGATACAAGAGTAGAACATATTACAGGACTAAACTAATTTACCAATGGGTAGAGAAAGGGAAGGAAGGTGAGTAAGTATAGACAATGCAAGGGTTAATGGCCTGGGAAAAATTTTGAGGAGCATAGGGATTGAAGATCACAGTGAGAATGAAGAATATGCTTAGGGTCTTTAAGGCAGAAGGAAAAAATTAAATAAAAAATATATAATCAGATCAAGAAATTTTGGAGTTCATGACATGGAAATGCAACATTTATGGATAATGATAAGATCAAGGGTTCAGCCATTTCTATGTATAAGTGTGGAGAATAGAGAAGTAGGTCCTGGGATTTGAGCAGACTGAGGAAATGTTGCTGAAGTCCTCTGATATGATGGCAGGAGTTGGGATGGAGTATGAACTAGGCACAACACTTATTGAAGAAAGGCATGTGTCCTAAGGGAGAGGGGGAACTCAGTAGAGAATAATTACCAGAATCTCGATTGTGTCATGAATCTGGATGGAATGAGCTTTAAAGGAGACATGGTTATTGAATAATGTTGGCAGGAGAAAAGTCTGGAAGCCTGTATGAAGGAGATTTACCCTCCCCCTTTTCTGGGGATACCCAGGTGTTGTTAATTGTTGGTTATCTGTAGTGAACCTGAACTTGATTGTGTGAAGGAAATTGTTGAGTGTATTGGGTCATGAAGATAGAATGGCAGCTGGGAAAAGGCAGCAATAGAGTCAAGAGATCAGGAGGCAGCGAGAAGGGTGGATGTCCCCTGCACTGCTCCTTGGACTGCCCCCCTGGGTGGCCCCAGCAAAATAGAAATCCATTGCTTGTTCCCAAGATGTGATGTGTGAAAGTTAGTGGGCGGAGAAAAGGTTTGATAAACTGAGGCAAGAGCAGATTTTGCTCTCTTCTCTTCCATGTTTGTGGCTGGCTGGACTTCCCTGTGAGCTTGACTAGGGGGCCCTAATGGTGGTCACAGAATAGCAAACTAAATGGAGCAGCAAGGATAAGTTTAGCCCATATACCTCTCTATTTTCCATCTTTTCCCTCATTACTTCTGATTTAATAAAATCATTAATTTTCGGCCAGTCTCATAATTTTCCCTCTTACAAGCCATAGTGGGTATTCCAACTCTTTAATGGTAACCAGTTTTCACATACATACAAAGGATAGGAACTGTTTATTTGTTTTTTGTCCTTTCTCTCATTGCCTTGTACATAGCCAGGCTTAATAAAGACTCATTGAATTGAATCACCCTAGTAGCTGCTTAATGAATGGTGGCTCACTAAATCTCCAAAGTCCCTTCCAGTTCTAACATTCCACAAGTCTAAAACTCATAGGATTAGTAGTAGGCTGACTGTTGCTATATCCATGTTGATCTATTTACTTCAATACCATAATTTGTATGTGTGCTAGATAATTAATGGTTTACCATTAAGCTTTCACTGTCACTTCCTTCACAATATAAGTGCAAATATAAACACTCATTGAAGGAAGCTTATTTAAAGACACCCCTTTCTGTAGTAAAGGAATGAATTTTGATAAGACTTACGCAGTCATAATTACAGCAATCAAGTTGTGTATATTTTGTTAAAAGAAAAAAAAAAGATGATTACAATTTGAAAGCCCACAGCTCAAAGTTGCCATCACAATAGCAACTATTATAGCAACTGTTTAGCATTTGGACATTTTTTTGGCAGGCTCTCCTAGTATTGTTTATTGTGAGTTAGGAACAGGCAATGAAAAAATATGCAAATTGTTTTTAATCGAGAGAGAATGCAGCTTCCCCTTTAGGAAACTGGATAAATGGAAGAAACTGTCTGGGCAGTGAAAAAAATCTACTCGTAGCCGTGGAGATGATTTTAGGTCATTGGTCACTCTTGTGTTACCGTAATACTAGGATGTGTTCAAGATGGGTTCTATTTTTCAGAGATGTTTCCATCCCACACTCTTGGGTCTTGGTTGAGCTGTTCAGTCAAGTTAGGTTTGAAGATTATAAATCTAGAGCTAGATGGGACCTCTGGGGCCAACTCTAGGGCAAGGTGAAGTAATTTAATGATGGTTACAAGGTGGTGAGTATTGAAGGCAAGAAAACCAGATCCTCCATCCTGAGTAAGTATTTTTAATAGCATATCACATGCTACCTCCAACCCCTTCATTTTGGAGAGACGTGTCCATGATCACACGGGGAGTAGATCTGTCAAGTTCTTTCTTTTTTTATTATTAAAAGAAAACCCTTACCTTCTCTTTTAGTATCAATTTTAAGATAGAAGAGTGGCAAGGGCTAAGCAATTGGGCTTAAGTGACTTGCCTGGAGTCACACAATTAGAAATTATTTGAAGTCAAATTTGTACTTAGGTCCTCTTGACTCCAAGCCTGTCAATTAGGATTTAAACCCAGAATTATCTGATGTCAAATGCATGCCTCTAGAAGCAAAAGTTGCAATGCAATCAAAAGTCTTCCTAACTCTTCCAAGTCCATTTTCTTGTAGTAGAGAGCTGCTACCAGGAGAGAGAATATGGGATTAGAGTTGGAATCCTGTCCTAGACATTTACTAGTTTTTGGACCTTGGGAAAGTTACTGAAATTCTCTGTGCCTCAGTTTCCTCATTTTTAAAATGGGGACAATAGGAGGCACAGTGGATAGAATGCCAGGCCTGGGATTCAGAGGACCTGGGTTCAAATCTGGCCTCAGACACTTCCTAATTGTTGGACCCTGGGTAAGTCACTTAACCCCATTTGTTTAGCCCTGTGTTGGTAAAACTATGGCACGTGTGCTGGAGGGGGCTACTCCCTTCCCCCTCTCCATGTATACCTGAGGACATTTCTTTCATCATTTACCCCTCTGCCCAGCAGCCCAATGGCAGTGCTTCCTCCCTCCCCTGTCTGGGGTAAGGTGGGCTCAAATGCCACATGAGAGTTGTTGTCTGGGCACTCGCCATCACTGCTCTAACTTTCATCTTTCTGTCTTATGATTGTTACTAATAGAAAGTAAGGATTTAAAAAATAATAACACCTAAAAGACTTGTAGAAAAATATTTATAACCGTGCTCTTTGTGGTGGCAAAAAAAAAAACAAAAAAAAAAACACTGGAAAATGAGGGTATGTCCTTCATTTGGGGAATGGCTGAACAAATTGTGGTATATGCTGGTGATGGAATACTATTGTGCTCAAAGGAATAATAAACTGGAGGAATTCCATGTGAACTGGAATGACCTCCAGGAACTGATGCAGAGCGAAAGGAGCAGAGCCAGAAGAACATTGTACACAGAGACTGATACACTGTGGTACAATCGAATGTAATGGACTTCTGTACTAGCAGCAATGCAATGACCCAGGACAATTCTGAGGGATTTATGGAAGAGAACACTACCCACATTCAGAGGAAGAACTACAGTATTTGTAGAAACACAGAAGAAAAACAACTGCTTGAACACACGGGTTGATGCGGACATGATTAGGGATGTAGACTCGAAACTACCACACCAATGCAACTATCAATAATATGGAAATAGGTCTTGATAGATGACACATGTTTAAACCAGTGGAAATGCGAATTGGCTACGGGGAGATGGGGGGGTGAAGGGGAAAGTAAAAACATGAATCATATAACTGTGGAAAATTTTTCTAAAAAATAAAAAAAATAATAAAAAAAATAACACCTACCTCACAGTTGTGTTGTGAGGATCAAATGAATTAACATATGAAAAGCACTTTGCAAACTTTAAAGTACTATATAAATGCTATTTATTATTACTTCCTTATAAAAACAGCTCTGGAACAAGGCACAGGAAAAGAAAGTCTGACTTTCTCTCTAAGATCTCAGCCACAGATATGAAATTAATTTGGTATAACCATTTTGTTAACATCACTTACTCAACTGCAAAAGATAAATCTATTTTCTCCTTCTACTTTAAAGTTTTGAAGATTCTTGAAAAGTCTCTTTCTTGTGGACCAGTGCAACTATGAAGGTAGTGTGGTACAGTAGGAAGTACATTGAATGACAAATCTGGAGACTTGGATTCTTATCTCAGCTGTGCTGTTAAGCAGCCATGTAATCTTGGAAAAAGTATTTTACTTCTTCTTGGTCTCTGTTCCCTCATCCTTTAGTAAAGGAGATTTGATCAGTTGATTTCTAAAGTTCCTTCCAGCTCAAAATTCTTGTTCTTATAATCTGCCAATTGTGCTTAGATCTTGAATCTTACTGAGTCACAGAGAAGGTACCTTTGAGAGCCCAGACTCCAGCCATTCTCATTTTGTAGATATCAGTGAATCCGTAAATATTTATCAAACACCTCTTATGCCTGGCAGGCACTGAGTTAAACCCTTAGGAATGCAGAGAAAGGCAAAAGACAGTCCTTGTTCTCAGGGACCTCATGGTCTGATGAGGAGAAAACAGCTAAATCGTCATGTATAAAAATGTTACATACAGGACAAACAGGAGGTGATCCATAGAGGCAAGGCACAAGAACTAAGGAAAATCTAGAAAGGGTTTTTCAAAGAAGATGAGATTTTAGCTGGTACTTACAGGTGAAAAGGGACAGCATTCCAGGCTTGGGGAATAGCCACTAATAATGATATTCAGAGGATGGAGTATCTCCTTTGAGGGAAAAAAGCAGATCTCTTGACTGCCAGTCTGTCCTGCATTCTTCATACTGTAACGATTGTTTGCATTTACAAAATTCTTTAGGATTTAAAAAAATAAATTTTATCATAACATCCCTTAGAGAAAGAGTTCAAGTATTATTATTGCCATTTTGCAAATGAAGAAACTAAGACTGTGAACTAAGTGACTTGCTCATCCTCCCATAGAGAGTGAGTGTCAGAGCCAGGACTTAACCCCAAATTTCCTAACTCAAAATCCAGTGTTTTTTCTGTTATCCTATTTTGAGGCTCAGTTGTTTCAGGTGTGTCTGATTTTTTATGACCCCATTTTGGGATTTTTTTTGGCAAAAATACTAAAGTGGTTTGCCATTTCCTTCTCTATCCCATTCTACAGATGAGGAAACTGAGGCAAACAGGGTTATATGACTTGTTCCAGGGTCACATAGCTAATATCTGAGGCCAGATTTGAACTCGATAGGATGAGTCTTCTTGACTCCAGGCCCAGCATTCCAAGAACTGGGCCACTTAGCTGCTCTTATGCTATATTGCTTCTCTAAACTGAGTATGGCAAGTTATCTTGCCCTAATTAAAATCTATAGAAAGCAAAATGTTCAAATAAAACAGAATTCTTGCTATTACAACTATTTGTTGTTATTCCCATTATATCTTGATCTGACCATCTCTTGGGAGTGAAACTCTTTTTAGCAAAGTTGGCCTTTGATGTTTATGTCCTCCATGGTCTAAGGGGTGGTCAGTCATTTCCTCCAAGGGGCTCCTTCTCTGAACACTGGCAGCTGGAGTGGGGGGCGGGGAAGGGAAGGGGGCAGGCTGGGGGTAGGTGGTGAATGAGAGTGAATCAAGGAAATCTTTATAATGAAGATACAGCTATACCCCTCAGGGAAGGTAGATAGCCTGTGTTTCTAGGCAGCAACTCTAGATTCAGATATCTTTTTCAAAAACAAAGGATGCAAAATTGTTATATTTTTCAGCCATGGCCAACTCCTCACCCCCAACTTTTATTTCCTTTGCTCACTTTTCTTTCTCCTACCCCATACATATATCAGCCCTCTTAGTTGTCTCCCTCAATGATCTCATTAAAAAAAAGCAAGGTAGAATCTTAGAATCTTAGAATCATTACTATGTATTGGTTACAAGGTAGAACAGTGGAAAAGTCTAGGCAATGAGGGTTAAGTGACTTGCCCAGGGTCACACTTCTAGGAAGTGTTTGAGGTCAAATTTGAAAGATTTCCCATGTCTAGACCTGGCTCTCAATCCATCCACTCAGACATCACCTATATCCCCTCTTCCCGCCTTCATGATTTCATGAGTCACAATAGTATTCCATTATAATCATATATCACAATTTGTTCAGCCATTCTCCATATGATGGACATCTCCTCAGTTTTCAATTCTTTGCCACTCAAAAAGAGAGTTATTATAAATATTTTTGTACTAGTAGGTCCTTTTCCTCAATCTTTTATCTCTTTGGAATACAGACCTCAAAGTGGTATCTCTGACATATTCCTAAAGAAATTCCTATTTCCTTTTATCTACCCAGCCTGAGTGGTATGGTTTGTCCAGTGTCAAGAAGCCTTTAGTTAGTTCATTAAAGTGAAATATTGGGTTTTTCCTCCCAAAGGATTAAGCAAAGAGCTAATGAAGTCTTTTTCCGGTTACAAAAGAGCTTTATAATATGTTGTTGCCCAATCTGTTAAGTATGCTTCACCAGTTAAAAGATTCTTCATTTTTCCAAGAAAAAAGAAGAAAAGAAGTTAGGAAAAAATGCTATGTGCATATGCCTATGTCCATGGGGTCTAGGTGGGGAGGGAAGGAGAGAGACAGAGACAGAGACAGAGACAGATATTAATTGGACTATTTAATTATTATTTAACTTTCAAAATTCCCATTAAAATTTTTTATCATTTTTCATATTGGAGCTGTTGCCATCTCATCTCACTCCCTGTAACTCTTGAATTTCTATAATGATTTCTTAATATTTCCTTTCTCCTATATCTATTTTAGGTAGGACCTACTTCACTGGATCTTTTTCTCTTTGACTAATTGAACTCTGTCCCTATAATCCATAGAATTGCCATAGAACTAAATTGTTTCTAGAGTGGGCACCATTTTTTAAAAGTGTAAGGTGTCTACCACTCCTGGACAAGTGTCTCTAAATAAAAAGTAAATCTGACTGGGGCAGAGATAAAGAAAGAGGGAGAGAGTGAGTGAATGAGAATGAGAGAGAGTGAGTAAAGGTGGCGGGGAGAGACAGAGACAGGGAGAGTCAGAGATAGAGAGAGACAGAGGCAGAGATAGAGAGAGACACAGAGAGAGCAAGTTTATTAGATATATATTTATTTGCATGGTATCTTCCCCATTAGATTGTAAGCTCCTTGAGAGCAGGATGCTTCTCTTTGCATTCCTAGGCTCAACGGTGTGCCTGGCACATAATAGGCACTTAATCAATGTTTCTTGATTGATGGATTCGTTGATTATTTACCTAAAACACTAAGAGTAAGGTTATAATGAGATAGAGAGAAAAGCTCAGTGTAGGAATGGTATCTGGGCTGACACTTGAAGGAAGAAAGTCACTGTCCTACCACATTCCACCCCTGCTCACTCCTAGATTGGCTGATTATACTCAAGGGTAAGTCAAATGTCTGCCAGTCTCTCATCACATTCTGAGATCAAAGCAACACCAGACTTTGGTCCCAAAGTCCTGAATTGTCAATTAGAACAGATGTCATTTGAACCTTGCATTTTTCCACCAGGGAATAGTCTCTTTGTATCTCTTTCCTTAAACTAAGGCTCTGTTACACACCCCAGCTCATGTCTCAGGGTTCTTTGGAACTCATGTTCCAACTCTGCTTTCCTCTCACTTTACAGACTACAAACTTCTGGGATTTTCCTTCTAGGTCAGTCTTTTAGAATTCCTGTTTTTCTTCTAGGCTCAGCTCAAAACTTGAGTTCTACAGGAAGCCTTTTCTCATCTCATCTCCCTAGGCACTACTTCCCTCCCCACAAACCACTAATATTTTTCCTCCTTTGTTCTGGTTTTGTCACCTATTATGAAAAAGCTACCTTTAATCTGTGTTGGGAAAGAGGGAAAGGGGAATACCAGTAGATATTGACATTACCACAATGGTTAAATTAAAATAATTTCTTTACAAAGTCATTTTAGAGTATGGTTCCCATCTACTCTTTTACTTTCATCCTTTACTCCCAAAACTTTCTTTGTCTAACATTTTTTTTCTTTATAGTATCCCTCTAGCCCTTGTAGAGCTTGGACAATATATTATTCTTTTCTGTTTTATTTGGTCCTGTGTCCCCCATTGGTTGGAATACTAGTTTGTGTTTCCTTTTGTTCTTCATTTTTTGTGAAAGAGCCTTGAGTTCATGCTATATAAGAAACCAAAGGAAGTGCAAATGTTTATCTTGGACAAGAGGAGACTTAGATTTGGGGTGAATTGGTGGGGTGAGGTTGGTACCACAGTTGTCTTCACTTAAGAAAAGGAATCCTTTGTTCCCTTTGTCTATTTTGAGTTAACACTAACTTAAGTACCCCAATATAGATTGTCAAGACAGGATTAACTCTCCTTTGTCTACTTTTGAATTGAATCAACAAAAGGTACTTAGTACTAGGTGAGAAGTTAGCAAGGTACTTAGAGAACTCACAAGTCACTTATTTAGAGAGCTCCACCCTTTTAACTCAGTCCCAAACTTGTGAATCCTATGATCAGAGTTTACACCCTTAGAAACTCAATCAGCCAGGAATCTGTGAATCTTTTTGATGAGTATTCACCCCTCCAGAAAGTGAGAACTGGTTCTCACAAACAATGCCCCCCTGGGCAGTGTTAGACAATTTGGAAACTGTGATTGCTCCTGTGAAGAGGGGCAAGGACAAGAAATCACCATAAAAAGCCATGAATCCTGTGGCTTGAGTCAGTCTTGTGGAGATAGTCTCCTGACTGGAGAAAGTCTTTGAGGGAGCTTTACTGAAGACTAAGGCTTGGATCATGGACTTGGAGCTCAGCTTCAACTTGGACTCTGACTCCTGGACCACTTTATGTGGTGAGTGAAAGGCTGACTCCTTTCCTAGTTTCTGCAGAGATTAGCTTCCATCTTGGAGGAGGCTGAGTAATTACTCATTACCAGCCTTCCTGGTTGAAAGCTAATTAATCTCTGCCTGGATTAAGATAGGATAGATAACTTTTCTATTCCCTTCACATTTTTCTGCTTTATTGTTTCCTCTCTATTTTGTAAATAAACTTGTGACTCGAGATATAATAAATATTGGCAACCACATAATTTCATAAAATTATTGTCCAACCATTAATTTTCACCTTTACATTTCAGAACCAAGAATTGATCTCAGATTCTCTGATTCCAAATCTACTTCTCATTTTATCATAGATCCTAAATAAATGATTCTCTGCATGTAACATTCTATTTCTAACCTCCATACATTTGCATGAGAAGTTCCCCATATCTGAACTGCACTTTCCCAGAATGCAATTCCCTCTCCCAGAATCTCTTGATTTTTTTAAAGTATATCTCAGGGGGCAGCTGGGTAGCTCAGTGGATTGAGAATCAGGCCTGGAGTTGGGAGGATCTGGGTCCAAATATGGCCCCAGACACTTTCTGGCTGTGTGACCCTGGGAAAGTCATTTAAGCCCTTTCTCTTCTGACTTAGAGTTGTTGCTAAGACAGAAAGAAAGGTTTTTTAAATGTATCTTAGGTAACATTTCTTATAAGAGGCCTTTCCTGACTTCTCCCTCTCCATAATTATTAGCCCTCTTTCCCTCATGAAGTTACTAAGAATATAGGGACACTATTTTCTCTGGTTCTTATGCTCATTTGGTTGCTCCTTCAACAGATCATCATTCTTGTCCCACTGCCTAACTGTGGATATTATCCTCTTCTTAATACTCTCTTAGTCATCTTATCAGCCTCCAAATGCTTACTTATACTTTCCATGCAAATGACTTGCACATCTATGTTTCTAGCTCTGTTCTTTCTTCTATATTAGTCTTGTTTCAGAAATGGACTATTGGGAATTTTCAACTAGGCATCCTGGAAACACCAAAAGAAAACTAATGAACTCTCCCTCTCCCCATGCACTGCCAAATTCTCTAATTCTATCAAGGGCACTAGACAGTCAGGTAACAAGCATTCATTAAATGATGACCATGGTTCACTCAGTTCTTCAGTAATTAGACATAAGCCTCCCAAAATGCACCACACTATGTAAACATGCAATAAAAACCACAGAGTTTATGGAGAAAATGAGGCTACAGGCACAAAGCACAAAAACTTTATCACTGACATTAAAATAAAAGGATGAGGGGCAGCTAGGTGACTCAATTAATAGAGAACCAGATATAGAATTGGGAGGACCTGGGTTCAGATCTGGCCTCAGACATTCCCTAGCTATGTGACCCTAGGCAAGTTGCTTAACCCCAATTGCCTAGCCCTTATTGTTCTTCTGCCTTGGAACTGATACCTAGTATTGATTCTAAGAGAGGATAAGTTTTTTTTTAAAGATAGGAATCTAATAAAAAAACTAAAACTAAAAAAATTATACATATTAAATAGTTAAGAAATACATAAATACTACAATAAAAGAGTATCCAGTCAGTTGGGATGCTACTGGTCTGCTGTTGAGTCCTGACTACATGTAAAACTGGGGGAAGTCACAACTCCTGACCTCCCAGGCAGAGGGCAGGGCAAAAGCCAGGGCTATGCAGGGTAGAATGTGTATGTATATATGTGTGCTCGTACTGTGGAGTTTCTGAGTGTGTATGTATTGAAACCAGTTCTTCTCTGCTCACAACTTCTAATGCACCAGAACATATATAATATACATGACACCTCATCTTGACAAATACCTGAAATTTGCTTGTGGAAATGAGTTGGGAAAGGCTGTAGGTTTTGAGTTATTGTAAAGTAGTTCAGTTTTTCAGATTTTCATTTTTCTCATGGAAGAAATTAAGCAGAAGCAAACTTGAAATTTAAGTTCTGCTCAAAATATTCTCTACTATATCAGTCATGTTAGAAAAAAATTGTATTTTTGAAAAACTCTTTAGAGTGAAACTGACTGTACTATGTATACTGCACTAGCATTTGTGGTATAATGGAAGGTGAAAACACCGTTTCTTTCCTCAAGGAGATGGCATTTTAAATAGGGAGCAGAAACCACATGTAAATAAATTTTTGTATTTATAAGATAAATGCAGAATACATAGAAGGTAATTTTGGATGGAAGACACTAGCAGCATGGGGAGCGGGAAAGCCCTACTGCAGAAGATAACATTTCAGCTTAAGTTTGAAGGAATCCAGGAAGCCAGAGGGTTAGGAGAGGAGGGAGAACATTTTGGTTTTGGAGGACAGACAATACAAAGGAATGGAGTCAGAAGACAGAGTACTGGGTGTGAGGTGCAAGGAAGGCTAATAAGGCTATAACATCCATGGATTAAACATGTAATAAAACTGAGTTGCTTTTTAGATTTTTTTGCCATGGTTCCATGATTCTTGTTCTCTCCCTCCCCTCTTTCCTCCCCCTCCAAGAGTTGACAAGCAAATTCACTGGGTTATACATATATTGTCACTCAAATCCTATTTCTATATTATTCATTTTTGTAATAATCTTTTAAAACCTATAAACAAGTGATAAATCATATGTTTTCTTCTGGATTTCTACTCCCGGAGTTGCTCTTTCAACCATACTTCTGTTGCTTTATATAATGTTCTCTAGGTTTTGCTCATTTCACTCTTCATAATTTCACTTGGATCTTTTTATGTTTTTTAAAAATTGACTTGTTTGTCATTTCTTATGGCGCAGTAGTATTCCATCACAATCACATGCTATAACTTGCTTAGCCATTCCCCAACTGATGGGCATCCCCTCAATTTCTAATTCTTTGTCCCCCACCACAAAGAGAGCTGCTGTAAATATTTTAAACTGCATAGGTTCTTTCTCATATGTCCCTCAGAATTGTCCTGGACCACTGCATTGTTTTTAGAAGCAAAGTCACATAAAATAAAACTGAAAAGGTAGTGTAATGGTGGGATTGACTGATATTTACTTAATTAGTCATCTTATCCCTCTTAAAATAAGTGATGAGTTGCCCAATCAGTCAATATTAATCTTTAGATTAAGTATAAAAAAATCAATGTACAGGAATCGGGTTTTGATAAGTTGAGGAAACCTGGTCAAACCTCAGGAGTCATCTACCAGTTATCAAGCTAGTTTATATCCGGAGTCATTTGAGGGGTTAGAATGAGTGTAGCATTCCAGGAAATCTCCTGTGGAGGAACTGCCTAGGGGAAGGAGAGGCCTTAGTTTCAACCTAGTCCTGGGTCTATTTCCACCCCCTTTTGGCTAGAGATTCACAGCTCCACAAGGAACCCAAATAAATACAAAAAATACAAATAAAAACAAAGATAAAAACTACATCATGTTTAAAGAGGAGCTTTGAGCACCTAATGAATGGTGAAAAGAACACTTTGGTTTAGGTGAAATGAAAGATGCTTAGGGTGATTAGATTTAATTGAGCCATTTTTCACTCTTTGGGGAATCATATATAGATGAAAGAAGGAAGCAAAAAAGCCTTTACTAATTGCCTACTATGTGCCAACATTCATGGTTGCTCTTCAAACAATACTTCTGTTGCTGTATATAATGTTCTCTAGTTTTGCCCGTTTCATTCTTCATAATTTCACTTGGATCTTTTTATATTAAAAAAAATTAACTTCATCATTTCTCATGGAGCAGTAGTATTCCATCACAATCACATACTATAACTTGCTTAGCCATTCCCCAACTGATGGGCATCCCCTCAATTTCCAATTCTTTGTCCCCCACCACAAAGAGAGCTGCTGTAAATATTTTAAACGTTATGGGTTCTTTTCATTTTCTGCTGATCTCCTTGGGAAACAGATCTAGCTGGATCTAAGGGTATACAGTTTTGTTTGGGCATAATTCCAAATTGCTCTCCAAAATGGCTGGATTGATTCGCAGTTCCACCAGCAGAGCTCATTTGCTCTTTACAACCACGTTGTGAAACAGGTGTTAATATTATTCTCATCGTAGCTGAGGAAACTAAGGTGGTCTTTAATGGTTCAGTCATTTCAGTTGTGTTGACTCTTCATGACCCCACTTGGAGTTTTTCTTTGCAAAGATACTGGAGTGGTTTGCCATTTACTTCTTTAGCTCATTTTTACAGATGAGGAAACCAAGGCAAGTAAGGTTAAGTGACTTGCCCAGTGTCACCTAACTAGGAAATGCCTGAGGTCAGATTTGAACTCAGGAGGATGAGTCTTCCTCACTCTCAGCCCCTGCGCTCTCTTCATTGCACTACCTAGCTGTCCCTGCCTAATTAGTAAGTATTTGAGACTAGATTTAAATTCAGGTCTCCCTTTGAGTGGATGAAAACGTGTGAGGGAATGAAGTCTATATATCTTGTAGTCTAGGTGGTGGTGCTTTCACTGCCTTTCTGGCTTCTCCTTAAGGAGTTAAAATATCAGGTTTCCCATCCTTTGTGGAGTGAGGAATGGATTTTATATCTTTCGATAACTTGGTAGATCTTCAGCTTTTGTTGATGTCTCCATCAACAAAAGGGGTGTCTCTTTACATTTATAAAAATATCTAGCATTCTACAGCACCTTAACTTTGCAAAGGGTCTTACAAATATTCTCTCTTAAATAAAATACCACAAGCAGATGACAGCAACATATCACAAAGATCATACACTGTGACTGGGTGGGATTTATATAAGGAATGTAGGATCAGTTCAATATTAGGAAAACTATTGGCATAATTGACACAGTGGATAGAGTACCAGGCCCGGAGTCAGGAAGACCTGGTTTAAATCTGGCCTCAGACATTTACTAGCTGTGTGACCCTGGGCAAGTCACTTAATCCTGTTTGCCTCAGTTTCCTTATCTATAAAATAAGTTGCAGAAAGAAATGGCAAACCACTCCAGAATCTTTGCCTAGGAAACCCCAAGTGGGATCACAAAGAATTGAATACTACTGAATTGCTTGAACAACAAATTTCAGTTGTATTCAAGAGCAGATTACAATGAGACTTTTATATTATTCTAAGCTTTTCCTCTTTTAAGGTGTCCCAAGACAACATTTTCTCATTTTGGCCACTACCTTGTATTTCTGAGCTTATAGGCCATTAAAATCCTAAGATCTTTTTAGACAAATTTCTCTTTTACCAATGCCTCCCTCATTTTATACTTATAAAATCCACTTTTTGAATCTTTGAGCATAAGACCTTACATTTATCCTGATTGAATTTCCTTTTAATAAATCTAGTTCAAATGCTTTAGCCAGTCAAAATATATTTGGACTTTGATTATACTATCAAGTGTGCTAGTTATTCCTCCCAGTTTTGTGTCACTTGCAAAATTGACAAGCATACAATCCATGTCATTGATAAAAATGTTAATACAGAGTCAAGCATAAATCCCTGGAGGTCTCTCCACTGGAGACTTCCTGCCAATTTGATAACGAGTCTTTAATGACTACTTTTTAAATCTGGATATTCAACCAGTTATGAATCCACTGAATTTTATTAATTACCCAGTCCACATTGATCTATATGTTTTATAAAATAGATATTTTATTCAGTGTTTTACTAAAATGGTAAAGTATATATCATTAGCATTTCTTTGATCTACCATATTAGTAATCCTGCCAAAAAAAAAAAAAGATAAAATTAGTCTGGCATGGTTTTTTTTTTTTTTTTATGAAACTATATTGACTCGTTACTACCACTGCTTCTTTTTCTGGATCTTCATGAATTATCTTCTTGATTATTTCCTTTAAACTTTCCCCCGGAACTTAAATTAAGTTCATTGACCTAAAATTGATGGACTCTTTCCTTTTGGGAAAATTGGGGCATTTGCCTTTTTGATAGCACTGCCACCCCTTTTCTATTCTTCACAATATGTCAAGTAACACTGACAGTGGCTTAATAATCACTTACCTGAGTTCTTTCAGTATTTGAGGACAGAGAGCATCTGGTCTATGTAACTTGAATTCATCCAGGGCAGCTAGAAAATTCAAAAACAGAATAATTCTGTCTTCTCTCTGTCATTAGTTATTATTTTCCCATCCATCTAAGCTGTGGGTCCCATTCCTTCTTTGATTCCGGCCTCCAATACATCTATTAAATTCCTTTTTGTTTTTTGTTGTCCTGAATTTTCTTGCTAGTTTTAGCTCATTCTGAGCCTTAGCACTCCTCACACTAGTTTCAAAGGACCCTGTGCCTTCTTCCTATAGTTATGCTCTGTTATCTTCCCTTACTTTAAACTTCTATACACATCTTTACAAATTCTAATTTGGTTCCCTTTGCAACCTCATAAGTGGTATCTTTGAATGACTCACTTTTTTCCTTTTCTCATAGAAAATGTTTCCCTTAAAATTTTTAGAACTTCTTTCTTGAGAATTTCTTATCCCTCTTAGGCTGACTTTTCCTGAAGATGTTTAGACAATCTGGCAGTCCACCAAAATTCACTAAGTGCTCACCAAACATAAGGCATTGTGCTGAGAGGTATCCACAAGAACCTCATATTCTAATGGAATAAGGACCTTAGGTCATGGGATCTTACTTATCCTCCTTCTAAATAATTTGAAATGTTTTCCCAAAATTTAGAACGTGTTAGAATATGCCTAACTTTTCTCTCTTTCTCTATCATGAACCCTAGGAAGTAGTGACTTCCCCTCATTTCTACCATAACACCCCACTTCTCATTTAGTGAGAATAGGAATAGAATTCCCTTTGTTGTTTTATCTACCTTTTAAAGTGTGAAAGTATTATTAAAGTAAAAACAATTATTAGTTACTCAGTTTTGAGAGAGACAGACATAGAGCTAAAGCCACAGAGACAAAGGGTTAGAGACAGGAACAGAGAGAGAGATAGACACAGAGAAAGACAGAGGGATAGAGAGAGAAAGAGAAAGACAGAGAGACAGAGACAGAGACACAGAGAGAGACAGAAACAAACAGAGAGAGAGACAGACAGGCAGACACACACACACACACACACACACACACACACGGGGGGGGGGGGGAGAGAGAGAGAGAGAGAGATAGAGAGATAGAGAGAGAGAGAGAGCATCACTACTATGTTATATTTCTGTGTCAGAGTTGTGATCTGTTTCCCAAAGTCCTAATATATTTCTTCTTTCTGTCCAGGTTGTTTACAGTATTCTGTGATGAAAAAATTGCTTTTGTTTCTTCCTCCATTGATATCTACCCAAATGTTCTTCATGCCTCCCCACTGATTTATTTCATTTAATTAATATACCTTAATATATTATGTTACTAAATAAAAACATATCTGAAAAGGGTATATCCAATCAAGCAATTTTGGAACTACCATATTAAATTTAATATATATTTTAAAATAATCTGTAGAGTAGATTCCTGGTTTCATATACTAACTTTCTTTTCTAACCTTCTTTATATATGGAAATACTCATATGTGCTGATGATTTTTCTAGGTAATAAAAAAAAAATTAAAGTTGGACAGTGCTACTCTACTCTACCCCTTTGCCTAGCCTGTTTCTTTTACTGTTTTTTTTTAAGCCCTTACTTTTCATCTTAGAATCAATTCTAAGTATTGGTTTCAAGGCAGAAGAGTGGTAAATGGTAGGTAAATGCTAAATGGGTGTTAAGTGACTTGATTTGTCCATGATCACACAGCTAGGAAGATAATATATATGAAATATAAAATTTGTAGTGTTTGCTAATTTGAGGTGTGAATGCTCACATTGCAAATTTCACATTTGTCTCTTACTATAAGTACAAACCATTTCCAGGACAGCTCAGATAGTAGTCAACCATAAATACAAAAATATGTAAAAGATAAATCTTAGGGCAGCTGGGTAGCTCAGTGGAGTGAGAGTCAGGCCTAGAGACAGGAGGTCCTAGGTTCAAACCCGGCCTCAGCCACTTCTCAGCTGTGTGACCCTGGGCAAGTCACTTGACCCCCCATTGCCCACCCTTACCAATCTTCCACCTATGAGACAATGCACCGAAGTACAAGGGTTTAAAAAAAAAAAAAGATAAATCTTGAGAGGCTCTCTGTTATGCCTTAGATTCATGACCCAAGAAGACAACAGTCCTCTCTTTTGCTGTTATCTGGTAAGTAAATGCCTATCTCAGAGATCCTGAGCTGAGTGTCACTAACCTGATTATTCTTTTAGTCTTCTGATTAGATGATCTCTTAACCTATTCATTTCTTTGGGTCAACTTTCCTTTTCCTTGGAGATAAAACGGCTGCTTCCTCTTCCAAGTATCCTACTCCTAGTTCTTCAAAAGAAGCTCTGATTTGTTTTTGAAGTCTAGAGTTGTCCTTTTCTTTCTCTTTCTTATCTATGGGCCATTATTCCATTTTCCATCTTCCTTAGAAGTCATTTCCTTTCTTCCATTTTTATATCCTTCTTTCCTCCACTGAATTCTTGCCTTTTTTCTTAAAAAGAAATATCCCATATTTAATATTTAAAGAATAACTTGTGAATGTTCCCCTCCAGAGAATGAACTGAGAAATGGAAACACAAAAACCATAATCTAGATATTTTGCAGGATGGTGCTGTCTATGGTTGGGGAGGAGAGGAAGCCGATGAATAATAAATAAAGACAAATTTCTAAAAGGAAAAAAAAATATTCCATTATCTCCAGAATGGAGAGGTATATCTCAAATCTTTTCTGTGTTTAAAAAAATTTTTTTAAGATGGAGAGCAGTTTATATTTGCAATGTGGCAGTCATTTGACTACAGCAAAAATATTAAAA